>NC_041386.1:586551390-586626331 GCF_002162155.2 Triticum dicoccoides
GTGGGAGGGGGGGACTTTGCTTGGCCAAGGGGGCAAGGGGGGGGCGCCGGCCAGAGTCCTGGTAGGACTCGGCTAGGGCGGCTGGCGCACGGCGCGCAGCGCTGGCGAGGCGGCCGGCTGGCTGGGCCTGAGTTTTTTTTTATCGGTTCCGCGCAGAAAAACAAAAAGAAAACTAACTAAACGAACTCCAAAATTTCCAAAGTAAATTTTCTCCGACTCCTAAAAATGAGCAGAACAAAATGAACTTTTCTCCGGGCCTAAAATGCAATTTTTGAAAACGCGCATTTTTCCCTATCCAAATAAAAAGCAAACAAACACCGGCAAAACCAAAATTTGATTTATTCATTAGATCTTCATTTTTCCTAAATTTGGGAAAGTCATATTATTCCCTCTCTCATATTTTTGATATTGGAAAAATAATTGAAGATGAAATAAATAAATCAAATGACCCTATTTTCCAAATTGAAGAAACTCTCAAATATGAAAATAACGAAATCTCCAACTCTCTCCGAAGGTCCTTGAGTTGTGTGAAATTTCTAGGATCGACCAAAATGCAAGAAAATATGGTATGCATGATGATCTATGTATAACATTCCAAATTGAAAATTTGGGATGTTACAAACCTACCCCCCTTAAGATGAATCTCGCCCTCGAGATTCGGGTTGGCTAGAAAATAGGTGAGGGTGGTCCTTGAGCAAATCTTCTTCTCTCTCCCAGGTGGCTTCATCCTCTGAGTGGTGGTTCCACTGAACTTTGCAAAACTTGATAACCTTGCTGCAAGTGACTCTGCTGGCATAATCGAGAATCTTGACTGGTTTCTCCTCATATGTTAGGTCATCCTTCAACTGAATCGCTTCAAGCGGTACCTCCGCCATCTCGGCGTGACATTTCTTCAGCTGAGAAACATGGAATACATCATGAACTCCTGACAGTCCCTGTGGTAATTCCAACTTATAAGCGACTTCTCCCATATGTTGCAAGATTTTATATGGTCCGACGAAACGCGGTGCTAACTTTCCCTTAACTCCAAAGCGCTTAACTCCTCGAAGTGGGGATACTTGAAGATAAACTCTGTCTCCAGTTTCGTAAACTGTCTCCTTGCGTTTAGAATCTGCGTAGCTCTTCTGCCTGGACTGGGCTACCTTGAGCCTATCGCGAATCAACTTAACTTTCCGTTCAGACTCCTTAATCAAAGCTGGTCCAAAGAATTGACGGTCTCCAACTTCGTCCCATGACAACGGTGTCCTGCACCTCCTTCCGTATAAAGCTTCGAAAGGTGCCATCTTCAAACTGGTTTGGTAACTGTTGTTATAAGAAAACTCCGCATACGGCAAGTTACCGTCCCAGCTAGATCCATAATCTAGTGCACAAGCTCTCAGCATATCTTCCAAAACCTGATTGACTCTCTCAGTCTGTCCATCCGTCTGTGGGTGAAAAGCTGTGCTGAACTCTAGTCTGGTTCCCAAAGTTTCATGCAACTGATTCCAAAACTTTGAGGTAAATTGGGTTCCTCTATCTGATATGATACTCCTTGGAACTCCATGCAAACAAATGATCCTAGTCATGTATATCTTCGCCAACTTAGCACTAGTGTAAGTGGTCTTAACTGGAATAAAATGTGCTACCTTCGTCAAACGATCAACTACTACCCATATCGAGTCATAGCCTGCCTTCGTCCTGGGGAGTCCTGTGATAAAATCCATGCCTATCTTATCCCACTTCCATTCGGGTATCGGCAATGGTTGTAACAATCCGGCTGGCTTCTGATGCTCTGCCTTTACTCTCTGACATACGTCACAAACTGCTACATATCCTGCAATATCCTTCTTCATTCCGGTCCACCAGAATGTTTCCTTCAAATCCAAATACATCTTGGTATTCCCTGGGTGGATCGAATGGTTGTAACATCTCCAATGGTTGTAACAAACGGTGAATCATGTGCCTCTTGCAGAATCAACTTCCTGATCTCCGGGTCATTTGGCACATAAACACGGTCCTCAAACCATAGGGTATCGTGCTCATCCTCACGAAATCCCTTTGCTTTTCCTTTGCTCATTTTCTCTTTTATAGCGGCAATCCTCTTGTCAGATTTCTGAGCTTCTCTGATTTTATCCATCAATGTTGACTGAATCTCCAATGCTGCTACATAGCCTCTCGGAACTATTTCCAAACATAGCTCACGAAGGTTTTCTGCTAACTCTTTGGGTATTTCTCCTGTCATTAAAGTATTGACATGGCTCTTACGGCTTAATGCGTCAGCTACTACATTAGCTTTTCCGGGATGGTAATGCAATCTCATGTCATAATCCTTGATGAGCTCCAACCATCTCCTTTGTCTAAGATTCAACTCCTTCTTCGTGAAAATGTACTTCAAACTCTTGTGATCCGTGTACACCTCACAATGATTTCCAATGAGGAAATGTCTCCACATCTTCAATGCATGCACTACGGCTGCTAACTCCAAATCATGCGTGGCATAATTCAACTCATGAGGCTTCAGTTGTCGTGAAGCATACGAAACAACTCTTCCTTCCTGCATAAGCACTGCTCCAAGTCCTCGACGTGAAGCGTCGCAGTACACCTCATAATCCTTGGTCTAATCTGGCAAAATCAATACTGGTGAGGTAACCAAACATTTCTTTAACTCCTTGAAACTAGCCTCACATTCCCCAGTCCATTTGAACTTAGTATCCTTTTTCAACAATTCAGTCATAAGCTTTGCAATCTTTGAAAAGTTCTCAATAAATCTCCGGTAGTATCCTGCGAGTCCAAGAAAACTCCGGATCTCTCCAACTACCGTTGGTGCTTCCCATTCGGTTACGGTCTCAACCTTTGTTGGGTCAACTGCTATACCTTCTCCGGATATAACGTGTCCGAGGAATCCAACTTCCTTCAACCAAAACTCACATTTGCTGAATTTGGCATACAACTGATGTTCTCTGAGTTTCTCCAAAACCAAACGCAAATGTTCCTTATACTCCTCTTCATTCTTGGAATAAACCAAAATGTCATCAATGAACACTACGACGAACTTATCCAAAAACTCCATAAATACCTTGTTCATCAGGTTCATGAAATAGGCAGGTGCATTAGTCAATCCAAATGACATAACGGTATACTCATACAATCCATATCTTGTGGTGAATGTTGTCTTAGGTATGTCCTGCTCTCGAATCTTCAACTGATGGTACCCTGATCGCAAATCAATCTTGGAAAACACTTTAGCTCCTTGCAACTGATCAAACAGATCATTAACCATTGGCAGTGGGTACTTATTCTTGATGGTTACTTCATTCAATCCTCGATAATCAACAACCATCCTTAATGATCCATCCTTCTTTTCCACTAGAAGTACGGGTGATCCCCAAGGCGAAGAACTTCGGCGAATGTAACCTTTATCCAATAACTCCTTAATCTAGTTCTTAATTTCTACCAAATCCTTTGCTGGCATCCGGTACGGTCTCTTCGATATTGGGCCTGTGCCTGGTAACAACTCAATCAAAAACTCAATGTCTCTATCCGGTGGCATTCCTGGCAATTCCTCAGGAAATACATCAGGGAAATCCTTCACCACTGGTACTTCCTCCTGCACGACTCCTGTGAGGCAATTTACTTGTGTCCTTTTTGGCATATGACGGGATACATACTTGATCCTTCTCCCTTCTGGCGTGGTAAGCAAAATTGACTTACTAGCGCATTCAATGTTCCCTTCATACTTTGATAACCAATCCATGCCTAATATCGCATCCAATCCTTGAGATTCCAATACTATTAGGTCTGAGGGAAACACATAGTTACCAATCCTTAATGGTAACCGATCACACCATCGTCTAGCCATAAACTCCGCTCCTGGTGAGCTTACTAACATGGGTGACCTAAGGGCTTGGGTTGGCAGGTTATATTTATCCACAAATCCCCTTGATATGTATGAATGCGATGCACCGGTATCGAAAAGAACGAGTGCGGTAAATGACTTAACCAAAAACTTACCAATTACTGCATCAGGCTGATCTTCAACCTCCTCCACATTAACGTGGTTCACCTGTCCCCTATTGAAAGGGTTCGGCTTCTTCCCAGAGCTTCCATTGCCATTTCCATTCTGGCCTTCAGGACATTCATTGGCATAATGTCCGGTCTTCGAACACTTGAAACAAGTGACTTGACTCAGATCTCTCTTGGTTGGGGTCGATGGGGTGGTACGGTTCTGGTCGTTGCTTCCTCCATTCCCATTACCATTCTTGTGGCCATTATGGTTGTGCGAGCTACCTCCTCCATGGGTATGCTGAAACTGAAATCCCGGTTTAGGGGTAAAACGGGGCTTCTGCTGGGCTCCAGGGTTATACTTCCCCTGTCCATACTTCCTCTTACGGTTCTCAATCTGCTGTTGATTCCCTTCAATCATGATGGCACGATCTACCAACTCCTGGTAGTTGTTAAAACTTGCTACCATCAACTGCATGCTGAGTTCATCATTCAGTCCTTCCAAAAACTTCTCCTGCTTAGCTGCATCTGTGGAAACGTCATCTGGGGCATAACGTGCTAACTTACTGAAGTCATCAACGTACTGGCCAACTGTCCTTCCTCCTTGACGTAAGTTGCGAAACTCACGCTTCTTTATGGCCATAGCTCCTGCTGAAACATGGGCAGTGCGGAAAGCTTGCTGAAACTGATCCCATGTGACAGTGTCAACTGGGTAAGTGGCTGTAAAATTCTCCCACCATGCTGCCGCGGGTCCATCAAGCTGATGTGCGGCAAACTTCACTTTCTCACCATCTGTGCATCCTGCAGTGGTCAACTCCCTTCCTATCTTGCGGAGCCAATCGTCTGCTACTATTGGCTCGGTGCTACTGGAAAACACCGGTGGATTCAGCCTAAGGAAATGGGCTAAGTGGTCAACAGGTGGTGGTGGTGGTGGTGGGTTGTTGTTGTTGTTCTGCTGGTTCTGGACTAACATCTGCATCAATTGATTCTGTTGCTGGATCAACTGAGTGAGCTCCGGTGGAAATCCATTGTCACATCTCGGAGGCATCTGAGGGTTTAGAAGAGACGAGAAATAAGAACAGAGGGAGGTCTAAAGAGAAAACACTACCCCAATGCACATGAGCAAAATGCACACAAAATCACTTCATTCAATCAAACAAGGGCATACAATCGATCTAAAACTATCGCAGAAGTGCTCGACTATAATGTTTACAGGGGGGGATGCCACTACTATTTGGTGGTCATCTAGAAATTTGAACCGGTGGAAGACTCCATGATATCTGCTCCAGCTTCGTCTTCAAAGTCGGGTTCACTTGGATCCGAATCGGTGTCGTCGATGATGATGTAGTTGTCCGGACATGCGACGTACTCGTCTTCCTCCTTGGATGCTAACTTCCTCTTGAGTTCTTCAATCTCCTGCTTAAGATCGCCATTGTGTCTTGCTAGAGCTACGATCTTGTCCATGTAGTCCTTGCGTGTAGACTTCAGTTCTCCTTCTAGCTCGATGATCCTTGCCTTTGCATTCTTCAACTCTATCATATCATTGCACATCTGGTTCTCATGGCGTCGAATGTGCTGGTTTAACTCCTGGATGAAAGATGCAATAGATCTATCCTTCCTGGTGCTGACTAACTCCCATTGTTCATCTCGGCGTCCGCAAATCTGGTAGATAGTGTCCTTGAGGTCTTCTTGATAAACTTCTCCAATGCGTCCCATGGTGATATGAGCTGCCATGCTCCTTCCTAGACTCCAGGTTGGTGCATTGAAAACACTATCTATGTGCTTCGTGATTGGCGCGAATGTCCTTCCCGGAACGTGGGCTTGAATCTTCCAGCGCTCCTCTTCAGGCAGAGTTGCGTTGAAGGTTCCCGTGAAGCTTGGTAGTCCTATGTTCAGGTACTTGGTGACTTCCTTCAAGTGAAATCCAAAAGGTGTGCCTTCATCCGGTTGAGCGTACTTAATCTTCGCGTTCGTCATCCTAAAAGAGTAGAAAAGATGAGGAGTTAGAAAATGAGAAGAGAATGGTGATCTATGGCTTTACTTAGTGGTCGTGTCCTACAGTCAGCGTGTGCTCTGATACCATCTCTGTGGCCACCCGACCCGAATGGATCAAGTCTACTGTGCTCGGGTGTCATCCCTGGATCAGTAATGCTGACACCACACAGTACTTCGAAGGATTTATAGCAGAGTTGCAATCACACACTTATTACAAGGATGTCTCAAAGAGAACTTATTACAATAAATATGGCTTAAGGCCATCTAGTAACGATAACAGCGGAAGACTCGGAAGATAAATGGGTCCATCAACTCCAACGGCATCACTGAGTATAGAACCACGACCTAAAAGCACCTTAATCGTCGTCTGAAAAGTCTGCAACATGACAAGTTGCAGCCCGAAAACGGGTCAGCACATGGAATATGCTGGCAATGTAACACATAGAGAGTAATGGAATGAAACAGCTATACTACATGCATATATGGCTGGTGGAAAGCTCTATGGTTACAGTTTTGCGTAAAGCCAATTTTTCCCTACTGCAAAGGAGTAATTTTATTTAACTATCATGGTGGTTGTTAAACATCGAGAATGGTTGACAGCATTCCGATCCCAATTAAGTGAACAATTAAAACCCAACAATATTAATTAGAGTAACATGTTGAGATTCACATGATATTCAAGTACTAGATACTCAAGTTGTCCATAACCGGGGACAGGGCTAATCATGATTAGTTTGTTACACTCTGCAGAGGTTTGCGCACTTTTCCCCACAAGACTCGATCGCCTCCGTTTGGTTTCTCGCACTACATGGTGTTTGAGAAGACGGATGACCGAGACACAGTCTTTCAGAAGCGCTAGCACCTTACGTTCGGGTAGACCGTACCACCTATAACCCCTACATCTGCTAGTCTACCCTGTAAGAGTTCGCACGACTTAGTCAACTATGCCAGAGCCCATAATGGCTTGTGGCTGCACACGGAAGTTACTAGCATGAATGATCTTATGATCCCTTTGAGCCTGGGTGGCGGTCCGAAATAAAAACAGGCAAGTCCTGATAGACATCAGGTGCCTCAATCCACCCCAGATGTGTGTTTAAGTAGCCACCTTAGATAAACCATTAAAATATCAATCTCACATCTATCATGGATATCACTCACCCAATCCACGTCTACTAGCATAGCATGGCATAATAAGCAAACGTAGAAGTAACTCCCAAAGGTTTCATAATAATACAGGTAATAGGTACTACCTCATCTACTTCCCATCCCACAATTTAATTAGATCCTAATCATGCAATGTGAGAGGATTGATCTAATGCAATAAAACATGGGTTGTAGAAAAGGTATGATCAAAGTGTTACTTGCCTTGCTGATGATCTGCGAGACCTAGGGTTTCGAAGTAACAAGCGGCGCACTCCGGGTGATCTAACGCAGACAAACAACAAGCACACAATAAGTACTCATCTAATGCACAGGTAAATCTCGAACAAGAGAACAAACCAGCAAGTTCAACTTAAGAACTCTGGTTGCAAAGAAAGAAAGAATCGAACAAAGAAACGGAAAACAAACGGCGGAAGAAAACAACTCGGCTCTAGCAAGTTGAAACTTGGTCAAATTTTACTGTAGCAAAAGCTTGTTCAAGTTGATTAGACAGAACGGCGGTTTCGAGACGAAACTCCAGGCGCTTGAATCACCTGATTCCGATAAACGAGCGAGAAGATAGACTAGAACGAAGATCGGATCTGAGATCACGATCGCGGAATAAAACCGACGAAAAGAAAAAGAAGAACGGTTAAACGAACGGACATTCGTTAACCGGGAAAGAATCGGTGATCACGTTCGTTGAGACGAACGGTCCGAAAGAAGAACGAAAACCGATCTAGGGTTTTAAGAAAAGAAACCGAAAAGAATCAGAAAACCGATCTAGGGTTTCGGAAGAAAACCGAAACGAAAAACCGGAAGAAAAGAATCGGAAAGAAAAAGAGAAGAACCGGAATGATTTTCTAGAAGAAAACCGAACCGAGGAAAAGAAAGGAGAGGCGCGGCTACCTCGGGAGGCGGGCTCCGGGCGAGGCGGCGGCTAGGGGTGGCGGCGGCGGGCTTAGGCGGCGGCGGTGGCTAAGGCGGCGGCGACCTAGGGCGCTAGGGGTGGCGGCGGCTTAGGAGGAGAGGGGCTTGGGGTTTTGGTGTGAGGAGAGGGGGAGTTGGGGGAGTATATATAGGTGGGAGCGGGGGACTTTGCTTGGCCAAGGGGGCAAGGGGGGGGCGCCGGCCAGAGTCCTGGTAGGACTCGGCTAGGGCGGCTGGCGCACGGCGCGCAGCGCTGGGGAGGCGGCCGGCTGGCTGGGCCTTTGGCCCGGCTGGCCTGGCGGGAGTTTCTTTATCGGTTCCGCCCAGAAAAACAAAAAGAAAACTAACTAAACGAACTCCAAAATTTCTAAAGTAAATTTTCTCCGACTCCTAAAAATGAGCCGAACAAAATGAACTTTTCTCCAGGCCTAAAATGCAATTTTTGAAAACGCGCATTTTTCCCTATCCAAATAAAAAGCAAACAAACACCGGCAAAACCAAAATTTGATTTATTCATTAGATCTTCATTTTTCCTAAATTTGGGAAAGTCATATTATTCCCTCTCTCATATTTTTGATATTGGAAAAATAATTGAAGATGAAATAAATAAATCAAATGACCCTCTTTTCCAATTTGAGAAAACTCTCAAATATGAAAATAACGAAATCTCCAACTCTCTCCGAAGGTCCTTGAGTTGCGTGAAAAATCTAGGATCGACCAAAATGCAAGAAAATATGGTATGCATGATGATCTATGTATAACATTCCAAATTGAAAATTTGGGATGTTACAATCCATCACCGTCTAGCAAGCCTACGATGGAATTACTCACGCACGGCGGTGAGCATCATGAAATTGGTGATGGAGGAAGGTTGATGATGACGATGGCGACGTATTCCCCTCTCCGGAGCCCCGAACTTACTCCGGATCAACCCTCCCGAGAGAGATTAGGGCTTGGCGGTGGCTTCGTATCGTAAAACGTGATGAATCCTTCTTTTTGATTTTTTTCTCCCTGAACGTGAATATATGGATTTGGAGTTGAGGTCGATGGAGCGTCAGGGGGCCCATGAGGCAGGGGTACGCCCAGGGCGGTAGGCGCGCCCCCACCCTCGTGGATAGGGTGTGGGCCCCCTAGCCTTGATTCTTTCACCAGTATTTTTTATATATTCCAAAAATATTCTCCGTTAATTTTCAGGTCATTCCAAGAACTTTTATTTCTGCACAAAGATAACACCATGGCAATTCTGCTGAAAACAGCGTCAGTCCGGGTTAGTTCCATTCAAATTATGCAAGTTAGAGTCCAAAACAAGGGCAAAAGTGTTTGGAAAAGTAGATACGTTGGAGACATATCAGGGGTCACTATGACTTAAACCCTAAATGGGATTTAATTTCCTGGCTAGGTAGAACCTATCGAACGAAAGACGGTTGGCACCCTCGGATCATACGATGCTTTTGTGCACTTCCACTAAAATCGAGCTGAGCATCCCTGATGGCAAAGATATTGAAGAAGTGTGATTAGAATAATAGTACCGGCGCTAGTTCATGAGACATAAACTCATGACAAATAGAAGCCGATAGAAGTAGAGAAATATTGACATGGAGATGGAGCTACGTGGGGAGTTGCGGTAGTGGAGCAAGCCGGCTCGAAAAGGAAGATGTACCTGGGACGTCGGGTTGTAGCTAGAAGGGCGGTTGGGACACGGCATCAGCCCATACCGCGGGGACCCCGATTGGGACG
The DNA here is from genome assembly GCF_002162155.2 of Triticum dicoccoides. NCBI lineage: Eukaryota > Viridiplantae > Streptophyta > Magnoliopsida > Poales > Poaceae > Triticum > Triticum dicoccoides. The sequence goes on from NC_041386.1 coordinate 586,561,174, forward strand.
CACCGACTGTGGGTTTTCTCCCTCGCCGATGTCAACTGCGTCTACGTAGAACATCATTCCCTTCCCCCAGCAGCGGGATCAGGTCGGATATGTGACCAGCGGTGTGGCCACCGTCGTTCTATGCATGTGGAGAGAGCAACCCAAGCAAGCAGGCTTGTAGCTTAGGCTCCTGCTAGTGTATATATAGTGGTTTTCTTTTTCTCTCCATATCAACCATTTTATATTGCGTATGTGTCATTGAAGAGTGAAATGATGGTTGCTTCTTCCGACTAACTTACTGTGTGATTTGACTGCTCCTTAGTGGCCCCTACACGTACCCCCTACGTGTATGACCATTCCTGAGTCTCACTTGTACTTATCTCTATTTTCTTGAATGACACGTAGACAGGATGCGCAAAGAGGAATTTTGTTTACTGCACGTTGCTACATAGTACTACTAGTACCTACTCCCTCCTCCCGGTTCACTACTAGTACTCCCTCCGTCCTGGCTTATTGGACCCCTTTGTACTCAATTCATGGGCTCATTTTCCTCAAGAAATTGTCTTTACCAATGTATTAATATCAGGAATGCATGCGTGAACAACGAATGATTAAACCTTGCATGCAACATTTTAACAAAGCATTAACTTATGGACATGTGAATGTGAGGGACTACAACCTCGTGCATGGATGCAACAGTCACACGTACACATGGACGCAAAAACGCGCGCGACGCCCTAATGCATGCATGTCCGAGCACACGTCGGAACACACACGGTCACACTCAAGTGCTCAAACTACACGTGCATGCACACACATACTCAGCCAGGGTGAGCTAGTGACCGTATAGACACTGGAAAATGTATATATTGAGCGCAATGAGCGTATTATGAAGTCCATTGACCGTATTTTTACAAATATGCAGTGACAGACAGTGTATTTATCTCGTTTGAAATTAAGCCATATTAACCGGAAAGGAGGCAGTATGGACTAGCATTACTTTGTTGTGTCCCGTCAACTTGCCAAACGAGGAGAAGCTTGCAGGACGGGAGAAGCTTGTGCGAGGTGGCTCGCAGGACAAGGAGAAACTTTTGACTAATGCAAGCTCTCCCTCGCTCAAGCGGTTGACATGCAATAGTTAATTCGGTATCAGATTGCCAGAAGCATACACTATACTAGTACCATTATTGTTCGACTTCCCAAAGAGGCGAACAGCCAAGCGCAAAGTTTACTAGTACTACTACTAGGAACCGGATGGAGGAGCGTCTACACTCTTATTTTATTTTAAAATGTGATAAAGCAATATTCAACACATTTGGTTCTCTTCGAGGTTTGTCGCGTGTGATAATAGAAGTTGATTGCATGGAACACACACCACAATTCTCACTTAATTCTGGCTCATATCCTGTTACAAATAGGAGCGCTCAGTAATATTTTCTCTTTTTTGTTATTCAGCATGTAAACAGGTCAGCAAATCTTGCGGCGCATCTTTGTGCGAACCGTGCTTGCTGCACTTTGAATGTGGTCGAGAGCTGGCTTGATGAGACACCTCGCTTCCTTCTTCTTTTTTTGCGGGGTACCTCGCTTCCTAGTGACCAGTCTCTTGGCTGATCGTCCTAAGAATGCTTATATATGAATAAAGCGCTCTCATTTACCCACAAAAAGGATTAAGCCATATTAACCGGAAAGGAGGGAGTATGGACTAGCACTACTTTTTGGTGTGTCACGTCGACTCGCAGAACGAGGAGAAGCTTGCAGGACAAGGTGAAGCTCGCTTACGCCTTTTGACTAATGCAACCTACCCACGCCCAGGCGGTGGACATGCAGCAGTTCATTCGGTGTCAGATTGCCATAGGCATACACTGTAGTACCCAACATGTGGAGTACCATCATTGTTCGACTTCACGAAGAGGTGAAGAGCCAAGTGCAAGGTTTAGTAGTACGAGTAGTACTACTGCTAGAACCGCATGGTGGAGCGTCTGTACTCTTATTTTATTTTAATCTGTGATAAAGTACGCATTTATTCAGGAGAAGGGCAGAAAATGACAGCCTAATAGTAGTATTAAAAAACATCGAAGATGTAATGATGATGTCGATCAACCATGCTCGAATATATCTTGGCCTCCGTGTGAGCCCGTCTGTGTGTTCTCGCTCCTTGTCTCTCTCAAGGAAAGGCGGGTTGGCCATTTTGCCGTCAATTGAGATCGGTTTGCTCACACTCCGGTCCCAAGAGGAAGTGCGTTGACCGACTGGCCATACGCATACTTGGGGGCTGTTTGGTTCTAGGCCTAACCATGCCACACTTTGCCATGCAATGTTGCCACACTTGCCTAAGGTTAGGGGTTGTTTGGTTTGAGACTAAGTTAGCCTAAGGTTGGCACACCTAAGGTTAGGCAAGTTTGACCAACTTGAGTGGGTGTTTGGTTCAAGCCACACCTTAGGCAAGCCAGACTAGGATCCCACATCACATATACTCAAAAAGTGTGGCAAGATTCCCTTAGGCTTGCCAACTTGTGGCTCTCATTTTGAAGAACTAACCTTAGGCAAGTGTGGCAACATTGCATGGCAAAGTGTGGCATGGTTAGGCCTAGAACCAAACAACCCCTTAGTTATTCAAAATGAGAGCCACAAGTTGGCAAGCCTAACGGAATATTGCCACACTTTTTGAGTGTATGTGATGTGGGTGTCGGCGTTCTGGGAACAGGGGTCCCCAGACTTGCCTGCCTGCGGCCTGCGGCATGGCGCAATGGGGGCCCAGCGCGGCCCATCTTCATCAACACGAGACTCAAGATCCTCGCGAGGGGCCAAGCCTCGCGAGGCGGACGACATGGCGCATCCTCAGGCGAAGCCTCATCAGGCTGGCTCGCGAGGAGGCGGAGAGTTCAAGGCGGGGTACCTCGCGAGGTGCCCATGACATAAGCCGTGACGACATAGGGCACTAGGCGGGTGCCAGCGCGCGCAGCGTCCTTCTTTCCTCTTTGGTGCAAAGGGGACAAGCGCAGCCGCGGAGTACCAAGGCATTAGGCAAAGGTTGCCATTTCGGTGCAACGAGACCAGGACCAGGAGGACTATGAGACGGAGGTCACCATGGAGCCCAGCGCGGCGTCATCACCAGAGCCTTTGGCAGGCGAAGACTGCTTTTGTCAGGATAGATGTACTCGCTGTCCCCCTTCAAATTAGCCCGCCATTGTTGGATCCCTTCCCGCTCAATATTTGGGAAGAGGACCAGGGCCTCTATAAATAGGACTAGCCACCCACGTTGCAAAGGGACCGGATGATCAACGAGTAAGAGAGAGAAAGAGAGAGGTGACTGAACTCCTCCTAGCAGTTCATCACCCCAGCCAAGAACAGACCCTCGCGAGGCTGTTCTTCCTTGTATTGTTCATCATCACCAGCCCCAGGAGACAATCCACAAACCACACACTGGAGTAGGGTATTACACCACATCGGTGGCCCAAACCAGTATAAATCTTGCGTCTCTTGTGCAGTTCTTTCGGTAGTTTAGTTCCTTGCAAGACGGAGAGGTTGAAGGCGTAATCTCCGCGCGCACCCCAGTGTTCGAACCTTAAGGGTCTGCCGGAACCCGAAATCCGACATTTGGCGCGCCAGGTAAGGGTGTGCCGGAATTCGTCTTCCACCACTCCGCTCTCCTCCGACCGCAGCATCCATGTCTGACGCTCGTCGGGCCCGCGCTGAGCGCCGGGCCGCCATAGCTTCTCGCGTCGCCCAGACGGCCCCCGTCAGTGGGCATCCTCATCGTTCCCCTTCGCCCGCCGTCAACGCCGCCACCGGCCCGGCGGGGGGCGAGCAGCAAGCATCATCTCAGCACCCGTCTGTGTGGCAAGACGGCCGCACCACTTCTCCATCGCTCGCACCAGCTGGATCTTCGTCCCGCGCGCTCCGCGCACCCTTGGAGGCTCGAGCTGCGCTCATCGCGGGAAACGAGCTCCTGCGCTACCGCCCCATCGACGACGTCTACGAGGAGTGGCTCGACCGCGTCGCCAAGCTCGTCCGCACCGCAGGGGGCTCTCCTGCGCCGTCCGCTCCGCTGCGCCGCACTCCGCCCCGCGCGGGCAATGAAGCTCCGGGGGCGTACCAGCCGCCCCATCCCCAAGAAGGCGTCGTGGCTCCAAGGCGCGTGGCCCCTGGGTGGAACCCGCTCCGCTAGGTGCCAGCGCAGCAAGAATGAAGCTGCCAAGAAATCCCTCGCCCGCAAGGGGCTGCCCGGGCACTCCCTGCTCCAGCTCCGGCACGCCAAGACCCCGCTCTGCTCCTAGCTGCAGCGCGTGGAGATCCTCAAGACCGAGCTCTCCACCAACCGAAGCCTTTCATGGCCACCGCGGGCTGCCTCTCCTACACCACCGAGCTGCACAGCGTCGCATGGCCTGGCAAGTTCAAGCCGGACCTGCCTCCGCGCTACGACGGCACAACTGATCCCGCAGAGTTCCTCCAGCTCTATGAGCTAGGCATCGAGGCTGCCGGCGGGGACGAGAAGGTCATGGCGAACTGGTTCCCCATGGCACTGAAGGAAGGAGCACGCACCTGGCTCCTGAATCTGGCTCCAGGAACGATCTCTTCCTGGGACCAGATGCGCACCCGCTTCATCGCCAACTTCCAAGGTACTCGCGACCGGCCGCCCGCCGTGAGCGACATGCGCCGCATCAGGCAACAACCCGGAGAGACCCTGCAAAAGTACATCCAGCGCTTCAACAGCGTGTGCCTCAAGATCCCCAAGGTGTCCGAGGAGGCCATCATCTTGGCCTTCTCCGATGGCGTGCGCGACATCAAGATGAAGGAGGAGCTGGCGATGCATGAAGACCTCTGCACCTCCCTGGAGCTGTTCAACTTGGCGAACAGGTGCGCCAGGGCTGAGGAGGGACGCCTCTCCCTCCTCGAGCTACCTGCTGCAGACCCAGAAGAGAAGAAGTCCAAGGCCAAGGACGTGAAGCGCAAGGGGGCTGCCGTACTCGCAGCCGAACTAGACACCAAGCGGGGCAAGGATCTGCCCGACTCCTCCAGAGGCAACCGGTACTGCGTGTACCACGACCTCCACACCCACAACACCAACGAATGTCAAGAGCTCCGCGCCGTGCGAGAAGGAAGGATCGGCCGTCGCCCTGACCGTGCCGACCGGGGCTACGGCCGAGGAGGAGGAAGGGACCCAGGGCGCTGGGAACACTGCGGCCCGCACCATGGGCTGCGCGATCAGCCTCACGAGGACCGCTGGCGGGACCTGCCTCGCGAGGGCGACTGGAGAGATCAGCCTCGTGAGGATCGCCCTCACGGAAACGCAGGCCTACCTCCTCTGCCGCCTCCACCAAGAAGGAACGAAGACCGCCAACAAGACGAGGGGGCTGGGGGCTTCTAGGAGCCACGCGCAATCGCCTGCATCCTGGGCGGAGCTCAAGCCCCAGCCTCCCAACGCATCTTCAAGCAGTTCGCCCGCGAAGTGAATGCAGTTCTCCCCAAGCTCGAAGCAACGCGCCCCCTCATGTGTTCGGCGTGCGCCATCACGTTCAGCTCAGCAGACCAGCTCAAGTGCTCGGCCACAGCCGCAGTCCTCCCGATGCTTTGCTCCCCAGTCATCAGCAACGTGCTGGTCACCAAGACCCTCATCGACGGAGGGGCAGGGCACAACGTCCTGTCCGTGGAAACCTTCAACAACCTCCGAGTGCCCTATGATCAGTTGCAGCCAACCAAGCCTTTCTCCGGAGTCACCGGCGGTTCCACAATCCCGATCGGGCAGGTCCGCCTCCCTGTCACCTTCGGGGCCCGCAGCAACTACCGCACCGAGCTCATCGACTTCGATGTCGCCGACATCCGCCTGCCGTACAACGCCATCCTCGGGTACCCAGCGCTGGCCAAGTTCATGGCCGTGACTCACCACGGCTACAACGTCCTCAAGATGCCAGGAAGTAGCGGTGTCATCACGGTGCCCTGTGAAGAGAGAGATCCAGTGTGTTTCCTGGAGCGAGCCTTTCAGGCCGCGTCACTAGAAGACCCGGATCACGGAAGCAGGAGGCTTCCTGAGACCACCCCCAAGAAGAAGAAGATGTCGCCAGGCTCAACCCCTCAGGAGGCAGGCCCCTCAGGGCCCGTGTCCGCCCGGGGGGAACCTCCTTCCATCGCATAGGAAAGCGCGCCCGGCGCCCTCCCCAGGCAGGGCTCGGGGGCTCTCACCTGGAGGGCCACCGACCTAGCCAGGGTCACGAGGGAGGCGCTTGGGCACCATGTGGAGGCATGCTTCGAAGCACGTTTCCCTCGGGAAGGAGCCAGGCGAGGAAGGCCAGACCAGCAAGAGTTCGTCAACGAGGCCATTCAAGAGCTACAGGAGTCAAGGATCATGAGAGGTTGCCAACGTCCACTAGCTGTGGCCCCACATCCAGGCGAGGATGGTGGGCTGCGCGTCTGCGTTGACGTACCAGGGCTTAATCAGTTCGCCACGACGGAGTGCCTCTGGCCCTCGCAAGTGGGGCGCTGCGGAGGTCCACCCCACAGCCGTGTTCGCATGCCTTACGGCCTGCCGAGCGTGGCTGCGGCGTGCCAGCGCCTCATGAGGGGCATCGTGGAGGCTCAGGAAGACAGGCGTTCCGCGGCCATGGCGGAGATGAAGATAGCTCGCGAGGAGTCACCGGTGCCTCCGGAGCCTCCCGAGGCCCCAGGGCTTGGGGGCTCGTGAGGATCAGCTTCCGCAACCCATTGAGCCTACTGCACCAACGCCACTTAACCAACGACGTTCTCAGGTGACATCTTCCAAGTTCCATTCCCAGCTGGGAGCGCCCTCCCAGGGTTGCATCACTCCCAGGCCGCGTGGGTCTGTCCCTGCGGCATGTATCTACTTTTACTTTTCGGTCGTTAGTTTGCTTTGTTGGGGGCGCCCTCGGGCTGCATCATCCCCAAGCCGCTGGGGCTAGGCCCAGCGGCGTGTACCTCCATCGTGTTATTTCCAACTATGCATTTGCCTATCACGCTTGATTGCTTGATGCCCGTTCGCGGCATCCCTTCTTCTCCATGTTGACTACTTGCACGTTAAAGGGGGGGTGCCTGAGCATCGCGACTCAGGGCTCTTACAGGCTCTCCAGCCCTCACCCTCTGGCCTTGTCCACGGCATCGCGACCTGGCATATCGGCGACGGCTGAGACAAGCTCGAGGGCCGAGACCCGAGGACGTAGAGTACTGACATCTAACCAAATTTTGCAGGGACACATTTCAAGATACGGCCCAGTGCCGGGCGCAACCCGCCTAGAGGTAGGGCCTCGTGAGTCCCGTGCTGGCTCACGGGTGCCCAGATACACCTCACCTAGCCCTACCGTGCCGGTCACGTGTCAGGGCGGGGCTGTATACGCCCCGGGGGCTCCTCCCGGAGGGGAGCCCCCTCCCACGTACCAGTGGAAGCACCATGCTCCACGCTGGCTGATGACACTGCCGAGGAGCGGCTATGCCCGTACACATACGGAAGCGCTATGCTCTGCGCTGGTGATAAATAACTGAGGGTGGCTTCCGGGCCGCATTAACCTTAGGGAGCCCAGAGCTCAGTGGCTAGCCCCATCGCAACGCCTCCCCTCGGGAGTGCCGCGCAAGGGGGCTAGGCACGGGGGCTACGACTGGGTCACGCCCAGACGTACGCCGCCCAGCCAGGCCCCTCGGGCCTGGTTCGCCGCGCGTCTCTCCCCGAGCGGAGCCAAGGTATGAAGGCCGTTTGCGCGTCAAGGGGGACCCCTGAGCATCGCGACTCAGGGGCCTAACTGGTCCCGTAGCCCCTCACTCCTTAGTCCCGAAAGGCTATGCTGGGTGAGGTACGCGCGGGGCCGGGCTCTGCAGACGTAGAACGGTAGCCACGCTTACATCTCGCCTCATCACCCGCTGTTCGCGCGTCAAGGGGGACTCCTGAGCATCGCGACTCAGGAGCCTAACTGGCTCCGTAGCCCCTCACTCCTTAGTTCCGAAAGGCTATGCTGGGTGAGGTACGCGCGGAGTCGAGCTCTGCAGACGTAGAACGGAAGATACACCTACATCACGCTTCCCTACTTGTTGTTCGTGCGCCAAGGGGGACTCCTGAGCATCGCGACTCAGGAGCCTAACTTGTCACGTGGCCCCTCACTCCTTTGGTCCCGTCCTGGTTTCCGGTCAGGGCTAATGCTGGGTGAGGCATGCGCGAGGCCGGGCTCTGCCGGCGTAGAATACAAGCAAGTAGGGAAGAAAAGCATAAAATCCAAGGAATTTAAAAGCATATATTACAACCCATACTGCCGTCTTAGTACCAAACGCAAGTTTAAATGCCTCCCCGAGGCGTGATGCATGTGCTGGAACTGAAAGAAGAGCAGGGATCGAACGGAGTCACTTGTCGGCGGTGGCTTCGCCTCGCGGAACGGCAGGGTCGGCAGCGCCTTGCTTCGGCCTGGTGCTGAAGGCCTAGAACTTCTCCAGCAGCGCCTCCGCGTGCCCCTTCACGGCTTCGATAGCGGCGGCAGCACCCTCGCCGCTCACCGGTTCCAGCAGGCCGTCGAGGTCGGCGTTGGGATCGCGGAGGTAGATGTGGGCAAAGACCCGCGTCAGCGCAGCAGAAGACAGGACATGCGCCTCGGCCTCGGCCGCGGGGCCAATGCCAAGGGCGACATCCCCAAGAGCCTTAACCAGGAAGGGAAGCAGCTTGGCGGGGCCGTCCTCGTCACCAGCTAGTGGGCTGTCCAGGCCGCTCTCGTAAAGCATCTTCAGCGAAGTGCGGGCGTCCTTCTCCATATCTGCGAAGGCCACGCGATCCTCGGCGAGGACCTAAGCCTTGGCGTCCAGCTCGGCCTTCGTCACCTCCAGCTCCTTCTTCAACGCGCCTAGGTGGTCGCGGCGCTTCTTGAGCTTGGCCTCCCAGTCCTTGAGCGCCGCCTCGCGCTCCTTCGCCCCCTTCTCCTGCTCCTGGCGAAGACGAACCTCCTCTGCGAGCTGGCCCCGCAAGCCTTGCAGCTCGACCTCCAGCGCCTTGTAGCGACCGTGGACTTCGACCACTTCCCCCAGGGCTGCGTCACGAGCAGCCTTCGCCTCGAGGACGGCCCACCTCTCCTCGTCACAGGCCGTCGAGGCCTGAACCAACGCCGCCCGGATCGAAGCATCAGAGCGAATCCACCCCGAAGCCAGCTCCATGTGCCCGGCCACTAGGCGAGGGTCGGCGCCGAGAAGATCCTGCCGCAGCCGGTCCAGCTCAGCAATGGCATGCTCCAAGATGGAAGAAGAAGGCGGGGGAACATCGACGCGCTCCAAGACAACAAGAGGAGTTGGGGAAGCAGCTGTCAGTAGAACGGGAGAAGGTAGCGGCGGCGAGGCCGCCGTGTCCCGAGGCGGAGTCCGCTGCGTCTCCCCAGCCATAGCAGTGGCGCCTGACGAGGGAACCTCTGGAGTCACTTGGGCCATGGGGGCTGAGCTCGCCCCTGCCAGCATGGCCAGACCCCCTGAGGGCGACCGGGCAGGAGAAGCCCGCGCACCGCGGTCACCCCCTCCACAGGCGGAGTCGCTGCGGATGGAGCCTCAGGAGCCCGCTTCGGCTTCTTCGCCAAGGGCGCCCGCCTACTCAAGAGAAGCAATCATCAAGCCTCGTCGGCGGAACAAGAAACAAAAGAACAAGGATCAAGCGCTTATGGGTCATCACCGGTGAGCTCGGGCAGCTTCCGGCCCAACTTCAAGCCAAACAGCCGGCTGGAAGGGTCGACCTTGGAAGCAGAGGCGCGACTGCGGACTGCCCCGGGGTAGGGGCAGACCCGCGAGGGATCAGCCCGGTCCTGTCCTTCTTCGGGATCGGGGGCGAGCTCCCGCTACCCAGCACGTCATCGTCATCATCATCATCATCATCATCATCATCGCTCGGCGAAAGGCGGAGAGTACGGGGCGAGCGCTGGGGGAGGGGAGCCCTCGACTCTCCGTCGGTCGCCCCAGAGTCCGGCCCCTCTCCCCGCTCCCCTTCGTCCTCCTCCTCGCTGGAGTCACTGGAGGGCACATCTACCGGTCCTCCAGAAGACGCCACGGGCACGAGCCCGTCCCCGTTGAAAACGGGCATGGACTTTACCACCTGCTTCCAGTCGCCGCGAAGGAACAAGGGCTCGGGAGCGCCCTCCAACTTTGCCACCTCGCCCCCAACCAGAGATTGAAGAACTACGTTCACATCCTCTTCGTCCACAGCCTCGGGGCTCAGATGAGGCCTCCACATTAGAGGAGAGTACCGCCGAAGTGGAGCCAGCTGCTGCTCCAGGAACTCCCTCAGCAGTGACGCGCCAGTCAACTTCGCCGTCGACATGCAGGCCGGCCTCAAGTCCGTGTCCATCTTCTCTAACACCGGTTTCGCGCGGGGGTCCATGAGCTCCGCTCGGCACCAGTCGCCGGAGCTCACGGCCTGCTCCGTGGGCAAGATCAGCCGAGGGTGGACGCGCCCGACATCAACCAAGACCCACTTGCTCCGGAAGCCATCAGCCCTTTTCCCGGGACTCGAGATGGCAATGGTGCTACCATACGCAACGAAGCTCGCGCACGCGGAAGGAGAACTGCCAGAGGTCCGGAGGTAGAAGTAGTGGCGCAGCAAGGCCACCGAAGGCTGCACCCCCACATGGGCCTCGCAGTAGTAAGCGAAGATCGCCAGAAGAAGAACGGAGTTGGGGTGGAGATGCAGAGCCTGCAAGTTGTAATGGCGGAGGACAAAGAAGAAGAACTCGGAGAAGGGAGGCACCAAGCCCGCTGCAATGGAGCTTACAAAGAGAGGATAGAAGGTGCTCCCTCGGCCCTCAGGGGTGGCGGAGCCGGCCTTGAACACCTCCGTCCCGTTGACGCCCTGCGCCGCCGCCATCCGGCGCAGCCGGGCAAGGCTGGCCTTGGACACATTCGGCGGGTCCATAGCAGGAGAGTACCAAGCTTCGGCCGAAGGCTGGCGAGGCGCCATGGCTTCCTAAGTCGCGCAAACGGAGTAGATCTGGAAGTTTGGAGGAAGAAAGAGGAGGCACAAGAAAGGGGATCTGAGCAGCAACCGGAGAAAGCAAGGGCAAGGTCTGGGCAGATGCCTCTCCCTTATCAACCCGCGCAGTTGCTAAGGCACCCACGTCCAATCAACCGCCATGCGGCGCCCAAGGCCGCAGGCTATTAGGGCCCGCGGCGCTTCGCCCTTACCCTTTCGCCTCTCGGCACGGCCAAGTCCGTGCGCGCCTTGGGCCCGGGGGCTACTGTCAGCGTTCTGGGAACGGGGGTCCCCAGACTTGCCTGCCTGCCGCCTGCGGCGTGGCACAATGGGGGCCCAGCGTGGCCCATCTTCATCAACACGAGACTCAAGACCCTCGCGAGGGGCCAAGCCTCGCGAGGCGGACGACACGGCGCATCCTCAGGCGAAGCCTCATCAGGCTGGCTGGCGAGGAGGCGGAGAGTTCAAGGCGGGGTACCTCGCGAGGTGCCCATGACATAAGCCGTGATGACTCAGGGCACCAGGCGGGTGCCAGCGCGCGCAGCGTCCTTCTTTCCTCTTTGGTGCAAAGGGGACAAGCGCAGCCGCGGAGTACCGAGGCATCAGGCAAAGGTTGCCATTTTGGTGCAACGAGACCAGGACCAGGAGGACTACGAGAAGGAGGTCACCATGGAGCCCAGCGCGGCGTCATCACTAGAGCCTTTGGCAGGCGAAGACTGCTTTTGTCAGGATAGATGTACTCACTGTCCCCCTTCAAATTAGCCCGCCATTGTTGGATCCCTTCCCGCTCAATATTTGGGAAGAGGACCAGGGCCTCTATAAATAGGACTAGCCACCCACGTTGCAAAGGGACCGGATGATCAACGAGTAAGAGAGAGAGAGAGAGAGAGAGAGAGAGAGAGAGAGAGAGGTGACTGAACTCCTCCTAGCAGTTCATCACCCCAGCCAAGAACAGACCCTCGCGAGGATGTTCTTCCTTGTATTGTTCATCATCACTAGCCCCAGGAGGCAATCCACAAACCACACACTGGAGTAGGGTATTGCACCACATCGGTGGCCCGAACTAGTATAAATCTTGCGTCTCTTGTGCAGTTCTTTCGGTAGTTTAGTTCCTTGCGAGACGAAGAGGTTGAAGGCGTAATCTCCGCACGCACCCCAGCGTTCGAACCTTAAGGGTCCGCCAGAACCCGAAATCCGACAGTGGGACCCTAGTGTGGCTTGCCAAAGGTGTGGCTTGAACCAAACACCCACTCAAGTTGGTCAAACTCGCCTAACCTTAGGAGTGGCAACCTTAGGCAAACTTAGTCTAAAACCAAACAACCCCTTGGTTTTGCACCTTCATACTACTCCTCCCCCGGTCACAGTTTACAGGGCGCACTTCATTCTGATGCATTTCTCTCCATGCATTTCCACAACCAGAGAGACTTTAGACGCGTTTGATTTAATGCTCAATTAATTAGCGCGTGGTAACCGCAATCAAGTCCACAGTTTTCTCTTGATGTACTACAGAGTGGAGTAAGTGCATGCATGTGTGTACCCGGGGTGGAAACACTGTGTGCATGTGTGTACGCGTTATTTCCTCTAGTAATAGACGTCGTGCTATAACTACCAATGTTATTTTTTAGGCCGATCGCTAGTCACCTTGGTCCCAGAGATTTTTTTTGAAGTGCGCTCTATAAACAGTGACGGATGGTGTATTATAAGCGGATTCAAAGAAGAGCATATTGATGGTTGCTTCTTCCGAGCAACTTACAGTGGGAAAGGTGGGGCTTATGATTTGACTGATCATTACTCACTATTAGTGCAGCGCAACGACCGGGCTGAGTCTCCCATCCGGTTGTGCACTACTCCCTCCGTTCTTAAATATACTCTGGAGTATTTGTCTTTCTAGAGATTTCAACAAGTGACTACATACGAAGCAAAATGAGTGATTCTACACTCTAAAATATGTCCATTTGAACTTTGTAAAAAGACATATATATATATATATTTAGGAACGGAGGAAGTATAATTTTGTGCATGGCACATGGACCCGGATGCTGAAGAGGCTTCTGGTAATGCTATCAAGCTTCCAACATTTGTTTACATAATTGATGTACTATACAAATAATTTTCCAGCGACATGAAATTGTACAATGCTATGAGCTTTCAGCTTTTGTTTCGTGTGTCTTGCCATCCATGCTCTTTCGGAAACAATAATAAAATAACTTCCTTGTTAATCCTACTCAATGATTAGCAGATCAGAGCTAATATTTACATCACAACTGAATACAAAGTTGTGAGAAGGTGTTAAATTAAAATTGATCCATGCTTTCATTAGCAGCAACATCCCCCCAGCTCTGTCTAAATCAATAAGGCATGTTGTGGAGCACGCAACATTCCGATCATTTTGTGTAGTTCCACTAAAATAGAGCTGAGCGTCCCTGTTCCAAAGATATTAAGTGTGATTACAATAATAGAGGACTGCTGATGAAACTATAAACACACAAATAGAAGTAGGTCACCTTTGCAGTCTCTCTTAAGACTAATTAGTTGGAGAAGATTAAGCAAATAGTTGGAAAAGATTAGGCTCGGAGTTGGATGAGGAGGATAGAGCAAAACCAATCTCCCTTTGTGCAATCGCACTGAAATTTAGAGACATTTCCCTTGTGAGATTTTAGTACAACTGCACAAAACACTCTTAAGAAAAAAGGTGATTTGTGCAGTTCAACAAAAGGTCACAATAGCAATGGGGTGAAATGGATAGACCTGTTTGCAAAAAAGTGGTAGAAAGGAAACAATTATTGGCCAATAACAGTGATGACACATACGACGACAAAAAAGAAGCATATTCCATGTCCTACGGGAAGATAACAACACAGTTGTGTTTGTCTAAAACAGTGTGAGGACGAGATTGCAACATGGAAAGTACGCCGGATGAGCTACGTTTTGGGCAAAAAACTATGGAATATCCACATGCAAGATTTTCCACATGCAGCGACGTGGGAAGACGGGCAGTGGAGCAAGGCCGGAGGGGATACCTGGGGGTCGTCGGGATGTAACTAAAGGAAATATGCCCTAGAGGCAATGATAAAGTTATTATTTATTTCCTTATATCATGATAAATGTTTATTATTCATGCTAGAATTGTATTAACCAGAAACATAATACATGTGTGAATACATAGACAAACAGAGTGTCACTAGTATGCCTCTACTTGACTAGCTCTTTGATCAAAGATGGTTATGTTTCCTAACCATATACGTGAGTTGTCATTTGATTAATGGGATCACATCATTAGGACAATGATGTGATTGACTTGACCCATTCCGTTAGCATAGCACTTGATCGTTTAGTTTGTTGCTATTGCTTTCTTCATGACTTATACATGTTCCTATGACTATGAGATTATGCAACTCCCGTTTACCGGAGGAACACTTTGTGTGATACCAAACGTCACAACGTAACTAGGTGATTATAAAGGTGCTCTACAGGTGTCTCCAAAGGTACTTGTTGGGTTGGCGTATTTTGAGATTAGGATTTGTCACTCCGATTGTCGGAGAGGTATCTCTGGGCCCTCTTGGTAATGCACATCACCTAAGCCTTGCAAGCATTGCAACTAATGAGTTAGTTGCGAGATGATGTATTACGGAACGAGTAAAGAGACTTGCTGGTAATGAGATTGAACTATGTATTGAGATGCCGACGATCGAATCTCGGGCAAGTAACATATCGATGACAAAGGGAACAACGTATGTTGTTATGCGGTCTGACTGATAAAGATCTTCGTAGAATATGTGGGAGCCAATATGAGCATCCAGGTTCCGCTATTGGTTATTGACCGGAGACGTGTCTCGGTCATGTCTACATTGTTCTCGAACCCGTAGGGTCCGCACGCTTAAGGTTTCGATGACAGTTATATTATGAGTTTATGAGTTTTGATGTACCAAAGGAGTTCGGAGTCCCGGATGAGATCGGGGAAATGACGAGGAATGGTCGAGACGTAAAGATCGATATATTGGACGACTATATTCGGACATCGGAAAGGTTCTGAGTGATTCGGATATTTTTCGGAGTACCGAAGAGTTACGGGAATACGTATTGGGCCTTATTGGGCCATACGGGAAAGAAGGAAAAGGGCCTCAAGGGTGGCCGCACCCCTCCCCTTGGTCTGGTCCGAATTGGACTAGGGAGGGGGGCGCCCCCTGTTGGGGAACGCAGTAATTTCAAGAAAATTCCTACGCACACGCAAGATCATGGTGATGCATAGCAACGAGAGGGGAGAGTGTTGTCTACGTACCCTTCGTAGATCGACAACGGAAGCGTTGACACAACATAGAGGAAGTAGTTGTACGTATTCACGATCCGACCGATCCAAGCACCGTTACTTCGGCACCTCCGAGTTCTTGGCACACGTTCAGCTCGATGACGCTCCCCGGGCTCCGATCCAGCAAAGCTTCGGGGAGGAGTTACGTCAGCACGACGGCGTGGTGACGATCTTGATGTTCTACCGTCGCAGGGCTTCGCCTAAGCACCGCTACAATATGACCGAGGTGGAATATGGTGGAAGGGGGCACCGCACACGGCTAAGGAACGATCACGTGGATCAACTTGTGTGTCTATGGGGTGCCCCCTGCCTCAGTATATAAAGGATGGAGGAGGAGGAGGACGGCCAAGGCTATTGGTGCGGCCAGGATGGGAGTCCTACTAGGACTCCAAGTCCTAGTAGGAGTCCATCAAGAGGGGAGGAAGGGAGAAGGAAGTGGAGGAGAAGGAGAGGTGGTCGGCCCCCTTTTCCTTAGTCCAATTCGGACCAAAGGGGAGAGGGGGCGCAGCAGCCCCTTGGCCCTTTTTCCTCTTCCCACTAAAGCCCATCAAGGCCCATTGCTTCTCCCGTAACTACCCGGTACTCTAAAAAATACTCGAATCACTCGGAACCTTTCTGATGTCCGAATATAGTCGTCCAATATATTGATTTTTACGTCTCGACATTTCGAGACTCCTCGTCATGTCCCCGATCTCATCCGGGACTCCGAACTCCTTCGGTACAGCAAAACTCATAAACTCATAATATAACTGTCATCGAAACCTTAAGCGTGCGGACCCTACGGTTCGAGAACAATGTAGACATGACCGAGACACGTCTCCGGTCAATAACCAATAGCGGGACCTGGATGCCCATATTGGCTCCTACATATTCTACGAAGATCTTTATCGGTCAGACCGCATAACAACATACGTTGTTCCCTTTGTCATCAGTATGTTACTTGCCCGAGATTTGATCGTCGGTATCCAATACCTAGTTCAATCTCGTTACCGGCAAGTCTCTTTACTCGTTCCGTAATACATCATCTCGCAACTAACTCATTAGTTGCAATGCTTGCAAGGCTTAAGTGATGTGCATTACCGAGAGGGCCAGAGATACCTCTCTGACAATCCGAGTGACAAATCCTAATATCGAAATACGCCAACCCAACATGTACCTTTGGAGACACCTGTAGTGCTCCTTTATAATCACCCAGTTACGTTGTGACGTTTGGTAGCACCCAAAGTGTTCCTCCGGCAAACGGGAGTTGCATAATCTCATAGTCATAGGAACATGTATAAGTCATGAAGAAAGCAATAGCAACATACTAAACGATCGGGTGCTAAGCTAATGGAATGGGCCATGTCAATCAGATCATTCAACTAATGATGTGATCTCGTTAATCAAATAACAACTCTTTTGTCCATGGTTAGGAAACATAACCATCTTTGATTAACGAGCTAGTCAAGTAGAGGCATACTAGTGACACTCTGTTTGTCTATGTATTCACACATGTATTATGTTTCCGGTTAATACAATTCTAGCATGAATAATAAACATTTATCATGATATAAGGAAATAAATAATAACTTTATTATTGACTCTAGGGCATATTTCCTTCAGTCTCCCACTTGCACTAGAGTCAATAATCTAGATCACATCACCATGTGATTAACATCGATAGTTCACATCATCATGTGATTAACACCCATAGTTCACATCGTCATGTGACCAACACCCAAAAAGTTTACTAGATTCGGTAATCTAGTTCACATCGCTATGTGATTAACACCCAAAGAGTACTAAGGTGTGATCATGTTTTACTTGTGAGAGAATCTTAGTCAAAGGTCTTTCACATTCAGATCCGTTATGTATTTTGCAATTTTCTATGTCAACAATGCTCTGCATGGAGCTACTCTAGCTAATTGCTCCCACTTTGAATATGTATCCAGATTGAGACTTAGAGTCATCTGGATCAGTGTCAAAACTTGCATCGACGTAACCCTTTACGCGAACCTTTTTGTCACCTCCATAATCGAGAAACATATCCTTATTCCACTAGGGATAATTTTGACCGCTGTTCAGTGATCTACCCCTAGATCACTATTGTATTCCTTTGCCAAAATCAGTGTAGGGTATACAATAGATCTGGTACACATCATGGCATACTTTGTAGAACCTATGGCCAAGGCATAGGGAATGACTTTCATTCTCTTTCTATCTTCTGCCGTGGTCGGGTTTTGAGTCTTACTCAACTTCACACCTTGTTACACAGGCAAGAACTCTTTCTTTGACTGTTCCATTTTGAACTACATCAAAATCTTGTCAAGGTATGTACTCATTGAAAAAACTTATCAAGCGTTTTGATCTATCTCTATAGATCTTGATGTTGAATTTGTAAGCAGCTTCACCAAGGTCCTTCTTCGAAAAACTCCTTTCAAATACTCCTTTATGCTTTGCAGAATAATTCTACATTATTTCCGATCAACAATATGTCATTTACATATACTTATCAGAAATGTTGTAGTGCTCCCACTCACTTTCTTGTAAATACGGGCTTCATCGCAAGTCTGTATAAAACTATATGCTTTGATCAACTTATCAAAGCGTATATTCCAACTCCGAGATGCTTGCACCAGTCCATAGATGGATCGCTGGAGCTTGCATATTTCTTTACACCTTTAGGATTGACAAAACCTTCTAGTCGCATCATATACAACTCTTCTTTAATAAATCCATTAAGGAATGCAGTTTTGTTTATCCATTTGCTGGATTTCATAAAATGCGGCAATTGCAAACATGATTCGGACAGACTTAAGCATAGATACGAGTGAGAAACTCTCATCGTAGTCAACACCTTGAACTTGTCGAAAACCTTTTGCGAAAATTCTAGCTTTGTAGATAGTAACACTACTATCAGTGTCTGACTTCCTCTTGAAGATCCATTTATTTTCTATGGCTTGCCGATCATCGGGCAAATCCATCAAAGTTCATACTTTGTTCTCATACATGGATCATATCTCAGATTTCATGGCCTCAAACCATTTCGCGGAATCTGGGCTCATCATCGCTTCCTCATAGTTCGCAAGTTCGTCATGGTCTAGTAACATGACTTCCAGAACAGGATTATAGTACCACTCTGGTGCGGATCTCACTCTGGTTTACCTACGAGATTTGGTAGTAACTTGATCTTAAGTTACATGATCATCATCATTGGCTTCCTCACTAATTGGTGTAGTAATCACAAGAACAGATTTCTGTGATGAACCATTTTCCAATAAGGGAGAAGGTACAATTACCTTATCAAGTTTTCTACTTTCCTCCCACTCACTTCTTTCGAGAGAAACTCCTTCTCTAGAAAGTATCCATTCTCAGCAACGAATGTCTTGTCTTTGGATCTGTGATAGAAGGTGTACCCAACTGTCTCCTTTGGGTATCCTATGAAGACACATTTCTCCGATTTGGGTTTGAGCTTATAATGATGAAACTTTTTCTTATAAGCATCGCAACCCCAAACTTTAAGAAACGACAACGTTGGTTTCTTGCCAAACCATAGTTCATATTGTGTCGTCTCAACGGACTTAGATGGTGCCCCTTTTTAACGTGAATGCAGCAGTCTCTAATGCATGATCCCAAAACAATATTGGTAAATCGGTAAGAAAACATCATAGATTGTACTATATCCAATAAAGTACGATTATGACATTCGGACACACCATTATGTTGTGGTGTTCCAGGTGGCATGAGTTTGTGAAACTATTCCACATTGTTTTAATTGAAGGCCAAACTCGTAACTCAAATACTCTTCTCTACGATCAGATCGTAGAAACTTTATTTTTTTATTACAATGATTTTTCACTTCACTCTGAAATTCTTTGAACTTTTCAAATGTTTCAGACTTATGTTTCATCAAGTAGATATACTCATATCTGCTCAAATTATCTATGAAGATCAGAAAATAATGATACCTGTCGCGAGCCTCAATATTCATCGGACCACATACATCAGTATGTATGATTTCCAACAAATCTGTTGCTTGCTCCATTGTTCCTGAAGAACAGAGTCTTAGTCATCTTGCCCATGAGGCATGGTTCGCAAGCATCAACTGGTTCATAATCAAGTGATTCCAAAAGCCCATCAGCATGGAGTTTCTTCATGCGCTCTACACCAATATGACCTAAACAGCAGTGCTACAAATAAGTTGCACTATCATTATTAACTTTGCATCTTTTGGTTTCAATATTATGATTATGTGTATCACTACGATCGAGATCCAACGAACTATTTTCATTGGGTGTGTAACCATATAAGGTTTTATTCATATAAACAGAACAACAATTTATTCTCTTACTTAAATGAATAACCGTATTACAATAAACATCATCAAATCATATTCATGCTCAACGCAAACACCAAATAACACTTATTTAGGTTCAACACTAATCTCGAAATTATAGGGAGTGTGCGATGATGATCATATCAATCTTGGAACCACTTCCAACACACATTGTCACTTCACCCTTAACTAGTCTCTGTTTATTCTGCAACTCCCGTTTCGAGTTACTAATCTTAGCAACTGAACTAGTATCAAATACTGAGGGTTTGCTATAAACACTAGTAAAGTACACATCAATGACATGTATATCAAATATACTTATGTTCACTTTGCCATCCTTCTTATCCGCCAATCACTTGGGGTAGTTCCGCTTCCAGTGACCAGTCCCTTTGCAGTAGAAGCACTTAGTCTCAGGCTTAGGACCAGACTTGGGCTTCTTCACTTGACCAGCAACTTGCTTGCTGTTCTTCTTGAAGTTCCCCTTCTTCCCTCTGCCCTTTTCTTGAAACTAGTGATCTTGTCAACCATCAACACTTGATGTTTTTCTTGATTTCTACCTTCGTTGATTTCAGCATCACAAAGAGCTTGGGAGTTGTTTCCGTTATCCCTTGCATATTATAGTTCATCACGAAGTTCTACTAACTTGGTGATGGTGACTAGAGAATTCTGTCAATCACTATCTTATCTGGAAGATTAACTCCCACTTGATTCAAGCGATTGTAGTACCCAGACAATCTGGGCACATGCTCACTAGTTGAGCAATTCTCCTCCATCTTTTAGCTATAGAACTTGTTAGAGACTTCATATCTCTCAACTCGGGTATTTGCTTGAAATATTAACTTCAACTCCTGGAACATCTCATATGCTCCATGACATTCAAAACGTCTTTGAAGTCCCGATTCTAAGCCATTAAGCATGGTGCACTAAACTATCAAGTAGTCATCATATTGAGCTAGCCAAACGTTCATAACGTCTGCATCTGCTCCTGCAATAGGTCTGTCACCTAGCGGTGCATCAAGGACATAATTTTTCTGTGCAGCAATGAGGATAAACCTCAGATCACGGATCCAATCCGCATCATTGCTACTAACATCTTTCAACACAATTTTCTCTAGGAACATATCAAAATAAACACAGGGAAGCAACAACGCGAGCTATTGATCTAGAACATAATTTGCAAAATACTACCAGGACTAAGTTCATGATAAATTTAAGTTCAATTTAATCATATTACTTAAGAACTCCCACTTAGATAGACATCCCTCTAATCCTCTAAGTGATCACGTGATCCAAATCAACTAAACCATAACCGATCATCACGTGAAATGGATTAGTTTTCAATGGTGAACATCATTATGTTGATCATATCTACTATATGATTCACGCTCGACCTTTCGGTCTCCGTGTTCCGAGGCCATATCTGCATATGCTAGGCTCGTCAAGTTTAACCTGAGTATTCTGCATGTGCAAAACCGGCTTGCACCCGTTGTAGATGGAAGTATAGCTTATCACACCCGACCATCACGTGGTGTCTGGGCACGACGAACTTTGGCAACGGTGCATATCAGGGAGAACACTTCTTGATAATTTAGTGAGAGATCATCTTATAATGCTACCGTCAATCAAAGCAAGGTAAGATGCATAAAAGATAAACATCCACTACAAGAAATATGTCAACTTATGACCTTCTGTCAGTGACCCTGGAAGAATTGGTCATAGATTTATGACCATTTGAGACCAACTGGTCAAAAGCTGTTCAGGGGGCTCCAAACCCTAAACCATTGCGACCATTTTAGTCAGAAAGGTCGTAATTTCCTTACACAAAATGGTCACAAAGCAAACAGTGCTAGTCCGCTGCCTTATTTCTAGTTGTTAATGACCAATATAGATGGTCATAGCCTTGTAGATTGTAGTGGGTTGTGATGACTAGGCGCCATCTCATCAGTTTTGCCTATGTGTCATGTCCATGTGGTAGTTTTTTCCCTAGGTTATGAAGAAACCTATATTTTTATCATTCCCAAAATTCCCAAAAAATTCTCATAAATTCTTTGGGGCATATCTTTATCAAATATGTAAAAATCCTTCCTTGCCTAGTTCAAAACTAATTCAACAATATTCATTTTCCTATTCTGTTCACAACAACACTTTATGAAGGAAGTGCTATTTTTATATTCTTTATTGCCCTCGGAATTTTTGGGCACTCTTTCCTATCCAAATCATTACCGCATGACAAAATTCAGCTCCATTTGCCAAGCAAATCTTCCTCGGCAAATTTCCAAAGTTTTTGTCCACCTAGAAGCATTGTGAAGGAAGTACCTTTTTTATATCTCTAAATGACATGAAATTTATACAGTTCCTTCATATGCCCAAATTATCACCCTCCTCCAAATTGCAGCTCAGTCAAATCATCTATGTGAGCTCAGGTTCAATTTATATTTTATGGCCAAATTGGCACGTTGCAAAGCAAGTGTTATATATACCCCTCCTATTACCCTCAAACTTTTCGGGCACTCTTCCATACCCAAATCATTGCCACATGATTATATTCAGCTCAATTTTCCTAGTAAATCTTTCTCGGGAAATTTCCAAAGTTTCTACCTCGAGAGAAGCTTTGTGAAGTAAGTACTAGCTAGGCTTACCCAAATGATCTGAAAAATTACCAGCGCATGACCATACCTAAGTAACTTACCTACACTAATTTTGAGATCATTTCATTCATCCAATCTCTCTCACTAGTTTTCCCAAGTTTCTGTCCATAGAAGAGCATTGTGAAGGAAGTACTTCTTTGGCATGTCCAAATGGTATCAATTTTCTACAATGCTTTCCTATGCCCAAATAACCATCCTCCACAAAATTTCAGCTCACTCCATTCATTATTTTGAGCTCAGCTTCAACATTCATATTTTTGTCCAGCGTGGTACTTTGCAAAGCAAGTACCACCTAGGATCCTCCTTTTGAGCTAAAAATTTGTGAAGACATTCTCCTTAGTAGATGATCATCCTCAGCCAAAACTCACGCCCATTGGCCATGTGCATTTCCCGTACCGCTAATCAAACACTTGGCTGCTAATTCATGTTTGAGCATCGATCGGTCTCCTCGTGAGAATCTTATGTTGTAATTTTCTTCCTAGCACCAACCTGCAGAGTGCCTAACCCACTAGACATGCCTAGACCGCCCAGAACACATGGCAGCATTACGGTCACGCGGTGACCACGCGACGGGCATGCGAGTTTACGCGCTCTAGAGTTGGGGCCCTCGGCCACCGCCCAAACCTCGACGTATCGCCACCAAACCATGTATTTATGATTAATTAGGTCCTTATGTAACTAGAAATGATTTTTGGAAAAAATAAATAGCAAACTATGAGGCAGCTGCAGTTCAAATTTGACTCGCTTCCAACTGAATCGGCGGAAATTTGTCTTTTTCACGAGAGGTGGATCAAATTTTTTTACACCCAACCATTTTGTCAATTGTGCATTAAATATGGCCTAGTATTTTATAAAAATGATTTGGTCCAATTTTGCAACAATTATTTGGTAGTTTCTTCACAAAAAAACCTCCTTTCGGGCACTCGAAAAATGGAAAATGGTTTTTTCGTCCAACGAAAATGAAAACTTCCTTAGGCAACATTGTTTTCCATTACAATATGCACCCTTGTGCACAATATGAGATCATTTGAACAAACTATGCCATGGATGTGGCCATAAGATTGATCATTTGGCTTGAAAGCCATTGATCTCCACACGTGATAGCTCGTTTCTGAGAACACTTTTTTAAAATAATTGCCGTATTACAAGTTTATTATTTTTCCTAGGAACTTGGCCACATATAATGACACAATGCGAAGGTTTCCCAATTTTTTGATTTTTTTTGAATTTTTTATGCCCGTTTCAAAATGCGGTCAAAATGGCGGGAATGACCGTTCCTAGCTAGTGGTTGAATCTTGAATTTTTTTGGCGTTTCTCTGATTAAATAGATACTTATGTACCTAGAAATGATTTTTTGGAAAAAATAAAGAGCAAACTACGAGGTAGCTACAGTTCAAATTTGACCCGCTTCCAACTAAATCGGCGGGAATTTGTCTTTTTCACCAGAGGTGGATCAAAACTTTTGACACCCAAACATTTGGTCAATTGTGCATTAAATATGTCCTAATATTTTAGAAAAATGATTTGGTCCAATTTTTCAACAATTATTTGGGAGGTCCTTCACAAAAAACCTCCTTTCGGGCACTCGAAAAATGGAAAATGGTTTTTTCGTCCAACAAAAATGAAAACTTCCTTAGGAAACATTATTTGCCACTCCAATATGCACCCTTGTGCACAATATGAGATCATTTGAACAAACTATGCCATGAATGTGGCCATAAGATTGATCATTTGGCTTGAAAGCCATGAATCTTCACGCATGATAGCTCATTTATGAGAACACTTTTTTAAAATAATTGCCGTATTACAAGTTTGTTATTTTTCCTAGGAACTTGGTCACATATAATCACACAATGCGAAGGTTTCCCAATTTTTTGTTTTTTTTGAATTTTTTATGCCCGTTTCAAAATGCGGTCAAAACGGCGGGAATGACCGTTCCTGGCTAGTGGTTGAATATTGAATTTTTTTGGTGTTTCTCTGATTAAATAGATACTTATGTACCTAGAAATGATTTTTGTAAAAAATAAATAGCAAACTATGAGGCAGCTGCAGTTCAAATTTGACCCTCTTCCAGCTGAATCGGCGGAAATTTGTCTTTTTCACGAGAGGTGGATCAAAACTTTTTACACCCAACCATTTTGTCAATTGTGCATTAAATTTGTCCTAGTATTTTATAAAAATGATTTGGTCCAATTTTGCAACAATTATTTGGGTAATCCTTCACAAAAAAACCTCCTTTTGGGCACTCGAAAAATGGAAAATGGTTTTTTCGTCCAAAGAAAATGAAAACTTTCTTAGGCAACATTGTTTGCCATTCCAAATGCACCCTTGTGCATAATATGAGATCATTTTAACAAACTATGCCATGAATATGGCCATAAGATTGATCATCTGGCTTGAAAGCCATGAATCTTCACCCATGATAGCTCATTTCTGAGAACACTTTTTTAAAATAATCATCGTATTACAAGTTCATTATTTTTCCTGATAACTTTGCCACATATAATGACACAATGTGAAGGTTTTTCAATTATTTGATTTTTTTTTGAATTTTCTATGCCCGTTTGAAAATGCGGTCAAAACGGCGGGCATGGCTGTTCCTAGCTAGTGGTTGAATCTTGGAAAACTTTTGATATTTCTCTGATTAAATAGATACTTTTGTACCTAAAAATAATTTTTGGCAAAAATAAATAGCAAACTATGAGGCAGTCCCGGTTCAAATTTTATCCGCTTCGAGCTGAATCGACAGAAATTTGTCTTTTTCACAAGAGGTGGATCAAAACTTTTGACACCCAACCATTTGGTCAATTATGCATTAAATATGGCCTAGTATTTTATAAAATTGATTTGGTCTATTTTTGCAACAAATATTTGGTATGTCCTTCACAAAAACTCAAAACTTACTTGGTGATAAGTTTGATCGTTTGGCTTCAAGCCGGCCTCACTCTCCCCCTCATCCTCTCCCGCTCGCGCACGCTCAAGCTGCTCGCCTCCCACATGTGCTATGATTGTGAATTATAAAATTGATGTGCTCCAAATTTGCCATAAATATTTTCTAGGTTCTTTATAAAAATATCATTTAGGACACTCAAAAAATGATTCTCTTACAAAAAAACTCATATCTTAGAACACTTTTTTAATGATATTTACATTATTCAAAGTTTTTTATTTTTACTCAAAAGTAGGTCACACTTGGTGACACAATGCGAAGGTTTTTGATTTCTATTTATTTTTACAAATTTTAGGTCGTCAAATAACAAAGATAATTCAAAATCTTATTTTCAATCGATTATGACCAATTTAAATCGTCTTAACATCCTCAAAGGGAAGACTGCGTTCTGATTGGTCTAAAATCTTGAATTTTTTATTAATAGTAAATGATAATTCTGTAATTCCAAAACTGGTAAAGGGCTGGTGACAATTATAAAAATAGGAAGGACGCCAGGAATAATAGCGTCCAGGATGGACTCTATTGCTAACTGCGTCCAGGTCTGGACGCTAGTACGGATGGCGTCCGGTCATTGCCCTTTCATTGGTGCTCTGATTAGGCTCAACCGAGTCGTTTTACTTTGATAGACATAGATTTCATGACCTATATACTCTAATACACCTGCAGCCATCGCTTCTTACCTTGCTAGGTGGTAAGCAAGCTTTAGCACGGACATCATCAATCATCACAGGAGCAACATCATCTCACTAGCTGCTTGTCATTAGGATCATTCGCTCATCATTAGGATCATCCACTAGACCTATGGTTGGAGCATGTGAGTTGTTCCATGGTCTTCTTTGTCTGGTCTTGTGTATAATTTATTCAATGGTTACAAACGTACATTATATATTTGGCTAGGTTGTTACTTTTAGGCAATACAATTGGTAACTGGCTAGTTTATGATAATATATAAGTTGATCTTGAGTCGGCTGTCGTGCTTTTGCCTCTACGTGTCAGTGCACCACTACCAGCACTTCTGAAAGCATGGTGTGCCGGTGTCGTAGCCCAACGTGTACCTACTGCATGGGTGGCACCTCAACCTCGATAGGGTTCTGGTGCCGACCGTGCCGGACTCAGGCCGCACGCAGCTGATGGAGATCCACCATCGTCGTGTCTACTCTCGGACGACCTTTGCCGCAACCCGGTGTCCACAATGGATTCGCCGAACTAGGACGCGTAGTTCGCCACTGAGCACGACCAACATTGTCGGTCGTGCTACAAGGATGCGTCCTGTGCACCATCCACCATCACCGTCGGTCATGGTGAAGGGGGGAGGATTAGGAGGCCTACATTGTGGCCCTCGAGGAGGCCACAAGGAGGTCCATTGAGGAGGCCGAGCGCAAGGAGCTCACCAAGTGGCCTAGCTTGCACACACACTGGTTGAATCGGCGGCTAGAGTGGAGGCTAACATGCCCCCACCGCCCCTAGCACTGCTTGCGCCCAAGCCTATGGAGGAGGAGACATAGCCACGGCTTGGGCAATCATGGCCGTGGACGAACACATTGCCATCGTATATCGTGCATGCCCATGTGGATGGGCACAATAGACGAGGAGGCCGAGTGGTAGGCTG
This sequence comes from Triticum dicoccoides, assembly GCF_002162155.2. Lineage (NCBI taxonomy): Eukaryota > Viridiplantae > Streptophyta > Magnoliopsida > Poales > Poaceae > Triticum > Triticum dicoccoides. Next base: position 586,587,908 of record NC_041386.1, read on the forward strand.
TAGAGCAGGCGATGAAGGCCGAGCGGCAGAAGAAGCATCAACCGGTGGTGCAGCAAGTGGCTACGTTGCCAGCCATCCAGCAGGCGTTCCCGTGGATGGAGACGCCAGTCTACGTCGACCTGGCCAAGGAGGAGGAAGAAAATGACGATGATCTACTGCCCGCCGCTAACTGTTTCTTTTATCTTTTCATTTAATATATTTTTTAGTTTTAATTAATGTAAATTGGATTCGGCTGCCTGTTTTGCAAAAAAATCGAAATACAGCGAAAATGTGAAATATGTTTGTCCGAGCATCTTCGGACCGGCGGACAAAAACGAAAATTGACGTCCGGTTGACCGATCCAAATGAACAAAAAACGAACAAAATCTGTATCAGTTTAGGTTGTCACGTTGGAGTTGCCCTTAGGTCGGACGAAGGCGAGGACTTTTCTAGGCTAGGTTGAACCAAGCACTAGACGCTGCTAAGAATAGCGTCCAGGTGTGGACGTGGTTTGCAAGAGCGACCAGGTCTGGACACTACTATTGATGGCGTCCTTCCTATTTCTTAAAATTCTAACTTATCATTACTAGTTTCGGAATTACAGCATTATTATTTATTATTAATAAAAAAATCGATCTAAAATCATCTCACGCGGATCATGGATTAAGCACCGTCGTATGCGCCCAGATCCAATGGCAGCCCACACCCCCCTCGTCGCTCTCACCCCCTCCCAAATCCCTCTCATCCTCGTCCACCCACGAAACCCTAGCCCCCTTCTCCCAATCGCCACTGCCACTCCCTTTTCCCCAGCGCCTCCGCCGCCGTCCTTCCCCTCTCCGCCTCGCCTCTGTCTCCCACCATGCCGCACGTTGCACGGCGGAGAAGGGCAGGTGAGCCGCCCTCGCCCTCCCCTCGCCCCCGTGTTGGTCCCCTCTGAACCCTCTACCCAACCAAACTGCCGAGGAGGAAGGAAGGAAGGGAGGAGAAAACCTAACCCTAGCTAGCGAGAGGGAAAGCGGGCATGGATCCGTCGAAGCTAGGCGAGCTGCGGTCGTTTGTGGAGGCGTGCAGGAAGGACCCCGCCCTCGTCTTCTTCCACGACTATGTCACCTCCCTCGGCGCCACCCTCCCCGCCACCGCCGCCGCATCCTCCAAGCCCTAGCCCGCGCCCAAGGTCCGATCCGCTGTCCCTCCCCTTCCCCTTCCCCGGCCCCGATCCTCTCTCTACTTCCTTGTCTGATCCCCTTTTTTGGTTTGGATTTGAACCGGCAGGCGACCTACATGGATGACATCGACGATGATGACAAGGAAGAGGAGGAGGACGACCAGGACATGCGCGACCCCACCCCCGAGCCCGACGAGCTTGACGAGGAGATCGTCGAGTCTGACCTCGAGCTCGACCACGACGGTGTCGTCCAGCCCGACCACGACGACGCGCCACAGAAGGTCGTTCCCCTGCTCCCTCCTCTGCCTTCCCTTCCATGGTGGTATACTGCCTTACCACCGAACAAGATGCTCTGTTATTTATATCATCAATGATCTGCTCTACCATAGCTCCTACGAACTAGTCGTATTACTATGCTCTTGTTCTTGGCCCCGTAGCGGGATCACAGTGGGCTGACCGGATGAAAGAAATGTGCCAACTTCGCCTGGCAAAATCTTGCTGCCTTGCACTGGATGGCTAGATTGTTAGCTTATAGCCCAGGATTTTGCTGTTTTCTTCTGTTATTTGTCACGCTCCACTGCTCTATTCTAGGCTAGAAGAGAGTGGTTTGCTTTTGTTTCCCCAAATCCTCTCTAGCCTTTTTGATGGTTTATGATGGATGGCTTCAAATTGATGCGTGCATGAGTTTATTACTGTATCTAGTAACATGTGTTTGTTTTGTGCACTTGCTGAATGTTCAAGGGGACCTGTAGCTTGTGTCTGACAGCAAGTGGCAATCTTGAAACTGAAACTTGTTTGTAGTGGACCTGTAGCTTGTGTCTGACAGCAAGTGCCAAACTTGAAACTGAAACTTGTTTGTAGTGGACCTGGAGCTCGTCTACCTGGTAAAGTCATAAACAGACATTCAGATTCAGGGCCATCTCTCTCTGCCTCTCTGTAAAAAAGGGTTAACTGACGTTTCTTCAGAGTTACAGCTGGTTGACTGATTTGGTTCCTTCAGCTCATCAGCCGTCCTTTGGTTCAGAGCAGTTTCTAGTTGACTTCATTGATGGATTGATCCTCTGCTCTGCTTGTAGGGTGACCGGGTGATTGACGCTGAGGCTACCATGGTGCTCGTGGTGCCCGACGCCTGCCGCGGTGCGCTCATCTGCAAAGGAGGGAGTTCATCAAGTATGATTACTTACTTACACTGCCTTCGCGTTCTCATGCCCAATATTGTTGTGCTTGCTTGCTATGCTTGCAATGAACCATGTGGTATATGCTCTCCACTCCATGTGGTATGCACTCCTGAACAAGTTAATGTTGTACTGCGATGGAATAGATGGTTCATGTGTACTGCGGTGTACTAGTTGAACTCTGCTGGCTGTACTAGTCAAACTCTGCTCCTTCTAACTCATATCAATTTTGCAGGTGATCATTAGTGCCGCTGCTGCCACTGTGCCAGTCGGAGGTGCCGCTGCTACATTTGGCGGAGCTAGTGCTGGCGCTCCAAAGGGCAACCTTCATCAGACACTACGTACCTCATAACAGTGCCTCAAAGTTCTGTGCCCCATCTCCCCTCTTTCTAAATTACTGAAATAAAAACATTGTAAATACCAGTAGTTCCAAATGCAGTTAAAATATAAAAAAACATTGTGCATTAAATATGTTATGTGCCCCATCTCCCCCGTCGTGCATTAAATATGTTAACTGGCAGCATTATCTCCCATGATTGCTTGCTTGCTTGCTTACTCTATAACCTGTACTGCTAAAACATGTTATCCTACTCCATGATGCTATATCATTTGCAAATACTCCTGGACATCAGCTCCCATCATGTTGCATTAGCTATAATTTGTACTGCTAAAAGAGGAGTGTAAACTGGAGCAATTTTTTCAGCCATTATCTTTGTTTTCTTTTGGGCGGATGCTCTCCACTGGAGTAGAGCTGGGTACTGCATCTCTTTTTGCATTCCTTTTTCAGTCAGTGCTTGAACATTTTTTTAAAGATGAATTGGAATACTTCTGGACAGAAGTACATGGAGTATAGTTGTAACTTCTTGCAGTATAGATGTAGCAGTCTATTAGGAGTAGTTTTGCATCAGTAGCATTAGGAGTAACTTCTTGCAGAAAATCTTTGACACATATTGTCATGCATAAGTAGCATGTTTGCTTGTTTTGGAGCAGCGATTAAACTACTCCATGTCAAATAAACCTTGCTAGGTGAATCTTTTCCATTAATTAAATTTGTACTGCTTGGAGTAGCCTGCTTGGAGTACTTCTTTTCATGGAGCTGCTTGCAGTAATTTCTGATTTGCAGTCAGATTAGCTTGGAGCAGTAGCATTGCTTGCTCTGCTATTCTCTTCTCTTATCTTAATTAAAATTAACTAAACCTTTTCCTTTAATAAAATTAGCTAAAACTTTCCCAGTTAATTAAAAATAACTGAAACTATTCCTTTAATGCTTGCATAAACTATTTTAAAGATGAATTGGAGTACTCCTTTAATGAAGGTTTTGTGTAGTCTATTGCTTGCATCAGTACTTTTAAAAATAAATGAATTATTTCATTTAAGTGTACTCTGGACAGCAGTAGTATAGCACTTGCTGCTGCTGTTAAGCTTGCATCAGTACTGGTTGCAGTAGTATAGGACTTGGTTACTGCTGTTAAGTTTTTCTTTCTCTTCTCTCTTCTCTTCTCTTTGTCTGCTGGAGTAAACTTTTCCAGTATACTCCTAGGAGTAAACTTTCTGTGCTGGAGTAGGAATTGCTCTCAGGAGTAGCAGTAGTGATTTGTTTAACAGTAGCAACGACAGCAGTGCATATCAATTTATCATGATGACAACAGTAGTGCACACCAATTTGGAACTGATTTGTTGCTTCTCCCCTGCATATCAATTTATCATGATGACAACAGTAGTGCACACCAGTAAGTTAGTCTGATGCTAGACTAGACGCCTCTTTATGCAAGTTTATTGTCATGTATATTTATATGTATAAAGTCGAATCAAGTAGTAACATGTGAAAAACACTTGCACTGGTGTATGTAAGGAGTCAAGTACATGTTTGTTACAGCAGGGTAGAGTAGATGTTTGTGTTACCATCCAATCCACTGACAACATGTTTCTGTTATTGTGGTGCTTTCTTAACTCACTGCCATCTACATTCTGTTCTTTTTTTATCATCTGTCGAGAAACTATTGTGATGATTTGATGCCCATCTGGTGACTATTTATGTCTTTAGTGTCAATCGATGTTGCATAATCTGATTTGGACACCTAGGTTCTTGCATGGTTCTTAGATTAATTGTTCTGTTTTGTTGTTAGCAAATATTGCTTATATTAAGACTATAAACATGTGACTATTCCTCTCATTTACAGGAGTTCTGGGCTGAAGACATTCGAAGAAGCCCGAAGCCCCAGTCAACAACTTGCTTTATATATTACTGAATTTGTAATGCTAATATTCTTGAGAAATTTGATGTACTGCTGAACATGCTGGGAATTTGATGTATATTTGCTCGCTGAACTTGATGTATACTTGCTCGCTGAACTCAGAATATTACTTTTTATTCACTTGAAATTCATTTCTTGACTAAAAGTGGCCAGAAAAAGAAATAGATAGCCCAAAAGAAAAATGGCCGAAATGCCTATTGGACCAAATCTATTTGGGCTTTGAAAAAAGGCCTAAAATATATTGGTTGAAACAAAGGCTGAAATTTGAAAAGAAATGGACCGTTGAAAGGTCGGGGCCTAGAAAATATGGTCCAGGCCCAAAAAAGAAATGTACAACAAAAGACATCAGTCTAGAGAATCGAATTGTTGGGCCAGGCCCATGTAGCTAGCAAAAATTAACAGAAAAAATAAATGTTAAAAAGGCTGAATTGTTGGGCTAGGCCCATGTAAAACACCTAATCGGACCGGGCTGAATCTTGTGGCACATCAACTTGCCACGCTGGATGCTTACGTGGCCTGGAGAGGTTGCTAGTGACCAAAATGCCACAGTGGACATATTTCGGTCATAAACGTTTGCGACCATTCCAGAAGAAAGGTCGCCATAGTCAGTTTACGACGCCCAGCTTTTGACCTTATGTTTTTGGTCACAAAAAGGTCATAAATGGAAATTTGTGACCATTCAGTGACCAATTGTGGTGGTCATAAGTTGACATATTTCTTGTAGTGATCACATGCAATCAATATAAGTGATATGATATGGCCATCATCATCTTGTGCTTGTGATCTCCATCTCCGAAGCACCGTCATGATCACCATCATCACTGGCGCGACACCTTGATCTCCATCGTAGCATCGTTGTCGTCTCGCCAATCTTATGCTTCCACGACTATCGCTACCGCTTAGTGATAAAGTAAAGCATTACATCGCGATTGCATTGCATAAAATAAAGCGACAACCATATGGCTCCTGCCAGTTGCCGATAACTCGGTTACAAAACATGATCATCTCATACAATAAAATTTAGCATCATGTCTTGGCCATATCACATCACAACATGCCCTGCAAAAACAAGTTAGATGTCCTCTACTTTGTTGTTGCAAGTTTTACGTGGCTGCTACGGGCTTAAGCAAGAACCAATCTCACCTACGCATCAAAACCACAACGATAGTTTGTCAATTAGACTCCGTTTTAACCTTCGCAAGGACCGGGCGTAGCCACACTCGGTTCAACTAAAGTTGGAGAGACAGTCGCCCGCAAGCCACCTATGTGCAAAGCACGTCGGGAGAACCGGTCTCGCGTAAGCGTACGCGTAATGTCGGTCCGGGTCGTCTCGTCCAACAATGCCGCCGAACCAAAGTATGACATGCTGGTAGGCAGTATGACTTATATCGCCCACAACCCACTTGTGTTCTACTCGTGCAAATAACATCAAACCATAAAACCTAGGCTCGGATGCCACTGTTGGGGAACGCAGTAATTTCAAAAAAATTCCTACGCACACGCAAGATCATGGTGATGCATAGCAACGAGAGGGGAGAGTGTTGTCTACGTACCCTTCGTAGATCGACAACAGAAGCGTTGACACAACGTAGAGGAAGTAGTCGTACATCTTCACGATCCGACCGATCCAAGCACCGTTACTCCGGCACCTCCGAGTTCTTGGCACACGTTCAGCTCGATGACGCTCCCCGGGCTCCGATCTAGCAAAGCTTCCGGGAGGAGTTACGTCAGCATGACGGCGTGGTGACGATCTTGATGTTCTACCGTCGCAGGGCTTCGCCTAAGCACCGCTACAATATGACCGAGGTGGAATATGGTGGAAGGGGGCACCGCACACGACTAAGGAACGATCACGTGGATCAACTTGTGTGTCTATGGGGTGCCCCCTGCCTCAGTATATAAAGGATGCAGGAGGAGGAGGCCGGCCAAGGCTATTGGTGCGGCCAGGATGGGAGTCCTACTAGGACTCCAAGTCCTAGTAGGAGTCCATCAAGAGGGGAGGAAGGGAGAAGGAAGTGGAGGAGAAGGAGAGGTGGCCGAACCCCTTTTCCCTAGTCCAATTCGGACCAAAGGGGAGGGGGGGCGCAGCAGCCCCTTGGCCCTTTTTCCTCTTCCCACTAAACCCATCAAGGCCCATTGCTTCTCCCGTAACTACCCGGTACTCCGAAAAATACTCGAATCACTCGGAACCTTTCCGATGTCCGAATATAGTCGTCCACTATATCGATTTTTACGTCTCGACCATTTCGAGACTCCTCGTCATGTCCCCGATCTCATCCGGGACTCCGAACTCCTTCGGTACATCAAAACTCATAAACTCATAATATAACTGTCATCGAAACCTTAAGCGTGCGGACCCTACGGTTCGAGAACAATGTAGACATGACCGAGACACGTCTTCGGTCAATAACCAATAGCAGGACCTGGATGCCCATATTGGCTCCTACATATTCTACGAAGATCTTTATCAGTCAGACTGCATAACAACATACGTTGTTCCCTTTGTCATCGGTATGTTACTTGCCCGAGATTCGATCGTCGGTATCCAATACCTAGTTCAATCTCGTTACCGGCAAGTCTCTTTACTCGTTCCGTAATACATCATCTCGCAACTAACTCATTAGTTGCAATGCTTGCAAGGCTTAAGTGATGTGCATTACCGAGAGGGCCCAGAGATACCTCTCCGACAATCGGAGTGACAAATCCTAATCTCGAAATATGCCAACCCAACATGTACCTTTGGAGACACCTGTAGTGCTCCTTTATAATCACCCAGTTACGTTGTGACGTTTGGTAGCACCCAAAGTGTTCCTCCGGCAAACGGGAGTTGCATAATCTCATAGTCATAGGAACATGTATAAGTCACGAAGAAAGCAATAGCAACATACTAAACGATCGGGTGCTAAGCTAATGGAATGAGTCATGTCAATCAGATCATTCAACTAATGATGTGATCTCGTTAATCAAATAACAACTCTTTTGTCCATGGTTAGGAAACATAACCATCTTTGATTAACGAGCTAGTCAAGTAGAGGCATACTAGTGACACTCTGTTTGTCTATGTATTAACATATGTATTATGTTTCCGGTTAATACAATTCTAGCATGAATAATAAACATTTATCATGATATAAGGAAATAAATAATAACTTTATTATTGCCTCTAGGGCATATTTCCTTCACCCCCTTCCTTCCTTCTCCTTTTCCCTTCCTCTTTTCCTATTCCATATGGGAGGTGGAATCCTACCAAGACTAGGGAGTCCTAGTAGGACTCCACACTTGGCGCGCCACCTCCTAGGGCCGGCCTCCTCCTCCCTTGCTCCTTTATATATGGGTGCAGGGGGGCACCCCAAAGACACACAAGTTGATCAAGTTGATCATCTCTTAGCCGTGTGCGGTGCCCCCCTCCACCATAGTTCAACTCAATAATACTGTAGCGGTGCTTAGGTGAAGCCCTGCGTCGGTAGAACATCAACATCGTCACCACGCCGTCGTGCTGACGAAACACTCACTCAACACTTGGCTGGATCGGAGTTCGAGGGACGTCATCGAGTTGAACGTGTGCAGAACTCGGAGGTGCCGTACGTTCGGTACTTGGATCGGTCAGATCGGGAAGACGTACGACTACTTCCTCTATGTTGTGTCAACACTTCTGTTGCCGGTCTATGAGGGTACGTAGACAACACTCTCCCCTCTCGTTGCTATGCATCACCATGATCTTGCGTGTGCGTAGGAATTTTTTTTGAAATTACTACGTTTCCCAACAGTAACTAGGTGAGCGGCGGCGGACGGGATCTGCCCATACTGCGGCAGCGAGCAGGTGGCGTAGGCCCTACCACATCGGAGCTTGGTCAGAGAGAACGGATCAGTGACCAACGGTGAGAGAGAGAGAGGCCACCGCCGCCTTGTGTGAGATACTCTGAAGAGAGACAAACCCAGGCAGGCAGGCTCCATTGTATATATTGGAGCAGACTACCTTTTTCTCCATAAAAATCGTTTTATATTATGTGTACGTGCCATTGAGCGATATAACTTTATTTAAAAATAACGCGCCAACGCATCAAGTCGAACTTTTTTTCGTGCACGCGTGGTACACGACCTCCATAGGTGAACAACCGCTACACGCATTCAAATTAGCACGTGGGCTGCCATTTTGTACAGAAATGAGCTCCACCGTGTACCAGCGCGGGTGTGGCTAGGCACGAAGCGTGAGTACATGCACCTATTCTCTTTGTGTACGTACACCACCTATGTGGGGTTGTGTGAGAAAGATACAAACGTGGAGAGATATAGTGTGTGGGTTCGTGAGTGTTTGGGGGGGTTGAGAAATAGACAAGCAATATATGTGGATAATATTTCAATCAAAAAATGTAACATATGCAATGTGTGTGAAATAGAGTCCTGGATATATCATATATATAGAGGGGGCGATCCACGAGATGCTTGCAATAAGAGTTGTATATGATGCAACCCGAAGGTTTTGTCAATCCTAAAGGTACTAACAAAATATGCAAGCTCCAGCGATCCATCTATGGACTGGTGCAAGCATCTCGGAGTTGGAATATATGCTTTGATATGTTAATCAAAGCATATAGTTTTATACAGACTTGCGGTGAAGCCTGTATTTACAAGAAAGTGAGTGGGAGCATTACAATATTTCTGATAAGTATATGTGTATGACATATTGTTGATCGGAAATAATGTAGAATTATTCTGCAAAGCATAAAGGAGTGTTTGAAAGGAGTTTTTCAAAGAAAGACCCCGGTGAAGCTGCTTACATATTGAGCATCAAGATCTATAGAGATAGATCAAGACGCTTGATAAGTTTTCAATGAGTACATACCTTGACAAGTTTTTGAAGTAGTTCAAAATGGAATAGTCAAAGAAAGAGTTCTTGCATGTGTTACAAGGTGTGAAATTGAGTAAGACTCAAAACTCGACCACGGCAGAAGATAGAGAGAGAATGAAAGTCATTCCCTATGCCTCAGCCATAGGTTCTATAAAGTATGCCATGCTGTGTACTAGACCTATTGTATACCCTGCCCTGAGTTTGGCAAGGGAGTACAATAGTGATCTAGGAGTAGATCACTGGACATTGGTCAAAATTATCCTTAGTGGAATAAGGATATGTTTCTCGATTATGGAGGTGACAAAAGGTTCGTCGTAAAGGGTTACGTCGATGCAAGTTTTGACACTAATCCAGATGACTCTAAGTCTCAATCTGGATACATATTAAAAGTGGGAGAAATTAGCTAGAGTAGCTCTGTGCAGAGCATTGTTGACATAGAAATTTGTAAAATATGTACGGATCTGAATATGGCAGACCCGTTGACTAAACTTCTCTCGCAAGCAAAACATGATCACGCCTTAGTACTCTTTGGGTGTTAATCACATAGCGATGTGAACTAGATTATTGACTCTAGTAAACCCTTTGGGTGTTGGTCACATGTCGATGTGAACTATGGGTGTTAATCACATGGTGATGTAAACTATTGGTATTAAATCACACGGTGATATGAACTAGATTATTGACTCTAGTGCAAGTGGGAGACTGAAGGAAATATGCCCTAGAGGCAATGATAAAGTTATTATTTATTTCCTTATATCATGATAAATGTTTATTATTCATGCTAGAATTGTATTAACCAGAAACATAATACATGTGTGAATACATAGACAAACAGAGTGTCACTAGTATGCCTCTACTTGACTAGCTCGTTGATCAAAGATGGTTATGTTTCCTAACCATATACATGAGTTGTCATTTGATTAATGGGATCACATCATTAGGAGAATGATGTGATTGACTTGACCCATTCCGTTAGCATAGCACTTGATCATTTAGTTTGTTGCTATTGCTTTCTTCATGACTTATACATGTTCCTATGACTATGAGATTATGCAACTCCCATTTACCAGAGGAACACTTTGTGTGATACCAAACGTCACAACATAACTGGGTGATTATAAAGGTGCTCTACAGGTGTCTCCAAAGGTACTTGTTGGGTTGGCGTATTTCGAGATTAGGATTTGTCACTCCGATTATCGGAGAGGTATCTCTGGGCCCTCTTGGTAATGCACATCACCTAAGCCTTGCAAGCATTGCAACTAATGAGTTAGTTGCGAGATGATGTATTACGGAACGAGTAAAGAGACTTGCCGGTAACGAGATTGAACTAGGTATTGAGATGCCGACGATCGAATCTCGGGCAAGTAACATGCCGATGACAAAGGGAACAACGTATGTTGTTATGCGGTCTGACCGATAAAGATCTTCGTAGAATATGTGGGAGGCAATATGAGCATCTAGGTTCCGCTATTGGTTATTGACCGGAGACGTGTCTCGGTCATGTCTACATTGTTCTCGAACCCGTAGGGTCCGCACGCTTAAGGTTTCGATGATAGTTATATTATGAGTTTATGAGTTTTGATGTACCGAAGGAGTTCGGAGTCCCGGATGAGATCGGGGACATGACGAGGAGTCTCGAAATGGTCGAGACATAAAGATCGATATATTGGACGACTATATTCGGACATCGGAAAGGTTCTGAGTGATTCGGGTATTTTTCGGAGTACCGAAGAGTTATGGGACTACGTATTGGGCCTTATTGGGCCATACGGGAAAGAAGGAAAAGGGCCTCATGGGTGGCCGCACCCCTCCCCTTGGTCTGGTCCGAATTGGACTAGGGAAGGGGGGTGCCCCCTTCCTTCCTTCTCCTTTTCCCTTCCTCTTTTCCTATTCCATATGGGAGGTGGAATCCTACTAGGACTAGGGAGTCCTAGTAGGACTCCACACTTGGCGCACCCCCTCCTAGGGCCGGCCTCCTCCTCCCTTGCTCCTTTATATACGGGTGCAGGGGGGCACCCCAAAGACACACAAGTTGATCAAGTTGATCGTCTCTTAGCCGTGTGCGGTGCCCCCCTCCACCATAGTCCAACTCAATAATACTGTAGCGGTGCTTAGGCGAAGCCCTGCGTCGGTAGAACATCAACATCGTCACCACGCCGTCATGCTGACGAAACTCTCCCTCAACACTCGGCTAGATCGGAGTTCGAGGGACGTCATCGAGTTGAACGTGTGCAGAACTCGGAGGTGTCGTACATTCGGTACTTGGATCGGTCGGATCGGGAAGACGTACGACTACTTCCTCTACATTGTGTCAACACTTCCATTGCCGGTCTACGAGGGTACGTAGACAACACTCTCCCCTCTCGTTGCTATGCATCACCATGATCTTGCGTGTGCGTAGGAATTTTTTTGAAATTACTACGTTTCCCAACAGTAACTAGGTGAGCGGCGGCGGACGGGATCTGCCCATACTGCGGCAGCGAGCAGGTGGCGTAGGCCCTACCACACCGGAGCTTGGTCAGAGAGAACGGATCAGTGACCAACGGTGAGAGAGAGAGGCCACCGCCGCCTTGTGTGAGATACTCTGAGGAGAGACAAACCCAGGCAGGCAGGCTCCATTGTATATATTGGAGCAGACTACCTTTTTCTCCATAAAAATCGTTTTATATTATGTGTATGTGACATTGAGCGATATAACTTTATTTAAAAATAACGCGCCAACGCATCAAGTCAAACTTTGTTTCGTGCACGCGTGGTACACGACCTCCATAGGTGAACAGCCGCTACACGCATTCAAATTAGCACGTGGGCTGCCATTTTGTACAGAAATGAGCTCCACCGTGTACCAGCGCGGGTGTGGCTAGGCACGAAGCGTGAGTACATGCACCTATTCTCTTTGTGTACGTACACCACCTATGTGGGGTTGTGTGAGAAAGATACAAACATGGAGAGATATAGTGTGTGGGTTCGTGAGTGTTTGGGGGGGGGTTGAGAAATAGACAAGCAATATATGTGGATAATATTTCAATCAAAAAATGTAACATATGCAATGTGTGTGAAATAGAGTCCTGGATATATCATATATATAGAGGGGGCGATCCACGAGAAGAGAGTGGAGGTATCATCGGCTTGAGGTATCCATAGAATCGAAGAGAGGGATGATGTGTGTGAGTGTGTGCGCGCGCGCGTGATCGATAAAGAGTGCCATTGAATTTGTGTGTGCCCACGTCAAAGATATAGGGTGGCTGGCCTACTGGAACGTGAGAGGGGACATGTGCAGTTTGTCTTTGTGGCATGGATACCTACCTACAACGGTCGACTATCGGTGTGTGGTGGTGGGGGAGACCTAATTAACTATAGAGGTACAATGACTGGTATATGTGTGGAGGAGGAGAGAGGCCTACCTTATGTATTGAGGGAGATCGATCGGCCATATGTGTAGGAGAGGAATAAGGTTGGGAGAGAGACAGAACTAGAGTGTTGGAGGGGGTGGTGGTGGAGTTGCTTCTAACAAATGGTGGGAGAGGCTTGCTAGACAAACGGGGGGCACGCCTGCAATATCAATAAGAGAGGGGATGGCTGCCTATCTGTGCACGTGCATGCGAGACACGGGTCAGGAGGCATGCACGAATGATGAGGGGATGATATGGCTGTGGTAAGCAGACGTAACTACATAGCAAGATCAATCGTCCTTTGTCAGAGAAAGGAGAGACATAACTTGTGAGGTACGTCGATCGATGGGTGGGGGTAAATAGTTAAAGTCGACCTAGGTATATGTAGGGAGATCGATCAGTATACATGCATGTATGTGTTAGAAGCAAATGAGGCCCTGGGAGAAGGATATAGAGAGAGGGATGCATCTAGGAGGTGGTACGAGAGGCATACTATATCGAGGGGGAAGGAGTGTGCGAGTACGAGATCGATGAAAAGAGGGGTGGGAGTGAGGCATGGACGGTGAGAAGAGAATAGGGAAATCTTGTGTTTTTGGTAGGCACACCTGGCTAGAGAGGCATATCGATCGATGTGTGCCGCAAAGGAGCTGGGAGGCCTACACACACCGTGGGTGAACGACCTAAAGTGAACAAACGAATTTGCGCGATGGAGCTAGAGAATGCTGAGGGAGGGTGAGAGGGATGTGGGCGTGTGCATGCACGAGAGAAAGTTAGCTATAGCTACAAAGATAAGAGGATTGTGTGAGTGTAAAAGACGAATAGAGATCATAATTCATTATAAAAAGTGAATTCACATATTTGAAGAATTTATCATAGTGTTTTAAACCGACGCATGCGTGAATATATATATATATATATATATATATATATATATATATATAGGTAAATTGTGTGGGGCACCTAGGTGCCTGGGCAACTAGACCCATTACGGCAAGTCATATCCATTAGTGCATGCTATACAATCCATGTAATAATAGCTTTCCATATTCTGTTTGCATGCATTATTACCATAATGGTCTACGATTGCTTTCCAAAAAATAGTATTCTATTTATTTGCTAGCAATAGTTCCTTTTCCAAAACAAAATTGTATGGTGTTTCTTCTATACTAATGCATGCTAGTGTCGGTTCTACAAAAAAGATGGTGTGTCTACGTATATACACAAGATATATTTAATTTTAAGGTATCTGAACTTTTAAGAAAAATTAAGGCCGGTCTGAAACTTTTAACGACTAATTTATCTATATAATTTAATGTGACCAAATAATATATATGTAGTACGGGCCTTTCCTACTATTTCAATGGTCAAAAAAATATAATACGTCGTCCTAGTTATCTTTCTTACTTTTAGGTATGTAGAAAGCATGTGCGTACCGAGAACCAATAGTTTTGCTCGTACATATACCTAAGATATTGTACACATATACTTTTTTAATAAGGTGAATCATGTTGTACAATGGTTACTCAACAGGTATTGGGTTCCTGTATTTTGGGCGGTGTCATATATACACATCAAATGTATGATACCCGATATATCGTATGACTAATGTATGATACCCCATATATCATATGACTAATGTATGATACCCATGGTTTCATATACCCAATGATGATAAGAGTACAACAGACCTCCTATTCGGTATACGTTGGGTATACCCATGGTATCATATACCTAATGTACTTTATCCCTAATGTCCACAAAAAATATGTATACTCATTTGGTATATCTATATACCTATTGAGTATACCAATGGTATCGTATAACCAATGGATATTCTTGTGTATTTTTAAATGATTTAATTTTCAAGGTATCTAACATTTAAAGAAAATTAAGGTTGGGTTGCACTTTCTGACAATTAATTTCCCTATACAAATTAACGTGGACAAATAATATAATATGTCATCCTAGTTATTTTTTTGTGTTTTAGGTTTGTACAAAACATGTTGATGCCGATGGCCAATTTTTTCATTCGTACATATACCTAAGATATCGTATCCATATACTTTTTCTAGTACACTTATATTCCTTGGAGATGTACACAAAACTGATATACTTTTGCATGGGGATATACCATAAAATGATAGACTCTTTGGTGATACATGTATACTCGTTCGAGACATACCTAAAAATGATACTAGAGACATACCCAAAAAAATGTATACCCCAAGAATATAAGTAAATGTGACATACTCGGAAATTATATACCCAAAATCCATATACTCGCATGTGATGTACCCCAGATTAAGTACAAACTATCGGTCGAGAATACATCAAAGGTAGGTATATACCCAAAACATTAGTACGTGCATTTATATAATATGCATAAGGACGCACATGCAAGCCGCATAAAAATACTAAGTTTGTACGTATATACCTTCATAGGAGTTTCTGTTATACGTCCAATGAAATAAATTAAGAAGAAATTGCATTTATCACTTTCCTATTCAACGCATGTTATTAATACACATAAATCATACATTTATTGGTACTTGCTAATTACTTCCATAAAGCATATATGGAAGTCGCTTAATATACTCGCACCCATTACTATCTACATGCATCTTTCTAAGATCTGACGGTCACGAGGTAAGGAGCCTGGGCACCTAGGTGTCCCAAACTGTTGTCCCAAAGTGTTACTATTCATCACCCAGGGTGCAGAATAGGTTATTCTTCACCCGAGGTAATCTTACGATCATTTCATAATTAAATTACATTTCAAATTCAAATAGTTACATTCATATTGATTCAATACGTAAAATTTGACATAAGAAAACTAAAAATATAGGTCATAAGACAAGAAAATTTGAAGTTTATGTGTATTTTAGACTATGTTTTTACGTTCGTAATTTTACATAACATAAGATATTTTTTACGGCGATTATATATTTTCTTACGGTCCCTTTTTGCATCGGAAATAAGACAAAACTTACGGAACGTAAAATTACGGTGCATTGATGGTAAAATAGAGGGGGTGAAGAATAACTATTCCTCACCCAGGGTGACGAATAGCGCGACCCTATATATATATATATATATATATATATATATATATATATATATATATATATATATAACGGTGATACGCATGGTGTGGTTATGAACATGGTATACTACATATAATATATTTTATCTCTACTCTTATAAAAAACAGAGCTGTTGATGATGGTGTGCCTGCCATCCTGCAATATAGGCCGTCTGATTTATATCTGACGGATAGGAAGGAAACTATGACAATTTTGAAAAAAGATACCCACACCCCTCTCCATATTTGCAAATAAGGCCTCCCCTCGATTATCTTGATGTTCCGTGGAACGCATGGGCATCTTGCTAGTACTACATATAATATATAGAACATTGATTATAATTTGGGCTAATGTGTGGATTTTGCAGCTCAGGGCTCAATACTTGTCATAATGTAGGGGGCGGGGCACTATACTTTCTGTGATAAACACGGTGTACGTATGGAACATGGTTTAGATTATGAATATATAGTTAGTACATCAAATGTACTATTATTTGGAATCAACATCAAGTGTATTCAAAAAATTGAATTCGAATTCATATAGTACACATAGTTCATATCTATCTCTATAGTAATCATGTGGCGTGTTGTTAAGGTAATACACGAATGATGGTTGAAGTTGGCAACAATCATGATTGTAGATTCTTATTGAAATAGATAAACGAATTCAAATTTAGTTCGAATTGCAGCAGTAATATAGACATTTGGAATGCACTAAAATGTTGGTATGAGTAGGTTACATGCATTATATACAGCCAGCAAAAAAATTAATTGGACATAACATGGATTCATACTCCCTTCTTCCATTTATATAGGGCCTAAGGCACTTTTTAAGACCGCCTTTGACTATTGACAAGATTAATAGTACATGACGTGCACAATGTGAAAATTATATCATTGAAAGCTCCTTTCACACACGAATTTACCGGAATGCTTTGTGTAAGTTGCATGTCATATATCATTGCTCTAATTTGGTCAAAATTAGCCTTGAAAAACGCATTAGGCCCTATATAGATGGATAGAGGGAGTAGCTTTGAATAGCATTCGTATAGTAAAACGGGACAAGACTCTCTCTTTGTGTGGTGTGAATAGTTTTATCTTTTCGTTTTTCTTGTTGAGGGAAGTGCAAATTGATTTGGTACGTACAAGTACAATATTACACGTTAGGCTTGTCCCTAAAATTCAACTCGCACCTTGTTATATCCCGAAAATTCAGATATCGTGCTCCCAAAAGTGGCGCCTTCACAACCCGTGCCTTGCTATCCTGAAATTACAACGCGCGCGAAAACTCCCTCCAGCTGCCAAATCCCGACATGTGAAATCCCCCTTCTAACCCTGAGCCGAAAGGGCTGCTAGTTCAAATCGGTGGGGTACTTTAGTAACACACCCTACATTTTGGACAAGAGAGTCCCTAAGTCATGGTTCCCCCCTCCCATCGCCTCCTTTTCGCCATTCGAAATCCCAGGCCGCCATAACCTCTCCGCTCCAGCCGCGAAACCCCACCCTCCTCCATCCGCCACCTCACCACTGCCCAACCGGAGCCTCTTCCCCGATGACGTCATCCACCGCAACAGCTCGACGTCCCTCAACCACCTCCCTGGATGAGGATCCGTCGTCCATCTCGTCGTCCCGCCGGTTCGGCCGCCCCATCCTCCACCTCCAAGGAGCTGCTCCGACGATCGCCTCGTCTATCGCGGCTGCTCCATCCCCACAGCACCGCCTTAACCTACTCCACCGAAACCAAAACATCCTCACCGACTCCTCGGACGAAGCCAAGGCCTACTCGGCGCCACCAAAGAGGTTGTACACTCATCGCATCGCACCTTCTCCTTAACTCGGCCTCCTGGCACCGACGGTGCTCCATCCCACACCCCCATGGAGCGGCTACCTCGAAGCCGGTGCCACGACCGACATCTCCATGGTTGCTCTTCCCCAATGCGAGGCCCCTTCAGCGGCAGCGTCGATACTAGCCGGATCTGCTGCTGCTGCTCTGGCTCTCGCTCGCATAGCTGCTGCTGCTCCGGCTCTCGCTCGCTCGCTCACGCTGCTAATGTTGCTCTCCCCCTCGCTCGTGCTGCTGCTCTTCTCTGATTTAGCTACACTTCAGTCGACTGAATCGACTTTTAGGTTAGTCGATTTTCAGGGGGTGGGGGCTCGCCGGAGTTAAGGAAGAACCACCCGCAGCGGGGAGGGGGGCTCACCAAAGAGGTACCCCACTATCTATCTTAGAGTTCAGGGTGGGTGGCAGTTGTCGCCAACAGTGGGGGCGCGGTGGCGTGGGGATCGCCAGAGAAAAAGCTCGGCGCGGGGGGGGAGGGCTAGAGGGCTGGTCGGGGCGGCGGCGGACCGGCGGTGGGGAGTTGTTTCGGGGCGCCGGCGGACCGATGGTGGGGAGTTGTTTCGAGGCGGTGAGGCGGCGGCGGACCGGCGGTGGGGAGTTGTTTCGGGGCAGCGAGGCGGCGCGGGGGGCGACAGTTCGACCGGTGGTGGCTGGTGGCTCACGGGGGTGCAGGTTGAAGATGAACTGCAGGCCCTCCCTAAACTACATGTCAAGTGCCTCTCTGCTACTATTGCGTTCAGCTTCGATAGTAACATTCAGATTCCATAGTAAATTTCAGTTTCAATAGTTAAGTTCAGAGTCAACAGTTTTTACCTCATCTATTGTAGTCATGTGGTTTTTGGTGATGTAAATTTTACATCTATAACTTTTTGGCAATGTATTTTACATCATCTATTGGAGATGCTATTAGAATCCCACTTGAGATTAACGATGTTTGTCTTGTGCTGCTTCAGCTTTGACGTCTTACGGCTCACCGGAACTGCTCCAACGACAGAACGATCCATCACAATAGAGCAGTACCCTGGACGCCGTCTACAGATTCCTCAGATCTTCCTACACACCTCCGACAGCCACCTCTGCCTCAACTTCTTCAGCGACCAACCCAATGATGCTGAGGTCGACAAGGCTACGGCAAAGAGGTTGTATACTTGTTGCATTAATTATTACTCTACATTCATGTCGATCCATGAGGGCTATTTTGGTTCAACAGAAAAAACATAGCAATAAGAAATTTTCCTATGGCACTCTACTATTCAATTATTCATGGATTTTGTTGAAAGGAATGGAGCAAAACATCCACCTGGACCTACTTTTCAAAATCCTATGCATGAAAACAAGACCAAGTGGATTAGTGGAAGAATAACATTCTAACTGTACACGCTTTCATATGGTTTCACTTTATTTTGGCCATGTTTCTTTGCATTCCTCTGCTCCTCCAATTCCTGTGAACCAAACACCCAAGTTGATAGAAATCCAGTGTTCACGAATGCTCAGTTTCCCATGTGCATTCCTAACCTCCGGTGTTTTTCCTCCTATCCCCGTGTTTTTAGAATCATGCAAGCCAAATGAGCCCTTACAGAATTACTTCAGTTACAGGTAGGTGTCGAAGAAAACTTTGTGTGGTTTGTCCTGCTCCTGTCGCGATGTCGTCCACCTCACCTGAGCTGCTCCATCGACAGGAGCATCCACCAAACCAGACATCACGACTCCTGACCGTCTTTCGCCGCCTCAGATCTCCTCCCGTGCTGCCGGCGCCCACCTCAACGGCATCACCATCATCGACTCAGCAGATGAACCTAAGGAGTACACAGGTCCACAAGAGAGGTCGCACTCTTTTGTTTCTGCTTATGTTATGCATTGCTTAATACTACCTTCATGTTCTCCTCTTAGACTCCAAGTCAGGTCCAAATTGATGTTCAAACTTGAGTTCTAAATGAGTTGTGGGGCACATATCGAGGAAACAATGAATAGTATATATGCCGCGCGATTTATCGTCATGGAAGTGGACACTTCCATGATGATAATTTTGGTAATGTCATGGAACACTTCTACGACAGCACATGTATGACTATCTTGATTCTGTCATAAAATTGTCATGGATGTACATGCATGACAGAAAACGTGACTGATACATCCATTTTGCATCATGCTTTTATATTGATATTTATTGCATTATGGGTTGTTATTACACATTATGCCATAATACTTATGCCTATTCTCTCTTATTTTAAAAGGTTTACATGAAGAGGGAGAATGCCGGCAGCTGGAATCCTGGGCTGGAAAAGGAGCAAATATTAGAGACCTATTCTGCACAACTCCAAAAGTCCTAAAACTTTACGGGAGCATGTTTTAGAATATATAAAAAATATTGGGAGAAAGAAGTACCAGAGGGGGTCCACCCACCATCCACGAGGGTGGGGGCGTGCCCTACTCCCCTGGGCGCGCCCCCTGCCTCGTGAGCCCCCTGGCAGCCCTCTAATGCCCATCTTTGGCTATATGGAGTCTTTCGTCTAGGAAAAAATCATAAGCTAGCCCATGGGGCGAAACTCTGCCGCCATGAGGCAGAACCTTGGCGGAACCAATCTAGGGCTCCGCCGGAGCTGTTCTACCAGGGAAACTTCCCTCCGGGAGGGGGAAATCATCACCATCGATCCTCTCATCGGGAGGGGGTCAATCTCCATCAACATCTTCACCAACACCATCTCATCTCAATCCCTAGTTCATCTCTTGTATCCAATCTTTGTCCCAAAGCCTCAGATTGGTACCTCTGGGTTGCTAGTAGTGTTGATTACTCTTTGTAGTTGATGCTAGTTGGTTTATTCGATGGAAGATTATATGTTCAGATCCTTTATGCATATTAATACCCCTCTGATTATTAACATGAATATGATTTGTGAGTAGTTATGTTTGTTCCTGAGGACATGGGAGAAGTCTTGCTATAAGTAGTCATGTGAATTTGGTATTCGTTCGATATTTTGATGAGATGTATGTTCTCTTTCCTCTAGTAGTGTCATGTGAATGTCGACTACATGAAACTTCACCATTGTTTGGACCTAGGGGAAGGCATTGGGAAGTAATAAGTAGATGATGGGTTGCTAGAGTGACAAAAGCTTAAACCCTAGTTTATGAGTTGCTTCGTAAGGGGCTAATTTGGATCCATATGTTTCATGCTATGTTTAGGTTTAAGTTAATACTTATTTTGTAGTTGTGTATGCTTGCAATATGGGTTAATCATAAGTGGGATGCTTGTCCAAGGAAGGGCAGTACCCAAGCACCGGTCCACCCACATATCAAATTATCAAAGTACCAAACGTGAATCATATGAACGTGATGAAAACCAGCTTGACGATAATTCCCATGTGTCCTCGGGAGTGCTTTTCTTTATATAAGAGTTTGTCCAGGCTTGTCCTTTGCTACAAAAAGGATTGGGCCATATCAAATTATCAAATTACCTTATCACAAAACTATCTGTTACTGATAATTTCAGTGCTTGCAGAGAATACCTTACTGAAAACTGCTTATCATTTCCTTCTGCTCCTCATTGGGTTCGACACTCTTACTTATCGAAAGGACTACGATAGATCCCCTATACTTGTGGGTCATCAAGACTCTTTTCTGGCGCCGTTGCCGGGGAGTGAAGCGCCTTTGGTAGGTGGAATTTGGTAAGGAAAAATTTATATAGTGTGCTGAAATTTACTGTCACTTGTTACTATGGAACATAATCCATCGAGGGGCTTGTTTGGGGTATATTCACCCCGACCAGTAGAGCAAAGAGTTGCTCCTCAACCTACTGAACCTAGTGAAAATGTTTACTTTGAAATTCCTTCGGGTATGATAGAGAAACTGCTAGCTAATCCTTTTACAGGAGATGGAACATTACATCCCGATTTGCAGCTAATCTATGTGGATGAAGTTTGTGGATTATTTAAGCTTGCAGGTATGCCCGAGGATGTTATCAAGACGAAGGTCTTCCCTTTATCTTTGAAGGGAAAGGCATTGACATGGTTTAGGCTATGTGATGATATGGGATCATGGAACTACAACCGATTGAAATTGGAATTTCATCAAAAGTTTTATCCTATGAATCTTGTTAATCGTGATCATAATTATATATATAATTTTTGGCCTCGCGAAGGAGAAAACATCGCTCAAGCTTGGGGGAGGCTTAATTCAATGTTATATTCATGCCCCAATCATGAGCTCTCAAGAGAAATTATTATTCAAAAAATTTATGCTCGGCTTTCTCTCGATAATGGCTCCATGCTCGATACTTCTTGTACTGGCTCTTTTATGATGAAGACTATTGAATTCAAATGGGATTCATTGGAAAGAATTAAACGCAACTCTGAAGATTGGGATCTAGACGAAGGTAAGGAGTCAGGTATAACACCTAAGTTTGATTGTGTTAAATCTTTTATGGATACCGATGCCTTCCGTGAATTTGGAGTTTCTGTGAATCCTTTGCATCCTTTGCTACTTTCTGAGATAGTAGCTTCTTTATGTGAATCCTTTGCTACTCATGTTGATCTCCCTAAGGAGAAGTGGTTTAAATATAATCCTCCCATTGAAGTAAAAGTATTTGCACCTATTAAAGTTGAAGAAAAGACTATCACTTATAATGATCATGTTGTTCCTACTGCTTATATTGAGAAACCACCTTTCCCTGTTAGAATAAAGAATCATGCTAAAGCTTCAACTGTGGTTCATAAGAGTAATACTAGAACACCTACTCCCTCTGAGCAAATTAAAGTTGAAGCTAGTGTTGCTATGATTAAAGATCTCTTGGCCGATAATATTGATGGGCATGTTATTTACTTTTGTGATGAAGCTGCTAGAATTGCTAGACCCGATACTAAAAGTAAACATAGACCTGTTGTAGGCATGCCTGTTATTTCTGTTAAAATAGGAGATCATTGCTATCATGGCTTATGTGATATGGGTGCTAGTGCAAGTGCAATACCTCATTCCTTATATAAAGAAATTATGCATGACATTGCACCTGCTGAAATAGAGGAAATTGATGTTACAATTAAGCTTGCCAATAGAGACAGTATTTCACCAGTTGGGATTGTTAGAGATGTTGAAGTCTTGTGTGGGAAAGTTAAGTATCCTACTGATTTTCTTGTTCTTGGTTCCCCACAAGATAACATTTGTCCCATTATATTTGGTAGACCCTTCTTGAATACTGTTAATGCTAAGATAGACTGCAATAAGGATATTGTTTCTGTTGGTTTAGGGGATATATCTCATGAGTTTAATTTTGCTAAATTTCGTAGACAACCCCATGATAAAGAATTGCCTAGTAAAGATGAAATTATTGGTCTTGCTTTTATTGCCGTTCCTCCTAGTGATCCTTTAGAACAATATTTGCTAGACCATGAGAATGATATGTTTATGAATGAAAGAAGGGAAATAGATGAAGTATTCTTTAAACAAGGACCTATTTTTAAACACAACTTTCCTGTTGAAATCCTAGGGGATCCTCCTCCACCCAAGGGTGATTCCGTGTTTGAGCTTAAACCTTTACTAGATACTCTTAAATATGCTTATCTTGATGAGAAAGAGATATATCATGTTATTATTAGTGCTAACCTTTCAAAGAAAGAAGAAAAGAAATTGTTGAAAACTCTAAAGAAGCACCATGCTGCTACGGGATATACTCTTGATGATCTTAAGGGTATTAGTCCTACTCTATGCCAGCACAAAATAAAATTGGAGAAAGACGTGAAACCGGTTGTTGATCACCAACGACGGTTAAATCCTAAGATGAAAGAAGTGGTAAGAAAAGAAATTGTAAAGCTTCTGGAGGCAGGTACAATTTATCTCGTTGCTGATAGTTAGTGGGTAAGTCCTGTCCATTGTGTCCCTAAGAAGGGAGGTATTACTGTTGTTCCTAATGATAAAGATTAATTGATCCCACAAAGAATTGTTACATGCTATAGAATGGTAATTGATTTCCGCAAATTAAATCAAGCTACTAAAAAGGATCATTACCCTTTACCTTTTATTGATCAAATGCTAGAAAGATTATCCAAACATACACATTTTTGCTTTCTAGATTATTCTGGTTTCTCCCAAATACCCGTGTCAAAAGAGGATCAAGAAAAGACAACTTTTACTTGCCCTTTCGATAGCTTTGCCTATAGACGTATGCCTTTTGGTTTATGCAATGCACCTGCTACTTTTGAAAGATGTATGACTGCTATATTCTCTGACTTTTGTGAAAATATTGTTGAGGTATTCATGGATGATTTCTCCGTATATGGAACTTATTTTGATGATTGCTTAAGCAACCATGATCGAGATTTGCAGAGATGTGAAGAAACTAATCTTGTCTTGAATTGGGAGAAGTGACACTTTATGGTTAATGAAGGTATTGTCTTGGGGCATAAAATTTCTGAAAGAGGTATTGAAGTTGATAAAGCTAAAGTTGATGCTATTGAAAAGATGTCGTGTCCCAAAGACATCAAAGGTATAAGAAGTTTCCTTGGTCATGCCGGTTTTTATAGGAGGTTCATTAAGTACTTCTCTAAAATTTCTAGGCCTCTGACTAATCTCTTACAAAAAGATGTTCCTTTTGTCTTTGATGATGATTGTGTAGAAGCATTTGAAATACTTAAGCGAGCTTTGATTTCTGCACCTATTGTTCAGCCTCCTGATTGGAATCTACCATTTGAGATCATGTGTGATGCTAGTGATTATGCTGTAGGGGCTGTTCTAGGACAAAGAGTTGATAAGAAATTAAATGTTATCCAATATGCTAGTAAGACTCTGGACAGTGCCCATAGAAATTATGCTACTACTGAAAAATATTTTCTAGCAGTTGTATTTGCTTGTGATAAGTTCAGACCTTATATTGTTGATTCTAAAGTAACTGTTCACACGGATCATGCTGCTATTAAATATCTTATGGAAAAGAAAGATGCTAAACCTAGACTTATTAGATGGGTTCTCTTGCCACAAGAAATTGATTTGCATATTATTGATAGAAAGGGAGCTGAGAACCCCGTTGCAGACAACCTGTCTAGGTTAGAGAATGTTCTTGATGACCCACTACCTATTGATGCTAGCTTTCCCGATGAACAATTAGCTGTTATAAACGCTTCTCATACTGCTCCATGGTATGCTGATTATGCTAATTATATTGTTGCTAAATTTATACCACCTGGTTTCACATACCAGCAAAAGAAAAAGTTTTTCTATGATTTAAGACATTACTTCTAGGATGACCCACACCTTTATAAAGAAGGAGTAGATGGTGTCATTAGGCGTTGTGTACCTAAGCATGAACAGGAACAGATCCTACGCAAGTGTCACTCTGAGGCTTATGGAGGACACCATGCTGGAGATAGAACTACACATAAGGTATTGCAATCCGGTTTTTATTGGCCTGCTCTCTTCAAAGATGCTCGTAATTTTGTCTTGTCTTGTGATGAATGTCAAAGAATTGGTAATATTAGTAGACATCAAGAAATGCCTATGAATTATTCACTTGTTATGGAACCATTTGTTGTTTGGGGCTTTGATTATATGGGTTTCCTTCCTCTAATGGTTATACACATATTTTAGTTGTTGTTGATTACGTTACTAAGTGGGTAGAAGCTATTCCAACTAGTAGTGATGATCATAACACCTCCATTAAGATGCTTAAATAAGTTTTTTTTAGGTTTGGAGTCCCTAGATACTTAATGACTGATGGTGGTTCACATTTTATTCTTGGTGCTTTTCGTAAAATGCTTGCTAAGTATGATGTTAATCATAGAATTGCATCTCCATATCATCCATAGTCTAGCGGTCAAGTAGAACTGAGTAATAGAGAGCTTAAATTAATTTTGCAAAAGATTGTTAATAGATCTAGAAAGAATTGGTCCAAGAAACTTGATGACGCATTATGGGCCTATAGAACTGCATATAAAAATCCTATGGGAATGTCTCCGTATAAGATGGTTTATGGAAAATCATGTCACTTACCTCTCGAACTAGAACATAAGGCATATTGGGCCATTAAAGAGCTCAATTATGATTTCAAACTTGCCAGTGAGAAGAGGCTTTTTGACATTAGCTCACTTGATGAATGGAGAACCCAGGCTTATGAGAATGTCAAACTGTTTAAAGAAAAGTCAAAAGATGGCATGACAAAAGGATACAAAAACATGAGTTTAATGTAGGTGATTATGTATTGTTATACACCTCTCATTTAAGATTTTTTGCAGGAAAACTCCTCTCTAAATGGGAAGGTCCTTAAGTCATCGAGGAGGTCTATTGTTATGGTGCCATAAAAATCAACAACTTTGAAGGCATAAATCCGAGGGTGGTGAACGGTCAAAAATCAAACATTATATCTGAGGTAATCCCATAAATGTTGAAACTAATGTTATTGAAACCGTAACCCCGGAGGAGTACATAAGAGACACTTTCCAGAACGTTTCAGACTTTGAAAAGGAATAGGTACGTGGTACGGTAAGTAAACCGACTCCAAAATAGTTTAACGGCAATTTTTCTTCGTTTTGGAATATTTAAGAAAATAGAAAAATAAGAAGCAGTCTGGGAAGGACATGAGGCGTCCACCAGGGTGGAGGGCGCGCCCTACCCCCTGTGCGCGCCCCCTGCCTCGTGGGCACCTCATGTGCTCTCCGGACTTCGTTTTCTTGCACGATACTTCTTTCGGCCGGTAAAAATTTATTATATAATCTCCCGAAGGTTTTGAGCACCGTATCATGCAAATATGTCCCTTTTTTGTTTCGAGCTGTTTTCTGCCAGGGTTGTTGAGGCCAGGCATCATGTCGTCTCCCTCCTCCTCCAACAATGAGGGCAACGATGCTTGGCTAATGAAGATAGAGCTGAAGAGAGAAGAGCCCGGAGAGATCAGCAAGGATGATGGGATCAAGAAGGCCATGGGGGATCAAGTTCCGGCAGTAGTAGACGAAGACATCCTTCAACCTCATCACAATCTCTTTACCCCAACGGAGATTGAAGCTTTCAAGATGATTGAGTTAGCTCGCATTCAAAACAAGTATCTCACAAGTGAAAATATTTTGTTGAAGGAGCATATCATCGCACTCAAGGGCATTATCCGGAAATTGGAGGACCTCCTATGCTCGATGTCCGACTATCCATCATCACCAACACCTTCTTCACCAACAAAGAAGAACTGAGCATTGGGTATGGGCACTTCCCTTAGCAACCGCCAAGCTTGGGGGAGTGCCCCGGTATCGTATCACCATCACACTTTTATCTTTACCTTTTTCTTAGTTCGATCCTTTTGGTAATATCTTGATCTAGTAGAATAAAGTTTTAGTATGATCTAGTTTTGATTTTTGCTCTATGAACCTTCTATATAATCGAGTTCGTGGGCTATATATAATAAAGAATTGTGTTGAGTCAAGGGCTTGATTATCTTGCTATGATCTAGAGGGAATAAAATAAAAGAGAAAGAATAAAAAGAAATAAAGAGATCATATGGATCTTATGGAGAGTAATGACTTCACATATAAAGAGTATGATGAATAAAAGTTATTGAGAGTTGACAAACATAGTTTTGGTCATGATTGCAATTAATAGGAAGTAATAAAGAAAGAGAGGTTTTCACATATAAATACACTATCTTGGACATCTTTTATGATTGTGAGCACTCATTAAAATATGACATGCTAAAGAGTTGACATTGGACAAGGAAGACAACGTAATGGGTTATGTATCTTACATATGAGATAAATTATATTATCATGGATCATCCAACATGTTGAGCTTGCCTTTCCCTCTCATGCTAGCCAAATTCTTTGCACCAAGTAGAGATACTACTTGTGCTTCCAAATATCCTTAAACTTAGTTTTGCCATGAGAGTCCACCATATCTACCTATGGATTGAGTAAGATCCTTCAAGTAAGTTTTCATCGTTGCAAGCAATAAAAATTGCTCTCTAAATATGTATGATTTGTTAGTGCGGAGAAAATAAGCTTTATACGATCTTGTGATGTGGAAGAAATAAAAGCGACAGACTGCATAATAAAGGTCCATATCACAAGTGGCAATATAAAGTGACGTTCTTTTGCATTAAGATTTCATGCATCCAACCTTAAAAGCACATGACAACCTTTGCTTCCCTCTGCGAAGGGCCTATCTTTTATTCTTGTCTTATACTTCATACAAGAGTCATGGTGATCTTCACCTTTCCTTTTTACCTTTTATCCTTTGGCAAGCACAATGTGTTGGAAAGATCCTGATATATATGGCCAATTGGATGTGAGTTTTCATGAACTATTATTGTTGACATTACCCTTGAGGTAAAAGGTTGGGAGGCAAAACTATAAGCCCCTATCTTTCTCTGTGTCCGATTAAAACTTCATAACCATAAATATCGCGTGAGTGTTAGCAATTGTGAAAGACTAAATGATGGTTGACTATGTGGACTTGCTGAAAAGCTCTTATATTGATTCTTTCAGATGTTATGATAAATTGCAATTGCTTCAATGACTGAGATCATAGGTTGTTAGTTTTCAATGAAGTTTATGATTCATTCTTGAAACTGTGAATGAATTGTTACTTTAGCATAAGAAATCATATGACAATATATATATATATGTTGCTGTTCTAAGAATGATCATGATGCCCTCATGTCCGTATTTTATTTTATCGACACCTCTATCTCTAAACATGTGGACATATTTTTCGATATCGTCTTTTGCTTGAGGACAAGCAAGGTCTAAGCTTGGGGGGGTTGATACGCCCATTTTGCATCATGCTTTTATATTGATATTTATTGCATTATGGGCTGTTATTACACATTATGCCACAATACTTATGCCTATTCTCTCTTATTTTACAAGGTTTACATGAAGAGGGAGAATGCCGGCAACTGGAATCCTGGGTTGGAAAAGGAGCAAATATTAGAGACCTATTCTGCACAACTCCAAAAGTCCTGAAACTTCAGAGGAGCACGTTCCAGAAATATAAAAAATATTGGGCGAAAGAAGTACCAGAGGGGGCCACCCACCATCCACAAGGGTGGGGGGCGCGCCCTACCCCCTGGGCACGCCCCCTGCCTCGTGGGCCCCCTGCCAGCCCTCTGATGCCCATCTTTGGCTATATGGAGTCTTTCGTCTAGGAAAAAAATCATAAGCTAGCCCACGGGACGAAACTCCGCCGCCACGAGGCGGAACCTTGGCGGAACCAATCTAGGGCTCCGGTGGAGCTGTTTTGCCGGGGAAACTTCCCTCCGGGAGGGAGAAATCATCACCATCATCATCACCATCGATCCTCTCATCGGGAGGGGGTCAATATCCATCAACATCTTCACCAGCACCATCTCATCTCAAACCCTAGTTCATCTCTTGTATCCAATCTTTGTCCCAAAGCCTCAGATTGGTACCTATGGATTGCTAGTAGTGTTGATTACTCTTTGTAGTTGATGCTAGTTGGTTTATTCGGTGGAAGATCATATGTTCAGATCCTTTATGCATATTAATACCCCTCTGATTATGAACATTAATATGATTTGTGAGTAGTTACGTTTGTTCCTGAGGACATGGGAGAAGTCTTTCTATAAGTAGTCATGTGAATTTGGTATTTGTTCGATATTTTGATGAGATGTATGTTGTCTTTCCTCTAGTGGTGTCGGGGATATACCCCGCGGTGTAAACTGGTCGGAAGTTAACCCGGCCGGACTTGGCGGTTTATCTGAAGACCCCGCTGACATTTGGCGAGTTACCAGCGACCCGCCCTGACCTGGCAGTTTACAAGCAACCCACCTAGTCATTATGACTCACTAGTGATCCGGCGTGCGGGACAGACGGATGACAAGGCCCAAGGCCTAGAAGGCCGGTTCACGTTTAACGGTGAGCCGGTTTAAGAGGAAAGGCATGAGGAATATTTGTCCTACAAGGAGTTAAGACCTAGACTTATATCCGGTTCGTATTAGAGACAGACTAGTCCTAATCCTAATAGGACTCCACATGTAAACCGCCCCTCCAACATATATATGGAGGGGCAGGGCACCCCAAGGGGGACAAGATTCACAAGTTCCACAAGTTGGACAAGTTAGGTTTAGACAATAGCTCTCGAGATAGAGCACTCTTGTAACCGTGGTCATCATCATCAATATCAATGAAGCAGGATGTAGGCTTTTACCTCCACCGTGAGGGGCCGAACCTGGGTAAAAACCTCATGTCTCTCATTCCACTCAACCCCTCTCAAGCTACCACATAGATGCGTTGGCCTCGCGACTAAGTCCTGACACTAAGGACATCTGCCATGACAATTCCACGACAGTTGGCGCCCACCGTGGGGCTAGCGCACGATGGTGTTGAGTTCTTGGAGGGATCTCCCTAGGATCGAGAAGCTTACAATCCATCAGATCAGCAAGGGCCGGTACGGAAGGATTTGCGTCAATACTAGCCTCGTCGGTGGAGATCAAGGAAATATTATTGTCAAGTCGCCATGGACGATCTCTATAGTTGTGATCCGATCTGTGTTGGTTGTCAAATTGCCATGGATTCAACCCGTACGTATCGACTAAAAGAAAATTTAAAGTTGTTGGTTCAATCCAATCTGCAGCAAAACCGAGTTTCAAAGTAAAAAGGAACCTAGGGCTAGACCCTGCTTGGTCATCGTACGATTCAGAAGATATTTTCGGCCATAAACCGGATTTGCTGTCGCCGAGTTACAACAGTTTATTCCCCGAGCCATTGCCATGACCCACTCGGCTTTATCTCTGCCGCGATAAATTGGCCAGGCTGTGTCTCCTCTTGCCCCGAGCAGAGAGCTACCCTCGCCTCCTCGACCACAACCCGGAATCGGAGTCGGCCGCGACCTGGAGTCCTCCATGATCCACTCGCCTCGAGGCGCCCGACGAATTCTCAGATGCCGGTGGTTGCAGTTCCAATGGACGGCCTCTTCTGCCGCTCCGGGCTGCCAGCTCGCCTCGCCGGGTCAAGTCTGCAACAGCTACGAGTCGACCTGGGATTAAAGTCAATCCGCCGGCCGCACCTACCGGGTTATCCGAGCAACCGCGTTGGCCGAGCGGCCTTGTCTCTGCCTGGTGGTACAATGAAAACCGCCCGCTTCACTGATGCGCCCTACGAGCTGTCCTGCTCCTTCCACGCGTCGTGCCGCCGGTCTTTACCCGCTCCTCGTCGGCTTACTACGGCTGTGCCGTATTTTCCATCAACCTACTGCTGCGGGTTGCCTTTGCCGTCTCTGCTGGTGTTGTCTCGCCCTCACGGCCTCTTCACCCGCGGCCCCCGATTCATCCCCGCCAGAGACAGCACCGCTGCACTTCACTGGTGTCACATTCAAACCACCGCTAGATGGGCATAGCCGTGCCTCAAACCGGCTCCGCCTCGACTCGCCGGGATACGCGCATCCACTGTCGCGCCGCCGGGCCTGAGCTGGCTTCGCCCTGCCCAAAACGCACCACAAGTTGCCGTCGTGGGTGGATAGCAAAAAAGTAATGAGCGGTGGTAACGGATCTGCTGTTGTTGCTGTCGCTTACGATTAAAAAAAAGCTGATGCAAGGTTGTCATGGAATTTTATCACGTGAGGAAAGGAAGCAAAGGGGTACTACTACTTCAAAATTTTGTCTTCTCAAACTGCTCGAGCCACCCACATGAAGGGCCAAGCTCCAACGTCTACATGAGAATCAAAAACAAGAGCCACTCCGGTTTAAGGTCTCCTCAAGAGAGTGATTAAAGTGCCACTGGAGTCACCGTGGATTATTCATGGACGCTATGTATACGGACCATCCGTCGTCCAGACAAGTCAGGTGATGTTTATCTAAGTTATTTTGTTGACACTAGTCAATGCGCACGTGCAACGCACATTAATATTTAGGTAATATATTTATTGCACTTGAATATTAGGTATGCTATTATTTATGTCTTAATCATGTAATTATTGCAATATTTGGCATGCTATTAATTGCACGTTAAACACGTTTAACGCTCGCCATTGGAGCAGTCTAGGTCATTGAATTGACTTAGTTCGATGGCTAAGATCAATTGGATCTGCCCCTTTAGGTCTTTTTATATTGGTATAGATATATTGTTTTTATAAAAGGAACAATTACTTTCGACCGTATATTTTGATATGCAGGACAATTATTCATTATAAACGTGGTTTATATCATGTGTGCGGAGCATGCGCTGGCAACGCCCTGCCCGGTGTTCGTCTGTGCTACATTACACGGTGAATGGACACGTACAAGATGCCGCCCTTACGGCCCGGATTACATCAGCTTGCCGGGACAACGCCCGCGATTAACTCGCCCGTCCGTGCCGGTTTATGACACCAGTGCTGATTTTCCCCGTCCGCACCGGTTTACAATGTTGCGGCTGAATCATCTATCTGAGTCGCCTCTGATGTTGCGGTTGTCTTGGCGTCCATCTCTCGCGGCCTGGTCTACATCAACATATCGGGCCGCACCTGTCTGCAGGAACTGTTTGAGCAAGTCAAAGCTTGGGTTTTCTTTCAACAAATTGGAGGCAAATTATTATATACTATCAACTGCCGCCTGCACTGACGGTTCAATGGACATGCACACAAATTGCTGCCACTACAGTTTGGTCAACTTCAAATAGCCAGTTGGAAGGAACCATTGGCCGAGTTGCTGACACGGCTCATACGGGATCGTTTATAGCCCGCCGCAGTCACCTCAACCTTCTGTGGATTCATATCACGTTATCAACACCAATGATATACAAGTTATGTCGGTTTATATCATGGTCAAATCTGGAGAATCTCAAGCCAACTCCTCGAGTCACCTTGAGACTTGGGGGCTACAATGATATGACTTAGAAAACGTTGTCGGTTTTCAGTGAAGTCAAGAACCCTAATACATTGGAGGGAAAGATAACCCGGTCCCGGATTCACATCGTGCTGTCAGAAGATTTCCGGATTAGAAAGTATATGACAGTTACAAAATGCCGGCTCAATGAAGAAGTTTCGGGTCATCAGAAAAGGATTCCGGTTTACAATCCGGTACAAGGGAAATTTGTTCTCCGACAAAGCTCTGAAACTATCAATATCCGGTTCAAGATCCCGGTTCAAGAAGAATTTATCTCTTGCAAAAAGTTAAAAATTGCCGAAGAGGACCTGCTGCCACGATGCGCTATTCAAACATGGGTATCCCGCCTTACTGGCCTGATATATTATTGATCACATGGGGACTTCTGCTTCATAAAGCGGGGTCACACGATGTTGTTATAAAGAGGCCTCCGGTTTACCCCTTGAGTTGGCTTTTAAAAAAAGCATCATGTTATATCACTTGGGGGTTTGGTCGTGTCCGAACCAATACCATACCTCTTGATAGGCGAGAGCCACCGGATCACTTGGGGACTTGGTCACGTCTGAACCAGTCATGCCTCTTGATCGGCCTAAGGCCACAGAATCACTTGGGGGCTTGGTCGAACCCAAACCATTGCCATGCCACTTGGTCGGCATAAATGCCATGGTTTCATTTGGGGACCTGGCTGACTAGAACCATAGTTACACCTAACGGGAGCTTGGTCGTGTTCGGCCATGGTAACGCCATTTGATCAGCTCAAATAAACCTTTTTTGCAACCGGTTTTGTCATTGCTTTTGCTTCACACTTTTCTTTGAAAGATATTTCTTTCTTTTTATTGCATTTTTTAAACCGACAAAGTTTTCAACCAATCAATTGACGGAACACAGTTCACATCAATCCGGAGACTATTTGCCCGGTTTGATCCTTGCTGTTACCATCCTATTATGGAGTAAATCGGTGTTCATCAACCCGGTTCGGCTATCAACTGCAAGTTGTCAGTACATGATCAGTTATAATCCGGCGATTATTAACCCAGTCTGGTTGACTACAAGTCGCCAGTATTATATATGGATAATCCGGTGTCTATCATAACCCGGTACGGTTTTATCATAAACTGGCACAATATGGAAGGAGTTATCAGTACTGAAGATTTGGGTTATCACCTTTACTACAAAAAGTTGGTAAAACCAACAATGTGATTCAATGTCACAGGTATGATATATTTCATATTTGATTATTCTTAAATGCAGCCTTGGTTAAAAACCCAGGTTATATGTTGGGCATTATGACCCGTCTGGTGGTAAACCGCCAGGACACTTTAAACTTGTTGTATGCAGAAACAGGTTGAATAAAGCATGATTGTACATCACCGGTGTTTATTAAACCGGTAGTATGATCCAGTGTTTATTAAACCGGCCTGGCTTTGGACAATAAGTCGCCAATATATATTTGGATTGCGCCATGGGAATCATGCGCTTATAAATCATTGGGTTATATTATTCAAATAGTCAAACTTGGCTGAAATTTCATTATGATATTGAATGAATAAGGTTTTCATACCGGATTATATTATCTTGAGTAGCCAACATGGCTGGATTTTTATTATTAAGGTTTCCAAAGTCGCTATAGTGCAATGTCTACTATTTTATCAAAGGATATGATTTATTCTACAATGGAAGGAATAGTCCCGAGTCGCTGCAGGCTTACAACCCGGCACTTGGGGGCTACATTATTCAAATCGAGATTACATGCAAGTCTCACGTCGCTGCAAGCATGCATCATGACACTTGGGGGATAATGCCAAGTTATTTTTAGTCTTATTGAAGACCCGACTCATCATATTATAATGAGCCGTCCCTTGGGGGCTACCAATTGCTCCTGTCAACAATTCAAGGTACACAAGTTTTTATCCATTATATTGAAGGGTCCACTCCTCAGTTGGTAAAGCACAAAGCTCTTAACCTTGTGGACGTGGGTTCAAGCCCCATGATGGGAGTTACATCATATGATGTTATTTTCAATGAAGTATATATAAAGTCCCAGCTCAATATTATCTTACTGAACCGGCCCTTGGGGGCTACACATCACTGCTAAAATCTACATGATTATATTTACAAAGTCCCTGCTCATTATTGCATAATGACCCGGCCCTTGGGGGCTACACTGATTGAAATTTTATAAGCAATTACAAGTCCCAGGTTGCTGCAAGCATGACAACCCGGCACTTGGGGGCTACATATATGGAGTATTCAGTTTATATGATTGAGATGAACAAACCGGATTTCTTCAAGGTTGAAACACTTATTGGAGCAAGTCTTAAGTTATCACTATGTTCTCCTCTTAAGACTTGGGGGCTACAGGTATTATGCATATAAAGGAGGAACATCTTCATTTTATCAGTTTTGAGCAAATCAGGAAGATCAATTACATGACCCGGTGTCGACAACAATTATGACCTGGTGCCATCAATATATATATAAACCGGCCATCACTAGTAGAAAAAGGGTCAAACGTGAAGCACATTAGTGCCGGTTTGAATTAGAGTCGGCACTAGTGTGTACATTAGTGCCGGTTCGTGGCGGCGATCAATAGTACCAGTTCGTGGCGAACCTTTAGTACCGGTTCATGCCACGAACTGGTACTAAAGAGGTTGTGTCAGCATGCGGTCAGGCTATGGCCCCACCATCACCATTTAGTACCGGTTCGTACCACGAACCGGTACTAATGAGGTTATGGCAAGCTGTTTTTAGTCCCACCTCGCCAAGAGAGAGGCAGTATGAGCGGTTTATAAGCCGTGAGTGCACAGACAATGACGAAGAGTTGCAATGCTCACCTACATGTTGATTAGCTTCAAGCCTTGCGGAATAGCATAGATTGCACTGAGCTATGTGCAGTGGCTTAGTGCAATCTATAGTATTCCGAATGGCTTGAAGCAAATTAACTAGCATTGCACCTCTTTTTTTATTTTTAACAACTTATTTAAACTCCGGACTTCTTTTGTGTTCAGTATGCAGCATTTAAAGCGACGTCATCAATTTCCAACATGTTCTGACATCATTTGTTGTTTTTCGGTCATTTACCTAATTGTTTAGAGAGCTAAATGACCGTGAATTTGAAAATCACTACAAAATGAATCCTGAAAATGTTGAAACTTGGCATGGTATCATCATATCACCCGCATAGCATGCGCGAAAGAGTAGAGAGGGTCACGGAAAAAACTGGACGCACTTCATGTACAAACTGGACAAACTCTTTCCGAGTATTAGGGTTTCGGAGTACGGAGTGGGTACTAATGTGCATCCCACCAATCAGGAAGAATCACACGGATCGTGTGTTTCTTTCTAGTTCTTGTGAGTCGTTGGATCAAAGGTGTGTTTCTTCCTAGCTCATGTGAGTCGTTGGATCAAAACTACCACAATCACTTTGTGAGCCAGATGACCCTATATATAGCCCACCTCTCGCCTTCCCTGCATAAGTCTTTCAGTTCATCAACTACATACATCTACCAGTTCATCGACTGCATACATCTACCAGTTCATCAACTGAATACAAATCATTCGGATTCGCCATCATACGTCCAACCGTGCATTTGATATGCATATATATGCATCACGAGCCACGGTTGGGCTGTATGATGGCGATACCGATTGGTTTGTTCTAGATCCGACATAAAAGGTTTGATACAACTTCTTTTTTGTGACATAAGAGCTATCTCTCCTCCTACCTATTTTAGTTACACAACTATCTATTTGTGCCAAATTTTCACTTTTGCTGTTGCTCTTGCATCATAAGCCTCCATGTTAACTAGACTTACAAGTAATGCAATTTAACCAAACTATCTTGTGATCTTCGCCAAGAGAGAGGCAGTATGAGCGGTTTATAAGCCGTGAGTGCACAGACAATGACGAAGAGTTGCAATGCTCACCTACATGTTGATTAGCTTCAAGCCTTGCGGAATAGCATAGATTGCACTGAGGTATGTGCAGTGCAGTCTACACTATTCCGAATGGCTTGAAGCAAATTAACCAGCATTGCACCTCTTTTTTATTTTTAATAACTTATTTGAACTCCGAACTTCTTTTGTGTTCAGTATGCAGCATTTAAAGCGACGTCATCAATTTCCAACATGTACTGACATCATTTGTTGTTTTTCGGTCATTTACCTAATTGTTTAGAGAGCTAAATGACCGTGAAATTGAAAATCACTACAAAATGAATCCTGAAAATGTTGAAACTTGGCATGGTATCATCATATCACCCGCATAGCATGCGCGAAAGAGTAGAGAGGGTCACGGCAAAAACTGGACGCACTTCATCTGTTACATGGCCACTTCAATGTTTTTTAAACTTATTTGAACTCCGGACTTCTTTTGTGTTGAGTATCCAGCATTTAAAGCGATGTCATCAATTTCCAACATGTTCTGACATCATTTGTTGTTTTTCGGTCATTTACCTAATTGTTTAGTATGCAACATTCAATTTCCAGAAGAAAATAAATAGAAGAAAATAAATAATGCAAAAAATAAAAAAACTATACAAAAAAATTACTCAAAAATAAATAGAAGAAAATAAATAATGCAGAAAAGAAAAAACAATATAAAAAACTACTCAAAAATAAATAGAAGAAAATAAGTAATGCAGAAAAGGAAAAACTATATAAAAAATTTTTGGTGCGCTGCCCAGTGGGCCTGCCAGACCTAGGGTTTGCAAATATAGACCCAGAAGGGCCAGCAGGCTCATAGGGCAGCGCGCCCTAATTAATTAGGCTCAGAAGCCTACTATATAGAGGAGTTCGAAGAGGTAGCCGCGGCTGGGTTTATAAACCAGTGCGGCTGCCCTTCGCCGGGCGAGGTGGGACTAAACTTTGGGGTGGCAGCGCAAGGCCTTTAGTACCGGTTGGTGGCTCCAACCGGTACTAAAGGCCCCCCCTTTAGTACCGGTTGGTGGCTCCAACCGGTACTAAAAGCCTTCGTTTCCCGCCGCTTGGCCTGGCGAAAATAGGCCTTTAGTACCAGTTGGAGCCACGAACCGATACTAAAGGCCCATCCTATATATATAGCACTTACGAAAATTTCAGTTTCATCTCCCCACTTCGTCTCCGACCTCTCGCGAGAGATCGCCGCGCGCGCCGCTCGATCCCGTCGTCGCCGCTCGTCGTCCGTCGTCATCGTCGCTGTCCCCGCCGCCGCCCGTCGTCGTCGTCGTCTCGCGCTGCCGCCCCGAACGCCGCCGCCGTCCGTCGTCTCGCCGCGGCCGTACGTCTCTCTCGTGCCCGCACACACATACACACACACATACATACACACACACTGGCGCCCCCGCCCCGTACGCCGCCGCCCCCGCCCCGTACGCCGGCGCCCCCGCTCATACGTACGGGGCGGCGGCGTACGGGGCCGCACACACACACATATACCACACACGCATACACACACACATACACACATACGTACACACATATACGTATACACACACATAC
The DNA here is from genome assembly GCF_002162155.2 of Triticum dicoccoides. NCBI lineage: Eukaryota > Viridiplantae > Streptophyta > Magnoliopsida > Poales > Poaceae > Triticum > Triticum dicoccoides. The sequence continues at coordinate 586,625,901 of NC_041386.1, forward strand.
ACACACATACACACACACATTTTTTTACTTATTTTCTATTTTTTAGAAAAGTTAATTAGATGATCGAATGTTAGATTAATGTCGAATGTTAGATGAATTAGCTAGCTAGATAGAAAAATTGTCGAACTAGAGATTAGAACTAGTTGAATAATTAATATAACTAGTTTATTTTTAGTAAGAAAATTTAGGTATATGAGATTTGAACTAGTTCAATAATTAATATAACTAGTTTATTTTTAGTAAGAAAATTTAGGTATATGAGATTAGAACTAGTTGAATAATTAATATAACTAGTTTATTTTTAGTAAGAAAATTTAGGTATATGAGATTTGAACTAGTTCAATAATTAATATAACTATTTTATTTTTAGTAAGAAAATTTAGGTATATGAGATTAGAACTAGTTGAATAATTAGTATAACTAGTTTATGT
>NC_041386.1:586626761-586639084 GCF_002162155.2 Triticum dicoccoides
TTATGTTTAGTAAGAAAATTTAGGTATATGAGATTTGAACTAGTTCAATAATTAATATAACTAGTTTATTTTTAGTAAGAAAATTTAGGTATATGAGATTTGAACTAGTTCAATAATTAATATAACTAGTTTATTTTTAGTAAGAAAATTTAGGTATATGAGATTTGAACTAGTTGAATAATTAATATAAATAGTTTATTTTTAGTAAGAAAATTTAGGTATATGAGATTTTAACTAGTTCAATAATTAATATAACTAGTTATATGAGATTTGAACTAGAAAAGTTAAATATATAGTAGTGTCAATTGAATATATAGTTAGATATATTAATGTCAAATGTTAGATGAATATATATTTGGCTAGATATAGGTGTTTAATGTTTCACCTATATGAACATAGGAAATGTCATCTGACGACGAAAAAGATTTCATTATGTGCGAACACTGTGAAGACCAGCGCGACCTGTGCGACCAAAATTTCCTTGTTGATGGCAGGCGCTTCAGCATCAAGCTGGATGAGACATTCGAAGTTGATACAGTAAGTCACTTTGTCAATTATTATTTGAATACAAAACTTATGCTTCATTTGCTTCAACTTATAATTTTAAATTTCCACTATTCTACTAGCGCATCCCCTGCCATGCAAGAATTTTTGTCTTGGATAAGATAGGTTTTAGTGCTATAGATGATATGGAGGTAAAGAGAGTTTACTTGAAGACGGAGCATGGGTATACTTTCAACGTCAAATTATACAATGGAGACACATACACCCATTTTGAATGCAAAACTTGGCAAGCACTATGCAAGGCTTATGAATTTGAGACTGATATGGTTATCACCTTTGATATTCGTCCGGAAGATGATATTGAAGGTAATATAGACATCTGGGTCAATGTACAAACGCCTCCAGTTCTACCATTTGGTGAGTTTTTCTCAACCATGCATGCATATGTTTATGTCTTTGATACAGTTTATTCAAAAATAGTTGACAACTAATTTGTATTGTCAGCTTATTTCGGTTCAAGCAAACATGTCCGGTGCTTGGTAGACAGGACCTACTACTGCCCCAGGGCTCAACTAAACTGCGAGGAGCTAAGTCATTATGTTTCATGGCTTGAGGATCTTAATACTGTCAAGACAATTTTTTTTCCTAAACTTAGAAATGTTAGTACTCAAAACGTGCGACCAATGGTGATCGTATTGAACTACGGTCACATCTATAATCAAAAGATGGTAAGATTTTAAATATTTGTCCTTAATTAGTGCATCTTTTGCATACATTATTTTTGAAGCTAAACTTTCATTGCTTAATATATTAATTACTATACGATGTTCTTCAACAGGGACTTCCGATGACAGTTGTGCCTCAGTGGATCGAGACAAAAGGTCGCATGTCAATGGTTAGCTTACGACCAAGATTTCCTACATTGCACATGAGTGCATTCAGGATTTCTGAAACCGAAGAATGCTTAATAGTGAAAGATTGGAGCAAAATTGTTAACGATCGCAGAGAAGTACTAGGGGGCAGCAAGGAGAAGCGCAACCCAAGATTAGGAGACAGATTCATCTGCATGCTCCAGTATAATGAATCAGGAGAGCTATACATGTTCTATGCTATTCTACCTGAGAGGGAGCAGCAGGATCAGTAACTACTAGCTAGTTCATGCTCTTAATTAGTACTTGTCTCATGTCCGTGTCCTGAACTTCGATGTTGGTGATGATTATGTTGAACTTGATGATATCTTTGCTTCTGTTACAAAGTGAATGTTTCCTCTTTAAGCTAGCCAGCGTTGATGATGATTAGATAGCTAGCGGTAATGACTATGATGATTAAATAGTGGTAATTAGACGACTATGATGATTTTTAGCTCGCTAGAGTTTATTTATTTATTAATATGCGATGATGATGATGATGATGATGACGACTACAACTCATTATAACGTAAAACAATCCTAAATTAAATTGATAACACAAATTTAATTGAAAAATACAAAATAAAACAAAAACCCACAACCATTTAGTACCGGTTGGTGTTACCAACCGGTACTAAAGGGCTCCCGGCCCCCGGAGCTGGCTCGTGCAACGTGGTTCCCCTTTAGCACCGGTTCGTGCTGAACTGGTACTAAAGGGGGGGGCCTTTAGTGCCGAACCTTTAGTGCCGGTTCCTGAACCGGCACTAAAGGGCCTTACGAACCGGTGCTATTGCCCGGTTGTGCACTAGTGCATTTTGGTAATATTAAACCGGCAAGTTTTACATCTTCAAACCGGCTGAATATCATATAAGTATTTTCAGACCCATATTTCTTAAACCGGCGCTTTGGAAGCCGACTCAAGTGGATTATTCTTCACAATATTTCTCTATGAGAAACCAATGTCGGCAAATTGATTATGAAGCTGGTCTATTGACCCGGATTTCCCAGAAGGAGGAAATAACAAGGACTTAAGGATGATCAAGTACCGGTTTACAAAAATTCTTAACCCGGAGCATAACCTGTCAAATTTGTTCTTGTGTTTATTTTCCAGCATAAGTTTACCATGAATAAATCCAAGCTAAACTTGGGGGCTAATGTCGGGGATATACCCCGCGGTGTAAACCGGCTGGAAGTTAACCCGGACGGACTTGGCGGTTTATCTGAAGACCCCGCTGACATTTGGCGAGTTACGAGCGACCCGCCCTGACCTGGCGGTTTACAAGCAACCCACCTGGTCATTATGACTCACTAGTGATCCGGCATGCGGGACAGACGGATGACAAGGCCCAAGGCCCAGAAGGCCGGTTCACGTTTAACGGTGAGCCGGTTTAAGAGGAAAGGCATGAGGAATATTTTTCCTACAAGGAGTTAAGACCTGGAATTATATCCGGTTCGTATTAGAGACAGACTAGTCCTAATCCTAATAGGACTCCACATGTAAACCGCCCCTTCAACATATATACGAAGGGGCAGGGCACCCCAAGGGGGACAAGATTCACAAGTTCCACAAGTTGGACAAGTTAGGTTTAGACAATAGCTCTCGAGATAGAGCACTCTTGTAACCGTGGTCATCATCATCAATATCAATGAAGTAGGATGTAGGCTTTTACCTCCACCGTGAGGGGCCGAACCTGGGTAAAAACCTCGTGTCTCTCATTCCACTCAACCCCTCTCAAGCTACCACATAGATGCGTTGGCCTCGCGACTAAGTCCTGACACTAAGGACATCTGCTGTGACAATTCCACGACAAGTGGTGTCATGTGAACGTCGACTACATGATACTTCACCATTGTTTGGGCCTAGGGGAAGGAATTGGGAAGTAATAAGTAGATGATGGGTTGCTAGAGTGACAGAAGCTTAAACCCTAGTTTATGAGTTGCTTCGTAAGGGGCTGATTTGGATCCATATGTGTCATGCTATGGTTAGGTTTACCTTAATACTTCTTTTGTAGTTGTGGATGCTTGCAATAGGGGTTAATCATAAGTGAGATGCTTGTCCAAGGAAGGGCAAAACCCAAGCACCAGTCCACCCACATATCAAATTATCAAAGTACCGAATGCGAATTATATGAACGTGATGAAAACTAGCTTGGCGATAATTCCCATGTGTCCTCGGGAGCGCTTTCCTTTATATAAGAGTTTGTCTAGGCTTGTCCTTTGCTACAAAAAGGATTGGGCCATCTTGTTGCACCTTATTAATTTTTATTACTTGTTACCCGTTACAAATTACCTTATCACAAAACTATCTATTACCGATAATTTCAGTGCTTGCAGAGAATACCTTACTGAAAACTGCTTATCATTTCCTTCTGCTCCTCGTTGGGTTCGACACTCTTACTTATCGAAAGGACTAGATAGATCCCCTATACTTGTGGGTCATCAGTGACCTACTATGACAAACACGTATCATAACGGAAGTGTATTTGTTTGTAGTGATGTATATCAAATATACCTTTGTTCACTTTGCCATCCTTCTTATCCGCCAAATACTTGGGGCAGTTCCACTTCTAGTGACCAGTCCCTTTCTAGTAGAAGCACTCAGTTTCATGCTTAGGTCCAGCTTTGGGCTTCTTCCCGGGAGTGGCAACTTGCTTGCCATTCTTCTTGAAGTTCCCCTTCTTTCCCTTGCCCTTTTTGTTGAAACTAGTGGTCTTGCTAACCATCAACACATGATGCTCCTTCTTGATTTATACCTCGCGGCCTTAAGCATTGTGAAGAGCTCGGGAATTGTTTTGTTCATCCCTTATATATTATAGTTCATCACAAAGCCTTTATAGCTTGGTGGCAGTGATTGGTGAAATCTGTCCATAACACTATCATCTGGAAGATTAACTCCCAACTGAGTCAAGTGATTATGATACCCAAATATTTTGAGTATGTGTTCGCTGATAGAACTGTTCCCCTCCATCTTGCAGCTATAGAACTTGTTGGAGACTTCATATCTGTCAACTCGAGCATTTTCTTGAAATATAAACTTCAACTCCTGTGACATTTCATATGCTCCATGGCGTTCAAAACGTCTTTGAAGTCCCGATTCTAAGTCGTAAAGCATGGCACACTGAACTATAGAGTAGTCATTAGATCGAGTTTGCTAGACGTTCATAACATCAGCATCTGCTTCTGCAGCAGGCCTTTTCACCTAGCAGTGCATCAAGGACATAATTCTTCCATGCAGCAATGAGGATAATCCTCAAGTTACGGACCCAGCCCATGTAGTTGCTACCATCATCTTTCAACTTAGATTTCTCTAGGAACACATTAAAATTCAAGGGAACGGTAGCACGGGCCATTGATCTACAACATAGATATGCAAAAACTATCAATACTATGTTCATGATAAATTAAGTTCAATTAATCAAATTACTTAAGAACTCTCACTTCGATAGACATCCCTCGAGTCATCTAAATGATACGTGATCCAAATCAACTAAACCATGTCCAATCATCATGTGAGATGGAGTAGTCATCAATGGTGAACATGTCAATGTTGATTATATCTACTAAATGATTCATGTTCGACCTTTTGGTCTTCAGTGTTCCGAGGCCATGTCTGTACATGCCAGGCTCGTCAAGTTTAACCTGAGTATTCCGCATGTGCAAAACTGCCTTGCACCCGTTGTATTTGAACGTAGAGTCTATCACACCCGATCATCATGTGGTGTCTGTCGGTGTCAAAACCGGCGGATCTTGGGTAGGGGGTCCCGAACTATGCGTCTAAGGTCAATGGTAACAGGAGATGGGGGACACAATGTTTACCCAGGTTCGGGCCCTCTCTATGGAGGTAATACCCTACTTCCTGCTTGATTGATCTTGATGAATATTAGTATTACAAGACTTGATCTACCACGAGATCATAATGGCTAAACCCTAAAAGTCTAGCCTGTCTGACTATGATTATTTATCTACGGACCTAGCCCTACGGTTTATATAGACACCAGAGGGATCCAGGGTTACATAAGGTCGGTTGGAGAGAAAGGAATCTTCATATTTGGTCGCCAAGCTTGCCTTCCACACCAGGGAGAGTCCCATCTAGACACGAGTAGAGTCTTCGGTCTTTGTATCTTCACATCCCATCAGTCTGGCCCATGTCCAATAGGTCGGATGCCCGAGGATCCCTTAGTCCAGGACTCCCTTAGTAGCCCCTGAACAAGACTTCAATGACGAGGTGTCCGGCACGTAGATTGTCTTCGGCATTGCGAGGTGGGTTCCCCTTTCTGAATACTCCAAGATGGTCTTCGGACATAATGAACGTGTCCGGAGCTGCAATACAAGTACCACACACAACCGTAGAGAACATAATATTGCACCAGTCCAATCCACTGACAACTTTTTGTAACGTGACATCACGTTTGCCCGATCATTATTTCGAACCATTTCTTGTCCCATCGTTCCATGTTTAGTGGCGCGGTTTTTATTGGCACGTCTTGTCGAAGCAGAGATCGTGTCCCCTTATCGCGGGATTCTCATCAATACGAACGTGGATAACCCAACCGTTCCATTGGTATGATTCCTTAGGAATAGGCGGGTTTTCAGGCTTAGGTGGAGGCGTTTAATATATGTTGCCTTTATAAAGGAGCCAAGGGACGCCTTGTTTTGCGTCAACCTTTTCCTTATCCCTTCCAACTTCGAGTTCTAGCACCCAAGGCTCGACTTCATCGCTTCAAGCTTCCCAATCATGTCCGGACCCAGCCCACAGGGGAGCGATGGGTGGCCTCCTTTGTTACGGAGGACATCATGAAGCTTCGTGCGGCCAGATACCTGACCGCAGAGATCCACCATAGGATCCCTGCTCGAGGACAGGTTATTCCAACTCCCAGATCCGGCGAGAGGTCGTATTCATCTCCGACTTCCTGCGAGGGCTAGGATTCGCTCTTTACCCCTTCGTCCGGGGGCTCATGTTTTAGTACGGACTAGATTTTCACGATCTAGCCCCAGATTCTTTCCTTTACATCTCGACGTTCATTGCCACGTGTGAGGCCTCTCTCCGCATTGCCCCACACTTCGGCTTATGGCTCAAGACCTTTAGTGTTGGGGATATTACTGCTGGGCGTAAACCGGCCTATATGGGCTGGGTCAACTTCATCAGTAGTTCAAGAGTGCTAAAGCCCGAGAAGACAGACGAGGGCCTAAGGCCCGTGGTCGGTTTTAGACTTGTAGCTGTAAACCGGCATTTGTATATAAACTTGTATTGTAAGTTAGGAATAAGGAGAGACCAACCCGGATACGAATATGGACCGGTGTTGAGACTCTGTGAACCGACGGGCGTCACCCGTGTATATAAGGGGACGACCCGACGGCGGTTCAAGGACAGACAACAACTCGAGACATAGGCGAAGCTTGTTTGCTCCCTAGTCATCGAAACCCCATCAATTCCATCACAACTAGACGTAGGCTTTTACCTTCATCGAAGGGGCCGAACTAGTATAAACTCTCTTGCGTCCCTGTGTCCGCTTTAACCCCTTCAAGCTAACCCGTCACGATGGCTCCACGACTAAGTCCTTTCTCTATGACATCTGCCGTGACAAAACCACGATAGTTGGCGCCCACCGTGGGGCTATCGCACGATGGTTTCAGGTTCTTGGAGGGCCGCTTTGAAGGACTCGAGGGCTATGCTGTAGGCCGGATGACTAAGAGTCGTAGCGGCAAGCTCTACATCGACGACGCAGGCAGGGGCCCCGAGGCCGGCTCAGTTGAGTACGGGTACCGGGTCCCCTTTGGTGGCATTCATGTTTTCATTGGCAAGATCGGTGAACCGGGCCCTGAGCCGGACATCTGCACAGTTCACGTTAATCCGGAGACTATTTGCCCGGTTTGATCCTTGCTGTTACCATCCTATTATGGAGTAAACCGGTGTTCATCAACCCGGTTCGGCTATCAACTGCAAGTTGTCAGTACATGATCAGTTATAATCCGACGATTATTAACCCAGTCTGGTTGACTACAAGTCGCCAGTATTATATATGGATAATCCGGTGTCTATCATAACCCGGTACGGTTTTATCATAAACTGGCACAATATGGAAGGAGTTATCAGTACTCAAGATTTGGGTTATCACCTTTACTACAAAAAGTTGCTAAAACCAACAATGTAATTCAATGTCACAGGTATGATATATTTCATATTTAATTATTCTTAAATGCAGCCTTGGTTATAAACCTAGGTTATATGTTGGGCATTATGACCCGTCTGGCGGTAAACCGCCAGGACACTTTAAACTTGTTGTATGCAGAAACAGGTTGAATAAAGCATGATTATAAATCACCGGTGTTTATTAAACCGGTAGTATGATCCAGTGTTTATTAAACCGGCCTGGCTGACAATAAGTCGCCAGTATATATTTGGATTGCGCCATGCGAATCATGCGCTTATAAATCATTGGGTTATATTATTCAAATAGCCAAACTTGGCTGAAATTTCATTATGATATTGAATGAATAAGGTTTTCGTACCGGATTATATTATCTTGAGTAGGCAACATGGCTGGATTTTTATTATTAAGGTTTTCAAAGTCGCTATAGCGCAATGTCTACTATTTTATCAAAGGATATGATTTATTCTACAATGGAAGGAATAGTCCCGAGTCGCTGCAGGCTTACAACCCGGCACTTGGGGGCTACATTATTCAAATCGAGATTACATGCAAGTCTCACGTCGCTGCAAGCATGCATCATGAAACTTGGGGGCTAATGCCAAGTTATTTTTAGTCTTATTGAAGACCCGACTCATCATATTATAATGAGCCGGCCCTTGGGGGCTACCAATTGCTCCTGTCAACAATTCAAGGTACACAAGTTTTTATCCATTATATTGAAGGGTCCACTCCTCAGTTGGTAAAGCACAAAGCTCTTAACCTTGTGGACGTGGGTTCAAGCCCCATGATGGGAGTTACATCATATGATGTTATTTTCAATGAAGTATATATAAAGTCCCAGCTCAATATTATCTTACTGAACCGGCCCTTGGGGGCTACACATCACTGCTAAAATCTACATGATTATATTTACAAAGTCCCTGCTCATTATTGCATAATGACCCGGCCCTTGGGGGCTACACTGATTGAAATTTTATAAGCAATTACAAGTCCCAGGTTGCTGCAAGCATGACAACCCGGCACTTGGGGGCTACATATATGGAGTATTCAGTTTATATGATTGAGATGAACAAACCGGATTTCTTCAAGGTTGAAACACTTATTGGAGCAAGTCTTAAGTTATCACTATGTTCTCCTCTTAAGACTTGGGGGCTACAGGTATTATGCATATAAAGGAGGAACATCTTCATTTTATCAGTTTTGAGCAAATCAGGAAGATCAATTACATGACCCGGTGTCGACAACAATTATGACCTGGTGCCATCAATATATATAAACCGGCCATCACTAGTAGAAAAAGGGTCAAACGTGAAGCACATTAGTGCCGGTTTGAATTAGAGCCGGCACTAATGTGTACATTAGTGCCAGTTCAAGGCGGCGATCAATAGTACCAGTTCGTGGCGAACCTTTAGTACCGGTTCATGCCACGAACTGGTACTAAAGAGGCTGTGTCATCCTGCGGTCAGGCTATGGCCCCACCATCACCATTTAGTGCCGGTTCGTACCACGAACCGGTACTAATGAGGTTATGGCAAGCTGTTTTTAGTCCCACATCGCCAAGAGAGAGGCAGTATGAGCGGTTTAGAAGCCGTGAGTGCATAGACAATGACGAAGAGTTGCAATGCTCACCTACATGTTGATTAGCTTCAAGCCTTGCGGAATAGCATAGATTGCACTGAGCTATGTGCAGTGGCTTAGTGCAATCTATAGTATTCCGAATGGCTTGAAGCAAATTAACCAGCATTGCACCTCTTTTTTTATTTTTAATAACTTATTTAAACTCTGGACTTCTTTTGTGTTCAGTATGCAGCATTTAAAGCGACGTCATCAATTTCCAACATGTTCTGACAGCATTTGTTGTTTTTCGGTCATTTACCTAATTTTTTGGAGAGCTAAATGACCGTGAATTTGAAAATCACTACAAAATGAATCCTGAAAATGTTGAAACTTGGCATGGTATCATCATATCACCCGCATAGCATGCGCGAAAGAGTAGAGAGGGTCACGGCAAAAACTGGACGCACTTCGTGTACAAACTGGACAAACTCTTTCCGAGTATCAGGGTTTCGGAGTCCGGAGTGGGTACTAATGTGCATCCCACCAATCAGGAAGAATCACACGGATCGTGTGTTTCTTTCTAGTTCTTGTGAGTCGTTGGATCAAAGGTGTGTTTCTTCCTAGCTCATGTGAGTCGTTGGATCGAAACTACCACAATCACTTTGTGAGCCAGACGACCCTATATATAGCCCACCTCTCGCCTTCCCTGCATAAGTCTTTCAGTTCATCGACTACATACATCTACCAGTTCATCAACTGCATACATCTACCAGTTCATCGACTGAATACAAATCATTCGGATTCGCCATCATACATCCAACCGTGCATTTGATATGCATATATATGCATCACGAGCCACGGTTGGGCTGTATGATGGCGATACCGATTGGTTTGTTCTAGATCCGACATAAAAGGTTTGATACAACTTCTTTTTTGTGACATAAGAGCTATCTCTCCTCCTACCTATTTTAGTTACACAACTAACTATTTGTGCCAAATTTTCACTTTTGTTGTTGCTCTTGCATCATAAGCATCCATGTTAACTGGACTTACAAGTAATGCAATTTAACCAAACTATCTTGTGATCTTCGCCAAGAGAGAGGCAGTATGAGCGGTTTATAAGCCGTGAGTGCACAGACAATGACGAAGAGTTGCAATGCTCACCTACGTGTTGATTAGCTTCAAGCCTTGTGGAATAGCATAGATTGCACTGAGCTATGTGCAGTGCAGTCTACACTATTCCGAATGGCTTGAAGCAAATTAACCAGCATTGCACCTCTTTTTTATTTTTAATAACTTATTTGAACTCCGGACTTCTTTTGTGTTCAGTATGCAGCATTTAAAGCGACGTCATCAATTTCCAACATGTTCTGACATCATTTGTTGTTTTTCGGTCATTTACCTAATTGTTTAGAGAGCTAAATGACCGTGAAATTGAAAATCACTACAAAATGAATCCTGAAAATGTTGAAACTTGGCATGGTATCATCATATCACCCGCATAGCATGCGTGAAAGAGTAGAGAGGGTCACGGCAAAAACTGGACGCACTTCATCTGTTACATGGCCACTTCAATGTTTTTTAAACTTATTTGAACTCCGGACTTCTTTTGTGTTCAGTATCTAGCATTTAAAGCAATGTCATCAATTTCCAACATGTTCTGACATCATTTGTTGTTTTTCGGTCATTTACCTAATTGTTTAGTATGCAGCATTCAATTCCCAGAAGAAAATAAATAGAAGAAAATAAATAATGCAGAAAATAAAAAAACTATGCAAAAAAATTACTCAAAAATAAATAGAAGAAAATAAATAATGCAAAAAAGAAAAAACAATATAAAAAACTACTCAAAAATAAGTAGAAGAAAATAAGTAATGCAGAAAAGAAAAAACTATATGAAAAATTTGTTGGCGCGCTACCCAGTGGGCCTGCCAGACCTAGGGTTTGCAAATGCAGACCCAGAAGGGCCAGCAGGCTCATAGGGCAGCGCGCCCTAATTAATTAGGCCCAGAAGCCTGCTATATAGAGGAGTTCGAAGAGGTAGCCGCGGCTGGGTTTATAAACCAGTGCGGCTGCCCTTCGCCGGGCGAGGTGGGACTAAACTTTGGGGTGGCAGCGCAAGGCCTTTAGTACCGGTTGGTGGCTCCAACCGGTACTAAAGGCCCCCCCTTTAGTACCGGTTGGTGGCTCCAACGGGTACTAAAAGCCTTCGTTTCCCGCCGCTTGGCCTGGCGAAAATAGGCCTTTAGTACCGGTTGGAGCCACGAACCGGCACTAAAGGTCCATCCTATATATATAGCACTTACGAAAATTTCAGTTTCATCTCCCCACTTCGTCTCCGACCTCTCGCGAGACATCGCCGCCCGTCGCCCGTCGTCCGTCGTCATCGTCGCTGTCCCCGCCGCCGCCCGTCGTCGTCGTCGTCGTCTCGCGCTGCCGCCCCGAACGCCGCCGCCGTCCGTCGTCTCGCCGCGGTCGTACGTCTCTCTCGCGCCCACACACACATACACACACACATACATACACACACATACACACACACACACACCGGCACCACCGCCCCGTACGCCACCGCCCCCGCCCCGTACACCGGCGCCCCCGCTCGTACGTATGGGGCGGCGGCGTACGGGGCCGCACACACACACACACACATACCACACACGCATACACACACACGTACACACATATACACATACACACACATACACACACATACACACACACACATTTTTTTACTTATTTTCTGTTTTTTAGAAAAGTTAATTAGATGATCGAATGTTAGATTAATGTCGAATGTTAGATGAATTAGCTAGGTAGATAGAAAAATTGTCGAACTAGAGATTAGAACAAGTTGAATAATTAATATAACTAGTTTATTTTTAGTAAGAAAATTTAGGTATATGAGATTTGAACTAGTTCAATAATTAATATAACTAGTTTATTTTTAATAAGAAAATTTAGGTATATGAGATTAGAACTAGTTGAATAATTAATATAACTAGTTTATTTTTAGTAAGAAAATTTAGGTATATGAGATTTGAACTAGTTCAATAATTAATATAACTAGTTTATTTTTAGTAAGAGAATTTAGGTATATGAGATTAGAACTAGTTGAATAATTAATATAACTAGTTTATTTTTAGTAAGAAAATTTAGGTATATGAGATTTGAACTAGTTCAATAATTAATATAACTAGTTTAT
>NC_041386.1:586639520-586663916 GCF_002162155.2 Triticum dicoccoides
ATTTAGGTATATGAGATTTGAACTAGTTGAATAATTAATATAACTAGTTTATTTTTAGTAAGAAAATTTAGGTATATGAGATTTGAACTAGTTCAATAATTAATATAACTAGTTTATTTTTAGTAAGAAAATTTAGGTATATGAGATTTGAACTAGTTGAACAATTAATATAACTAGTTTATTTTTAGTAAGAAAATTTAGGTATATGAGATTTGAACTAGTTCAATAATTAATATAACTAGTTATATGAGATTTGAACTAGAAAAGTTAAATATATAGTAGTGTAAATTGAATATATAGTTAGATATATTAATGTCAAATGTTAGATGAATATATATTTGGCTGGATATAGGTGTTTAATGTTTCACCTATATGAACATAGGAAATGTCATCTGACGACGAAAAAGATTTCATTATGTGCGAACACTGTGAAGACCAGCGCGGCCTGTGCAACCAAAATTTCCTTGTTGATGGTAGGCGCTTCAGCATCAAGCTGGATGAGACATTCGAAGTTGATACAGTAAGTCACTTTGTCAATTATTATTTGAATACAAAACTTATGCTTCATTTGCTTCAACTTATAATTTTAAATTTCCACTATTCTACTAGCGCATCCCCTGCCATGCAAGAATTTTTGTGTTGGATAAGATAGGTTTTAGTGCTATAGATGATATGGAGGTAAAGAGAGTTTACTTGAAGACGGAGCATGGGTATACTTTCAACATCAAATTATACAATGGAGACACATACACCCATTTTGAATGGAAAACTTGGCAAGCACTATGCAAGGCTTATGCATTTGAGCCTGATATGGTTATCACCTTTGATATTCGTCCGGAAGATGATATTGAAGGTAATATAGACATCTGGGTCGATGTGCAAACGCCTCCAGTTCTACCATTTGGTGAGTTTTTCTCAACCATGCATGCATATGTTTATGTCTTTGATACAGTTTATTCAAAAATAGTTGACAACTAATTTGTATTGTCAGCTTATTTCGGTTCAAGCAAACATGTCCGGCGCATGGTAGATCGGACCTACTACTGCCCCGGGGCTCAACTAAACTGCGAGGAGATAAGTCATTATGTTTAATGGCTTGAGGATCTTAATACTGTCAAGACAAATTTTTTTCCTAAACTTAGAAATGTTTGTACTCAAAACGTGCGACCAATGGTGATCGTATTGAACTACGGTCACATCTATAATCAAAAGATGGTAAGATTTTAAATATATGTCCTTAATTAGTGCATCTTTTGCATACATTATTTTTGAAGCTAAACTTTCATTGCTTAGTATATTAATTACTATACGATGTTCTTCAACAGGGACTTCCGATGACAGTTGTGCCTCAGTGGATCGAGACAAAAGGTCGCATGTCAATGGTTAGCTTACGACCAAGATTTCCTACATTGCACATGAGTGCATTCAGGATTTCTGAAACCGAAGAATGCTTAATAGTGAAAGATTGGAGCAAAATTGTTAGCGATCGCAGAGAAGTACTAGGGGGCAGCAAGGAGAAGCGCAACCCAAGATTAGGAGACAGATTCATCTGCATGCTCCAGTATAATGAATCAGGAGAGCTATACATGTTCTATGCTATTCTACCTGAGAGGGAGCAGCAGGATCAGTAACTACTAGCTAGTTCATGCTCTTAATTAGTACTTGCCGCATGTTCGTGTCCTGAACTTCGATGTTGGTGATGATTATGTTGAACTTGATGATATCTTTGCTTCTGTTACAAAGTGAATGTTTCCTCTTTAAGCTAGCCAGCGTTGATGATGATTAGATAGCTAGCGGTAATGACTATGATGATTAAATAGTGGTAATTAGACGACTATGATGATTTTTAGCTAGCTAGAGTTTATTTATTTATTATTATGCGATGATGATGATGATGATGATGATGATGATGATGATGACTACAACTCATTATAACGTAAAACAATCCTAAATTAAATTGATAACACAAATTTAATTGAAAAATAAAAAATAAAACAAAAACCCACAACCATTTAGTACCGGTTGGTGTTACCAACCGTTACTAAAGGGCTCCCGGCCCCCGGAGCTGGCTCGTGCCACGTGGTTCCCCTTTAGCACTGGTTCGTGCTGAACCGGTACTAAAGGGGGGGGGGCTTTAGTGCCGAACCTTTAGTGCCGGTTCCTGAACCGGCACTAAAGGGCCTTACGAACCAGTGCTATTGCCCGGTTCTGCACTAGTGCATTTTGGTAATATTAAACCGGCAAGTTTTACATCTTCAAACCGGCTGAATATCAGATAAGTATTTTCAGACCCATATTTCTTAAACCGGCGCTTTGGAAGCCGACTCAAGTGGATTATTCTTCACAATATTTCTCTATGAGAAACCAATGTCGGCAAATTGATTATGAAGCTGGTCTATTGACCCGGATTTCCCAGAAGGAGGAAATAACAAGGACTTAAGGATGATCAGGTACCGGTTTACAAAAATTCTTAACCCAGAGCATAACCTGTCAAATTTGTTCTTGTGTTTATCTTCCAGCATAAGTTTACCATGAATAAATCCAAGCTAAACTTGGGGGCTAATGTCGGGGATATACCCCGCGGTGTAAACCGGCCGAAAGTTAACCCGGCCGGACTTGGCGGTTTATCTGAAGATCTCGCTGACATTTGGCGAGTTACCAGCGACCCGCCCTGACCTGGCGGTTTACAAGCAACCCACCTGGTCATTATGACTCACTAGTGATCCGGCGTGCGGGACAGACAGATGACAAGGCCCAAGGCCCACAAGGCCGGTTCACGTTTAACGGTGAGCCGGTTTAAGAGGAAAGGCATGAGGAATATTTGTCCTACAAGGAGTTAAGACCTGGACTTATATCCGGTTCGTATTAGAGACAGACTAGTCCTAATCCTAATAGGACTCCACATGTAAACCGCCCCTTCAACATATATACGAAGGGGCAGGGCACCCCAAGGGGGACAAGATTCACAAGTTCCACAAGTTGAACAAGTTAGGTTTAGACAATAGCTCTCGAGATAGAGCACTCTTGTAACCGTGGTCATCATCATCAATATCAATGAAGCAGGATGTAGGCTTTTACCTCCACCGTGAGGGGCCGAACCTGGGTAAAAACCTCGTGTCTCTCGTTCCACTCAACCCCTCTCAAGCTACCACATAGATGCGTTGGCCTCGCGACTAAGTCCTGACACTAAGTACATCTGCTGTGATAATTCCACGACAAGTGGTGTCACGTGAACATCGACTACATGATACTTCACCATTGTTTGGGCCTAGGGGAAGGCATTGGGAAGTAATAAGTAGATGATGGGTTGCTAGAGTGACAGAAGCTTAAACCCTAGTTTATGAGTTGCTTCGTAAGGGGCTGATTTGGATCCATATGTGTCATGCTATGGTTAGGTTTACCTTAATACTTCTTTTGTAGTTGTGGATGCTTGCAATAGGGGTTAATCAATAGTGGGATGCTTGTCCAAGGAAGGGCAGTACCCAAGCACCGGTCCACCCACATATCAAATTATCAAAGTACCGAATGCGAATTATATGAACGTGATGGAAACTAGCTTGGCGATAATTCCATGTGTCCTCGGGAGCGCTTTCCTTTATATAAGAGTTTGTCTAGGCTTGTCCTTTGCTACAAAAAGGATTGGGCCATCTTGTTGCACCTTATTAATTTTTATTACTTGTTACCCGTTACAAATTACCTTATCACAAAACTATCTGTTACCAATAATTTCAGTGCTTGCAGAGAATACCTTACTGAAAACTGCTTATCATTTCCTTCTGCTCCTCGTTGGGTTCGACACTCTTACTTATCGAAAGGACTACGATAGATCCCCTATACTTGTGGGTCATTAGTGACCTACTGTGACAAACACGTACCATAACGGAAGTGTATTTGTTTGTACTGATGTATATCAAATATACCTTTGTTCACTTTGCCATCCTTCTTATCCGCCAAATACTTGGGGCAGTTCCACTTCTAGTGACCAGTCCCTTTCTAGTAGAAGCACTCAGTTTCAGGCTTAGGTCCAGCTTTGGGCTTCTTACCGGGAGTGGCAACTTGCTTGCCATTCTTCTTGATGTTCCCCTTCTTTCCCTTGCCCTTTTTGTTGAAACTAGTGGTCTTGCTAACCATCAACACTTGATGCTCCTTCTTGATTTATACCTCGTGGTCTTAAGCATTGTGAAGAGCTCGGGAATTGTTTTGTTCATCCCTTATATATTATAGTTCATCACAAAGCCTTTGTAGCTTGGTGGCAGTGATTGGAGAAATCTGTCCATAACACTATCATCTGGAAGATTAACTCCCAGCTGAGTCAAGTGATTATGATACCCAAATATTTTGAGTATGTGTTCGCTGATAGAACTGTTCCCCTCCATCTTGCAGCTATAGAACTTGTTGGAGACTTCATATCTCTCAACTCGAGCATTTGCTCGAAATATAAACTTCAACTCCTGGAACATTTCTTATGCTCCATGGCGTTCAAAACGTCTTTGAAGTCCCGATTCTAAGTCGTAAAGCATGGCACACTGAACTATAGAGTAGTCATTAGATCGAGTTTGCTAGACGTTCATAACATCAGCATCTGCTTCTACAGCAGGCCTTTTCACCTAGCAGTGCATCAAGGACATAATTCTTCTGTGCAGCAATGAGGATAATCCTCAAGTTACGGACCCATCCCATGTAGTTGCTACCATCATCTTTCAACTTAGCTTTCTCTAGGAACGCATTAAAATGCAAGGGAACGGTAGCACGGGCCATTGATCTACAACATACATATGCAAAAACAATCAATACTAAGTTCATGATAAATTAAGTTCAATTAATCAAATTACTTAAGAACTCTCACTTAGATAGACATCCCTCAGGTCATCTAAATGATACGTGATCCAAATCAACTAAACCATGTCCAATCATCACATGAGATGGAGTAGTCATCAATGGTGAACATGTCAATGTTGATCATATCTACTAAATGATTCATCTTCGACCTTTTGGTCTTCAGTGTTCCGAGGCCATGTCTGTACATGCCAGGCTCGTCAAGTTTAACCTGAGTATTCCGCATGTGCAAAACTGCCTTGCACCCGTTGTATTTGAACGTAGAGTCTATCACACCCGATCATCATGTGGTGTCTGTCGGTGTCAAAACCGGCGGATCTCGGGTAGGGGGTCCCGAACTATGCGTCTAAGGTCGATGGTAACAGGAGACGGGGGACACAATGTTTACCCAGGTTCGGGCCCTCTCTATGGAGGTAATACCCTACTTCCTGCTTGATTGATCTTGATGAATATTAGTATTACAAGAGTTGATCTACCACGAGATCGTAATGGCTAAACCCTAAAAGTCTAGCCTGTCTGACTATGATTATTTATCTACGGACCTAGCCCTACGGTTTATATAGACACCGGAGGGATCCAGGGTTACATAAGGTCGGTTGCAGAGAAAGGAATCTTCATATTTGGTCGCCAAGCTTGCCTTCCACGCCAGGGAGAGTCCCATCTCGACACGAGTAGAGTCTTCGGTCTTTGTATCTTCACAGCCCATCAGTCTGGCCCATGTCCAATAGGTCGGATGCCCGAGGATCCCTTAGTCCAGGACTCCCTTAGTAGCCCCTGAACCAGACTTCAATGACGAGGTGTCCGGCACGTAGATTGTCTTTGGCATTGCGAGGTGGGTTCCCCTTTCTGAATAATCCAAGATAGTCTTCGGACATAATGAACGTGTCTGGAGCTGCAATACAAGTACCACACACAACCGTAGAGAACATAATATTGCACCAGTCCAATCCACTGACAACTTTTTGTAACGTGACATCACGTTTGCCCGATCATTATTTCGAACTGTTTCTTGTCACACCGTTCCATGTTTCAAGGCGCGGTTTTTATTGGCACGTCTTGTCGAAGCAGAGATCGTGTCCCCTTATCGCGGGATTCTCATCAATACGAACGTGGATAACCCAACCGTTCCATTGGTATGATTCCTTAGGAATAGGCGGGTTTTCAGGCTTAGGTGGAGGCATTTAATATATGTTGCCTTTATAAAGGAGCCAAGGGCCGCCTTGTTTTGCGCCAACCTTTTCCTTAGCCCTTCCAACTTCGAGTTCTAGCACCCAAGGCTCGACTTCATTGCTTCAAGCTCCCAATCATGTCCGGACCCAGCCATAGGGGGCCGATGGGTGGCCTCCTTTGTTACGGAGGACATCATGAAGCTTCGTGCGGCCAGATACCTGACCGCAGAGATCCACCATAGGATCCCTGCTCGAGGACAGGTTATTCCTACTCCCAGATCTGGCGAGAGGTCGTATTCATCTCCGACTTCCTGCGAGGGCTAGGATTCGCTCTTTACCCCTTCGTCCGGGGGCTCATGTTTTACTACGGACTAGATTTTCACGATCTAGCCCCAGATTCTTTCCTTTACATCTCGACGTTCATTGTCACGTGTGAGGCCTCTCTACGCATTCCCCCACACTTCGGCTTATGGCTCAAGACCTTTAGTGTTGGGGATATTACTGCTGGGCGTAAACCGGCCTATATGGGCTGGGTCAACTTCATCAGTAGTTCAAGAGTGCTAAAGCCCAAGAAGACAGACGAGGGCCTAAGGCCCGTGGTCGGTTTTAGACTTGTAGCTGTAAACCGGCATTTGTATATAAACTTGTATTGTAAGTTAGGAATAAGGAGAGACCAACCCGGATACGAATATGGACCGGTGTTGAGACTCTATGAACCGACGGGCGTCACCCATGTATATAAGGGGATGACCCGGCGGCGGTTCAAGGACAGACAACAACTCGAGACATAGGCGAAGCTTGTTTGCTCGCTAGTCATCGAAACCCCATCAATTCCATCACAACTAGACGTAGGCTTTTACCTTCATCGAAGGGGCCGAACTAGTATAAACTCTCTTGCGTCCCCGTGTCTGCTTTAACCCCTTCAAGCTAACCCGTCGTGATGGCTCCACGACTAAGTCCTTTCTCTAGGACATCTGCCGTGACAAAACCACGATAGTTGGCGCCCACCGTGGGGCTATCGCACGATGGTTTCAGGTTCTTGGAGGGCCGCTTTGAAGGACTCGAGGGCTATGTTGTAGGCCGGATGACTAAGAGTCGTCGCGGCAAGCTCTACATCGACGACGCAAGCTAGGGCCCCGAGGCCGGCTCAGTTGAGTACGGGTACCGGGTCCCCTTTGGTGGCATTCACATTTTCATTGGCAAGATCGGTGAACCGGGCCCTGAGCCGGACATCTGCACCGACCTCGTCGAGACGGCTCAGCGTGCGTGATCCGCCCGGGTTAAACCGGCCATGAAGCGTGCCTTCGTAGGAGTCATTCATGGAGGAAGTTATGAGGATGGATCGGAATCTCACGGCGAGACCGTCGTTTGTTCCGATGACGAGTCATCGACCGGGGAAACCGAATCTCTTTATCAGTTATAGGATGGCCGGATTGGGGGCTGTTCCGATGGCGACAGTATTCTGGACCCCTCTGATCTGCCCAACCGAGTCGGAATATTCATGGCCGGCACACAACAGTGCTTCATTCTTCGACCGCTGCGGCAACAACCTCCGGTTCAGCAGCGGCGACGGCTGCCAGGGCAGGAGGTCCTGTGCGCCCGCCGGCTCAAGTTCTATCAGAGCTATTTGATGCATTGGCCGTGCTTATGGCGGAAGCTAATCCGGTGGATCAGGATGTCCACAACACGGAGATTGCAAAAGTAAAGGAACAGATCACCCAGGCCAAGGCGGATCTGGCAGCTGAGGACACCAGGATGGCCACAGAGCGGGCCGCTCTAGATGCACAAGCCTACAGGCTCATGCTGGACCAGAGCGCATCGCATGAAGTCATGAGGAGGAAGTACCGATCCCGTTTGCCTCCGGTTTTCGAGGCCAGAGACCTTTTCAACACCCTGGGAGCAGGAGCCGGCAATCCGCTGGAGGGAAACCGGGCGGAAGCTCCTGGGACCGGTGCACCGGTTCAGCCTCGTCGGATGGACCCGCCTCGGCAAAACACCGTTATACCTCAGGCTGTTTTAACACCTCCGGGTCACTACCCCAACCCAATGGACAATCTCGATGCCACTGCTGCACGGCTAGAGGCCATTCCAATTGAAGGTGACTCGCCGCAGGCAGTAGAGATGCGACGGGTCAAGGAGCTTCTGAGGACAGCTTTGGTCCAATAGGAAGCATACTCATACAGCCGCGACCGGATCCACTCAACCCCCCGTCCAAGCCGGAGCTATAGCGGACATATGGATGAACCGGCAGTGTCGAGTAATGAACGACGTGGAGCACCCCGTGGCAACAACCCGGCGGGTGGTGCTGATAACACTCAGGAAGTGGTGGACCGGGCCCGAGCACGCAGGGAGGCCGAGTTGGCCGCACAACATCAGGCTCGGCAGCTCACGCTGGTTCGTCCAACTATCTCGATCGAACCTGGTGTTACTTCTAGTCCTTTGGGGGTGCCTTGCCTTGTCCCCGCTTTACGCAATGTGCGCTTGCCCAAGGATTTCAAAGGCCCGCGCAAAGTACCAAATTACACGGCGGATCAACCTCCAGAGACATGGGTGGAGAGCTATGAGATGGCCATGGAGATGCTTGATGTGGATGACACGGTGTGTGCGAAATACTTCACCATGATGCTTGAAGGAACGGCCCGTACTTGGTTAAAAAGCTTGCCGGCTAATTCTATCAGTTCATGGGCCCAATTGCGAGCCCGGTTTATCAGCAATTTCAAGGATACATGTAAACAGCCTATGTCGATAGTGGACTTAGCTGCCTGCGTCCAGGAGGAAGGAGAATCGACGACTCATTGGGTGCGCCGGGTTTCACAAGTGTTGCATTCATCAGACCGCATCAACGCTGACACCGCTGTATTAACCCTAGAAGGCAACTGCCAGTTTGGGCCCCTAAAGCTGAAGTTGGGACGGATGAAGCGTCATTGCACTGACATGGGGACCCTCATGGCTGCTGTGGTAAAGTATGTTGATTCTGATAGTACCAAGGATCCCGAATCTGATGATGACAAGGCAGGGAAGGGAAAGAGGAACAGCAACTCCAAAGGTCAGCAGCATCACTGGGCAGGCAATGGTGGTGGAGGCAAGCGTAAAGCGGATGGTAACATGGACTTTGTGGCTAATACCAACACGCAGGACAATGGCCAGCGACGCAAGGGTAAACCAAAAAATCGCAATGGGGCACCCAACCCTAACTCAGACCGCCAAAACTATCTACTGAGCCAGCCCTATCCAAGACATGGGACGAAGGAGGCGCCAACAAACCACCTTTGGAAGGATTGCTTCATTATGCAGGAGTTCAAGAATTCTAATGCTTTCCGGTATGATCACGGCTCCGGCGGTGGCTCAGGGTCCGGGCCGGGTTATGGTGGAGGAAATTCCGGTTCAAGATTTAATGGTAATCCGGGCGGACATAATGATCAAAATAGTCAGAACAACCAGGGTGGTTACAACCAATAGCAGCAACAGTCAGGTTACCAGAGCAACCCAAAGCAGTTGAATAGTGGGCAGTACCATGTTTTCACCACTATCTTGGACAAGCGAGACCGGAAGGTTCAGAGGCGGGCAGTTAACTCTGTGGAACCGGCCGTGCCCCGTTATCTGCGCTGGTCTAAGCAGCCGATCATATGGAGCAGAGAGGATCACCCTCCCCAGATTGATAATCCGGGTTAGTTGGCTCTGGTGGTGGCACCTCAGGTGGGAGGTTACAAGTTCACCAAAGTACTCATGGATGGAGGGAGCAGCATTAATATTTTATACTATGAGACCTTCCGTCGTATGGGACTAACAGATAAAAATCTCAAACCGTCTAATACGGTGTTCCACGGTGTAGTACCTGGCAAGTCAGCATATCCTGTTGGTAAGATAGCTCTGTAAGTGGCCTTTGGAGATGATCATGATTCCAGGTCGGAGACATTGACGTTTGAAGTGGTGAAAATCCAAAGTCCATATCACGCCCTGTTTGGGCGACCGGCCTACGCCAAGTTTATGGCACGACCCTGTTATGTGTATTTGCAGCTCAAGATGCCGGGTCACAAGGGGACAATAACGGTTCACGGAAGCGGCAAAATTGCTTTGGAGTGCGATGAAGGAGATGCGGCCTATGCAGAGTCGCTTTGTGCCACCGAGGAGCTGAAGTATTATAAGGACAATGTTGATCCGGCAGACATGACTCCATTAAAGAAGCCAACTACGGAGCATGATCCGGCCTTGAAGTTCAAATCGGCAGCAGAAACTAAGCTTGTTGACTTTGTACCTAGTGATTCGTCTAAGCAGTTCAGCATCAGTGCCAACTTGGATCCGAAATAGGAAAGCGCGCTCATCGAGTTCATCCATGAGAATCGGGACATTTTTGCATGGAAGCTGTCGTGGTTTTGTCACGGCAGATGTCCTAGAGAAAGGACTTAGTCATGGAGCCATCGCGACAGGTTAGCTTGAAGGGGTAAAGCGGACACAGGGACGCAAGAGAGTTTATACTAGTTCGGCCCCTTCGATGAAGGTAAAAGCCTACATCTAGTTGTGATGGAATTGATGGGGTTTCGATGACTAGGGAGCAAACAAGCTTCGCCTATGTCTCGAGTTGTTGTCTGTTGTCCTCGAACCGCCGCCGGGTCGTCCCCTTATATACACGGGTGACGCCCGTCGGTTCACAGAGTCCCAATACCGGCTCATAGATGTGTCCGGTTTGATCTCTACTTATTCCTAACTTACAATACAAGTTAACTACTAACGCCGGTTTACGGCTACAGGCCTTGAACCGACCATGAGCCTTGAGCCCTCATTTGCCTTCTTGGGCTTTAACATACTTAACTACTGACAAAGTTAATCCGGCCCAGACAGGCCGGTTTACGCCTAGTAGTAATATCCCCAACATTAGGCCCCAGATTGATTTGAACATGTTCATGTCAATCGTTTAGCAAAAATCTTCATCTTCAACATCTTCTCATTAATTGGTAAACCACCATGATGTCATCTTCTCTGATTGCTGTAAACCGGAGTGGCGTCACCTATCATAACGAAGCTTATCCATTATGCTTCCTTGTTTAATAGATCTGCGGAAATTGAGGCGACAGCTCCGTTTCGTGGCCCCTTGATTGTCGCGCCTGACACATGTCCTTTTGCCTTATAAATAGGACCAAAGGGTCATTTCTTTTCTCCCCTTCGTGCCTTTCCTGTTCGTCTTCCTCACGTCGCCAGCCTAGGAGCTCCGCCGTTGCCGTCAACTTCTGCACCAACCTTAGCCGCTGCATCAACCTGAACGCACCAGAGCACCGCGGCAACCTTCCGCGTCTTCCTCAACTCTGGTAAGCCTTCTGCTCTTCTCAACACAGATCTGTTCTAGGGTTTCGTGTTCTTGCAGTGTTCATCACCTATTCGTGTTCATATACTAGCTCCTGGATGCATCTGTGAATCCCTGCTCTGTGTAGCGGTAGCTTTTAGTGTCCGCCTTTAGTTTCATGCCCAAGACCATAGATCTCACATATATTTCTGCCCATTGATTCAATATTGTTCTGCTTTGAGCTTTTGAATATTTTTCTTATTTTCTGAACTTGCTTCAGATCCAACGCTGTAGAGAAATCTTGTGAAATCTGTTTCTGCATACTTATCCATCCGCAATCTCAGCTGTTTCAATGCTTAGATCAGGCGGTTTAACTTTGTAGAAAAAATTGCCAAACCGGTATATACCATTAGTCCCCTTGTTGAACCGCCAGTTGTTGTTGCTTCATAAAACTCTGGTTTAGATAGATCAGTCTCCGGTTTAACATTGCACATACCACTATACCTTAATCAATGCATTTTTGAACCGGGATCATCTACCTTGTAGATTTCATCATGGCCAAGCAAGTATATGAGTGCAACTGGGTTCCTTCTCGCGTCACAGAGGCTCAACTGGACGATTTAGTCCTGATCGGCGCCTTAGGCAGCAAAGATACCATCCATTGGAGGGCTCCTGGCAAAGAATGCCCTCCCACACCTCAAGAAGGAGAGGTCGTCGTTTTCGTAGATCACTTAGCCCGGGGCTTTAAGCCGCCCGGTTCTAAATTTTACCGGGACGTGTTAGCCGATTTTCAACTCCATCCACAAGATACTGGCCCCAACTCTGTTACAAACATGTGTCACTTCCAAGTGCTCTGTGACGCGTTCTTTCAAGAGGAGCCCACAGTGGAATTGTTCAGAGACTGTTTCCATCTAAACCGCCATACTGAGTTTACTGACGGCTCCAATACAGAGTTGGGTGGCGTGGCGATTCAGAAAAGGAAAGAGGTCACATACCCTCATGCCAAACTGCACAGCCACCCCAAAGAGTGGAATCAAACATGGTTCTATTGCAAAGACACTTCCCCTACTGGTGAAAATCCCTTGCCTGGCTTTCGTCCGGAGCGGCTCAGCAATACACACCCCTTTCCGCAAAGGTTGACTGCCCAGGAGAGAAGCAAATATGCTCCTCAACTGTCAAAGCTCAGAGCCTTTATAGCCAACTGTTTAACAGGGGTTGATCTCGCCTGCTGTTGGATATCATGGAGCATACTGCCCCTTAGTCAGCGCTCCGGTTTGATGTGTGAGTATACTGGCAGTGTTGATGACCCACTGCGACATTCCAACATCCAGCTCACCGATGAAGAAATCACAGAGGCTGTGAATAAGATGCTGAATGAACCGGAACACATCTGTGCTAAAACCGGCCTGCTTCCCTTCTGTGCCACTAACAAACCGCCAGCTGTAAGAGTTTGATTTTTCTTTTTGCTAAATCTGCTATTGATATATCTGGTCATTGTTTAATATCAGTGTCTGTGTAACCAGGGCAATGATCCGTTTTGGAGCAAGAAACTGCCGCGGGAGAAACCAGAAAAACCAGACAAACTGGAAAGAGCAACCTGGCAAAAGACTAAAGCTGTGAAGAAGACTGCCCACAGGAAAAGAACCACTGCATCCTCTAACCCGACTCCTGATGATGATGTGGATAACCCAGACCTTGAGGTAGGGCTTGACTCACTTGGCTTATTCTTCATGCATCTTATTGATGCTGATATTTGTCAGGATGATGCTGAAGCCAGCCATGCTGATGCTGCAGAGGTAATTATTCTCTCTTCCGATTCAGAACCTTTGCCTTCACTAAAAATCCATCAGGTAAACCGGAAAGTTAAATTTTCTCATCCTCTTGCTTATTTGGATCCCAAATTTCTTATGAAGACCCAACAGCATGAAGCTCGTCGCACAACCCGGCACAGCGGCCAGGTAGTTACCTCCGCCGGTTTACCGAACAGTCCGGTTCGGAAATGCCATTCAGAGGTCTCTAATTTGCTTGTCAGTGCTTGTCCTAAAGCGGGCTGCTTTCGTCAACCTCTTAATCCATCTGACTCCGATTACCAGGTTACTTCCCACTCATCTTCTGGCGAGTCATCGGCTACTCAGCTGCCACCGCTCAAAACGTGCTTGGGTAAGCTATACTTATCATAATATTTGCAGCACATCGCCTTGGAACATATGCTGTATTTGATTTTGTTATTCCTTTCAGGGCCAAGCCTAGGCCAAGCAAGAAGGCTCGTCTGGACAAAGCGGCCAAAGAAGATGCCGTCCTTGAACCGGGCAAAACACCAGATCTTGAAGCGGCTATTTCTAAGGATATACCCAATGATCCGCCGCAGCAAGACGATGATCTTATTGCTGAAGAGATTCCTATTGATACCTCAATTCCTGTCAATTAGCCCACAAGCTCTATCCGGATTGAGAAATCCACCGGTCCAACAAAGCCTACTGACAAGCCAACAGCCCCAGTGCAAACCGGCGGTACCAAGGATGATGAGGTTGTCATTACTGGCATTGGCCATACAGAGCCAAGCAATCCTGTCGCTTTGTCCAAACATTCTGCCAAGGAAGAATTTGCTGCCTTTGGCAAAGGCAAGTGGAATGCTGATCTGGCGACTTACGCTGCTCTGAACACCCAAGAAATCCATTCCGGCTACCTGAACCGGCTGTATACCAGTCGTGACTATGAAGCCGGTCTGGTAAATATGATGAAAGATAAATATGAGGTAACCTCCATATGCTCTTTCCTGTTTGTATATCTCAGTTCTTGTTGACGCTCCTAGCCCCCGAGAGCCGGTTTGTAATCTTCTTTCAAACCGGGACTTACTAATACAAATCTTAATGCTTTGAAATTCGCTGGTGTAGTCCCCAAGGGCCGGTTCAACTTAGTGTAGTTAAACCGGGACTTTAAGTAATTGAGATCGCCGCATTAGAATATATACGAGCAAATAGCCATTAGCCCCCAAGTGCCAAGTTGAATACTTGTATTGATCTTGGGACTTTGCAAGCAATTGAAAGATGAAGATCGAATATGCATTAGCCCCCAAGTGCATAACTCGTTATGTGGTTGGTACTTCAATCCTTGTACTGTTTTGTTGAATCATATAACTATCTGCATGCAGGCTGAGCTGAAGACGAAAGAAAGCCAAGTCGCCGACCTCCAAGATAATCTAAAATCCCAACAAGCTGAAACCTCCAAAGCAAAAGAGGAATTAACCAGCGCTTTAAGCGCCATGGAACAGCTTAAGGAGAGCTTCAAGAAGAAGCGAGCGGATTGGGCCACTGAAAAATCCGCTTTAATCAAACGAGTAGAAGATGCCGAGGCTGCACTCAAACCCGTGGCGGATGAACTGACCAGCATAAAGCGGCACGTGCATGCCATGACCACTGCTATCTTTGGTAAGCCGGTTTGACTTCTAAACTGATTCTGCCGTCTTACAGAGCTGCCGGTTTGTTAACCCTTTATGATATTACAGGGACACGCATTGGTCACTTGGGGTCAGATGTGCGGAAGAAATTGAAAGCCGCCTATACGTTGGTCAAACAACTGTACACTGGTGCACAGCGGATCATCTGTACTGCATCCCACAACAAGCCGGCGCCCACCTTGATTCAGGACACTCTGATGAAACTGTCGGTGCTTCCTGCCCGGGTTGAAGAGCTGAAGAAATATGCCGCTCGAACCGG
Source organism: Triticum dicoccoides (assembly GCF_002162155.2). NCBI lineage: Eukaryota > Viridiplantae > Streptophyta > Magnoliopsida > Poales > Poaceae > Triticum > Triticum dicoccoides. Next base: position 586,654,520 of record NC_041386.1, read on the forward strand.
TGCGATTAATGCCTTAATCCGGGTAAAAGCTTGGGTGCCGGATTTTGATCCTATTGAAGCGGCTCAGGGCTATCCCAGCTTGAAGGAAGACGGGTCAAAGTTTGGTGAAGCGGATCTGCGAGCAATAAACCGGGAGGTGCGTCCGCTAGCTTGTCAATTTGCTGAGGAAGCAGAATTGTCTCATTATCAAGCCCAATATGACAATCAAAACAAGCGAATAGCTGCACCAATTCATGAAGTGGAAAATCTTATCCCTCCAATCCGTAAGCATACTTACGCTCCCGATATTGACCCGTCGTTGCTGATCCATGATGAAGCTGTTTTTCAAGCATTAATGGGAATCGACTGGACAACTGTTGATTTCCAGCCGCTGGGTAGAGAAACTGAAGCTGAAGCGGCGCAGGATGACCCACAACCATCAGGCCAGGCTGGTGACCAAGCTTGAACCGGAGGCCGGTTTAAAACTGCTTCTCCTTTGCGAAAAACAATGATCTTATTGTGGGCACCGTGTTGCCTTGTAATAGGCTAGCTGATACTTTTGATGTTGATATGCCTTCGTGCATAATCGCTGCCACTTGCTCTTCCTTTGGGTGATGAATTTTCCAGAGTACTTACTGCAATAAAAAATCTTCAAGTGCCACCACGGTTGTACCGTCAGGCGGAATATGATGTCTGCATACATGAAATCAAAACATCCGAAATTTTTAAGTATATGACCAAATTTTTGAGATACATAATACCTGCCATCGTTGAGCGTGAAGTTGGCTTGGCCAATCTTGAATCGGAGTTTTATAAACCCACACTGTTGGAGGAGATAGCAGCTCCCATATATATATATGACGCCGGTTTACTATGTAAACCGTGCCGGGTTATAATAAACACCGTGTTACTCCATAAGAGGATGTTAACAAAAAAGATCAAACCGAGCAAATAGTCTCCGGATTGAAATGAACCGTGTTCCGTCAATTGACAGTGTGAACCGGTTGAAAACTTTGTCGGTTTAAAAAACGCAATAAAAAGAAAGAAATATCTTTCAAAGAAAAATATGAAGCAAAGGCAATGACAAAACTGTTTGCAAAAAAAGGCTTATTTGAGCTGATCAGATGGCGTTACCATGGCCGAACACGACCAAGCTACCGATAGGTGTAACTATGGTTCTAGTCAGCAAGGTCCCCAAATGAAACCGTGGCTTTTATGCCGATCAAGTGGCATGGCAATGGTTCGGGTTCGACCAAGCCCCCAAGTGATTCTGTGGCCTTAGGCCGATCAAGAGGCATGACTGGTTCAGACATGACCAAGTCCCCAAGTGATCTGGTGGCTCTCGCCTATCAAGAGGTATTGTATTGGTTTGGACACGACCCAACCCCCAAGTGATATAACATGATGCTTTTTTTAAAAAAGCCAACTCAAGGGGTAAATCGGAGGCCACTTTAGAACAACTCCATGTAACCACACATGATGTAAAAGAACAGATACCCCGCTTTAGCTGAGGTTCCGGTTTATTATATTTAATCATAATATATATACATCGTCGTAATATGTACATAAGTAGAGCCAATGGCTCAGGTATAGTAAGGCCGAAGATGAGCTATGTTCCACAGCCTGTTGGTCTCCTCCTCTGATGTACGTGAGTCCTTATGCTCTCGAATATCAATCAGATAGTATGACCCATTGTGCAGATTCTTGCTGACCACGAAAGGCCCCTCCCAAGGTGGGGATAGCTTATGCATATCAGTCTGATCTTGGATGAGCCGAAGCACCAAATCTCCTTCCTGAAAGGTTCTAGTTCTGACTCGGCGACTGTGATAACGACAAAGATCATGTTGCTAAATCGCCGAGCGGGCAGCTGCTATGTCACGTTCTTCATCCAACAGGTCCAAAGCGTCTTGCCGTGCTATCTCATTATCCGCTTCGACATAAGCCGCCACACGGGGTGAATCATGACGGATATCACTGGGGAGAACCGCCTCCGCTCCGTAAACCATGAAGAACGGTGTGTATCCTGTTGATCTGTTGGGTGTAGTATTGATGCTCCATAACACAGATGGTAATTCTTCTACCCAACAACCCGGTGTTCTCTGCAAAGGAACCATAAGCCGGGGCTTGATGCCTTTCAAGATCTCTTGATTAGCCCTTTCTGCTTGACCATTGGACTGTGGATGTGCCACCGATGAAACGTCGAGCCGGATGTGCTCCCGTTTGTAGAACTCCTTCATGGCACCTTTGGACAAATTGGTACCATTATCTGTGATGATACTGTGTGGAAAGCCAAACCAGAAAATCACTTTTTTGATGAACTGAACCGCCGTGGCCGCATCACACTTGCTAACAGGTTCTGCCTCCACCCACTTTGTAAACTTGTCAACCGCCACCAGGAGGTGGGTCTTCTTATCTTTGGACCTTTTGAAAGGCCCAACCATATCCAGCCCCCAAGTCACAAACGGCCAAGTAATTGGAATCATTCTCAATTCTTGAGCCGGTACATGAGCATGCCTTGAAAACTTTTGGCAACCATCACATCGTCTGACCAGATCCTCCGCATCAGCATGAGCAGTTAACCAATAGAAGCCATGGCGAAACGCTTTAGCCACCAGACATTTTGAACCGGCGTGGTGGCCACAATCTCCTTTGTGGATCTCACGCAAAATTTCACGGCCTTCTTCAGGAGACACACAACGTTGAAACGCCCCTGACACACTGCAATGATGCAACTCACTGTTGACAATAGTCATGGACTTGGATCACCGGATTATCTGTCGGGCCAGAGTCTCATCCTCTGGTAACTCGCCCCGGTCTTGTACGCCAGGTAAGGAAGCGTCCAATCCGGAACAACGTGAAGAGCTGCCACCAATTGAGCCTCCGGATCAGGAATAGCCAAATCCGCTTCACCAGGGATCTTGACCGACGGGTTGTGCAGCAAATCCAGAAAAACATTGGGCGGGACCGGTTTGCGCTGAGAGCCTAGCCGGCTTAAAGCGTCCGCCGCTTCATTCTTCCGCCGGTCCACGTGGTCCACCTGATAGCCTTAGTGCTGGGGAACATAGTAATTTCAAAAATTTCCTACGCACACGCAAGATCATGGTGATGCATAGCAACGAGGGGAGAGTATGATCTACGTACCCTTGTAGATCGCAACGGAAGCGTTGACACAACGTAGAGGAAGTAGTCGTACGTCTTCTTCCCGATCCGACCGATCCAAGCACCGTTACTCCGGCACCTCCGAGTTCTTAGCACACGTTCAGCTCGATGACGATCCTCGGGCTCCGATCCAGCAAAGCGTCAAGGAAGAGTTCCGTCAGCACGACGGCGTGGTGACGATCTTGATGTTCTACTTTCGCAGGGCTTCGCCTAAGCACTGCTACAATATGATCGAGGTGGAATTTGGTGGCAGGGGGCACCGCACACGGCTAAGGAAAGATCTCAATGATCAATTGTGTGTCTAGAGGTGCCCCCTGCCCCCGTATATAAAGGGGCAAAGGGGGAGGGGTGCGGCAGCCATAGGAGGAGTCCTACTCCCGCCGGGAGTAGGACTCCCCTCCAATCCTATTCCAAATAGGACTCCCCAAGTGGGGAAAGAGAGAGGGGTTGGCCGGCCACCTTCCCTAGTCCTAATAGGACTAGGGGAAGGGGGGAGGTGCGCATCCCTCTATGGCAGCCCCTTTCGCTTTTCCACTAAGGCCCAATAGGCCCATTTGGCTCCCGGGGGGTTCCGGTAACCCTCCCGGTATTCCGGTAAAATCCCGATTTCACCCGGAACACTTCCGATGTCCAAACATAGGCTTCCGATATATCAATCTTTACGTTTCGACCATTTCGAGACTCCTCGTCATGTCCGTGATCACATCCGGGACTCCGAACAACCTTCGGTACATCAAAATGCATAAACTCATAATAACTGTCATCGTAACGTTAAGCGTGCGGACCCTACGGTTCGAGAACAATGTAGACATGACCGAGACACGTCTCCGGTCAATAACCAATAGCGGGACCTGGATGCCCATATTGGCTCCTACATATTCTACGAAGATCTTTATCGGTCAGACCGCATAACAACATACATTGTTCCCTTTGTCATCGGTATGTTACTTGCCCGAGATTCGATCGTAGGTATCCAATACCTAGTTCAATCTCGTTACCGGCAAGTCTCTTTACTCGTTCCGTAATACATCATCCCGCAACTAACTCATTAGTTGCCATGCTTGCAAGGCTTAAGTGATGTGCATTACCGAGAGGGCCCAGAGATACCTCTCCGACGATTGGAGTGACAAATCCTAATCTCGAAATACGCCAACCCAACATCTACCATTGGAGACACCTGTAGTACTCCTTTATAATCACCCAGTTACGTTGTGACGTTTGGTAGTACCCAAAGTGTTCCTCCGGCAAACGGGAGTTGCATAATCTCATAGTCATAGGAACATGTATAAGTCATGGATAAAGCAATAGCAACATACTAAACGATCGGGTGCTAAGCTAATAGAATGGGTCATGTCAATCAGATCATTCAACTAATGATGTGACCTCGTTAATCAAATAACAATTCTTTGTTCATGGTTAGGAAACATAACCATCTTTGATTAACGATCTAGTCTAGTAGAGGCATACTAGTGACACTCTGTTTGTCTATGTATTCACACATGTATTATGTTTCCGGTTAATACAATTCTAGCATGAATAATAAACATTTATCATGATATAAGGAAATAAATAATAACTTTATTATTGCCTCTAGGGCATATTTCCTTTAGTCTCCCACTTGCACTAGAGTCAATAATCTAGCTCACATCGCCATGTGATTTAACAGCAATAGTTCACATCACCATGTGATTAACACCCATAGTTCACATCGTCATGTGACCAACACTCAAAGGGTTTACTAGAGTCAGTAATCTAGTTCACATATCTATGTGATTAACACCCAAAGAGTACTAAGGTGTGATCATGTTTTGCTTGTGAGATAATTTTAGTCAACGGGTCTGTCACATTCAGATCCGTATGTATTTTGCAAAATTCTATGTCTATAGTGCTCTGCCCGGAGCTACTCTAGCTAATTGCTCCCACTTTCAATATGTATCTAGATCGAGACTTAGAGTCATCCAGATCAGTGTCAAAACTTGCATCAACGTAACCCTTTACGACGAACCTTTTTGTCACGTCCATAATCGAGAAACATATCCTTATTCCAGTAAGGATAATTTTGACCGTTGTCCATTGATCTACTCCTAGATCACTATTGTACTCCCTTGCTTAACATAGGGTATACAATAGATCTGGTGCACAGCATGACATACTTTATAGAACCTATGGCCAAGGCATAGGGAATGACTTTCATTCTCTTTCTATCTTCTGCCGTGGTCGGGCTTTGAGTCTTACTCAACTACACACCTTGTAATACAGGCAAGTACTCTTTCTTTGACTGCTCCATTTTGAACTACTTCAAAATCTTGTCAAGGTATGTACTCATTGAAAAAACTTATCAAGCGTCTTGATCTATCTCTATAGATCTTTGAGCTCAATATGTAAGCAGCTTTACCGAAGTCTTTCTTTGAAAACTCCTTTCAAACACTCCTTTATGCTTTACAGAATAATTCTACATTATTTCCGATCAACAATATGTCATTCACATATACTTATCAGAAATGTTGTAGTGCTCCCACTCACTTTCTTGTAAACACAGGCTTTTCCAAAAGTCTGTATAAAACCAAATGCTTTGATCACACTATCAAAGTGTTTATTCCAACTCCGAGAGGCTTGCACCAGTCCATAAATGGATCGCTGGAGCTTGCACACTTTGTTAGCTCCCTTTGGATCGACAAAACCTTCCGGTTGCATCATATACAACTCTTCTTCCAGAAATCCATTCAGGAATGCAGTTTTGACATCCATCTGCCAAATTTCATAATCATAAAATGCGGCAATTGCTAACATGATTCGGACAGACTTAAGCATCGCTACGGGTGAGAAAGTCTCATCATAGTCAATCCCTTGAACTTGTCGAAAACCTTTTGCGACAAGTCGAGCTTTGTAGACAATAACATTACCATCAGCGTCAGTCTTCTTCTTTGTAACGCCCTCGATGCGGCTATATATCCCACGTGTCGAGGCACGACTTAGAGGCATAACCGCATTGAAAGCAATGTCGCAAGTCAGGAAATCGTTACACATCCCATGTAATACATAATAAAAGGGGGAGATAACATAGTTGGCTTACACTGGCCACGTCACATCAGAGTACATAAATAACATCCATCATACAAATCACTCATGGCCCGACTACGGTGCCAAAATAGAAAAGACCCCCAACATGCGACAAGGCCCTGAATCGATAACCCCAACTAGGCACCACTACTGATCATCCGGAAAAGACACGTAGTATCGCTGAGAGTCCTCGTCGAACTCCCACTTGAGCTCGTAATCGTCAACTGGAGCAGAAACACCTGGACCTGCATCTGGAGTTGTAGTATCTGTGAGCCACAGGGACTCAGCAATCTCACACCCACGCGATCAAGACTATTTAAGCTTATAGGACAGGTATGGCAATATAAGTGGAGCTGCAGCAAGCGACTAGCATATATGGTGGCTAACATATACGCAAATGAGAGCGAGAAGAGAAGGTGAAGCACGAGCGAGAAGCTAAAGGAACATCCTGCGCAAGCATAAGTCCAACACCGTGTCCACTTCCCGAACTCCGCCGAGAAGGGGCCATCACGGTAACACACACGGTTGATTCATTTAATTAAGTTTAGTTAAAGTTATCTACAACCGGACATTAACAAATTCCCATCTGCCCATAACCGCGGGCACGGCTTTCGAAAGATCAATCCCTGCAGGGGGGTCCCAACTTAGCCCATAACAAGCTCTCATGGTCAATGAAGGAATAGACCTCCACCCAAGACGCACCGATCAGACTCGGTATCTCGGTACAACAAGATGATTCGACAGGTTAAAACAAGTCCAGCAACACCGCCCGAATGTGCCGACAAATCCCGATAGGAGCTGCACATATATGTTTCTCAGGGCACACTCAGATGAGCAATCCGTACAACTAAAACCAACCCTTGAGTTTCCCCGAGGTGGCGCTGCACAGGGCTCTAGTTCGGACCAACACTCAGAGGAGCACTGGCCCGTGGGGGGGCTAAAATAAAGATGACCCTCGGGCTCCGGAAACCCAAGGGGAAAAGGGGGGGTAGGCGGCAAATGATAAAACCAATGTTGGGCATTGCTGGAGAAGCTTTAATCAAGGTGAACTATCAAGGGGTTCCCATTATAGCCCAACCGCGTAAGGGACGCAACAATCCGGGAACATAACACCGATATGATGGAAACTAGGGCGGCAAGAGTGGAACAAAACACTAGGAGAGAGGCCGAGCCTTCCACCCTTTACCAAGTATATAGATGCATTAAGATAACATAGCAATATAATGATATCCCAACAAGTAAATAAATGTTCCAACAAGGAACGACTCCAATCTTCACCTGCAGCTAACAACGCTATAAGAAGGGCTGAGCAAAGCGGTAACATAGCCAATCAACGGTTTGCTAGGACAATGGTGGGTTAGAGGTTCAATCATGCAATTGGGAGGCTGACAAGCAAATGGTAGGCATCATAGCAGTGGCAAAGCAAAAGAGCGAGCAAACTAGCATAGCAAAGATAGTAGTGATTTCGAGGGTATGATCATCTTGCCTGCAAAGCTGTCAGAGGTGACTGGATCCTCAAAAGCACACTCAACGGGCTCCTCGTTAGCGAACTCGTCTCCCGGCTCTACCCAACAACACAAACAAGCAACAAGGATACAATCAACCACGTGCAAGGGCAACAATAATATGCAAAGACGGTATGCTATGCGGGATGCGATGCGGGATGCAAAATGCAAGACGTGACAGAAAGTGCATGAACTTAGCCTCAACTTGGAAAACCAAGTGTGCCACTGGATAGAGGGGAAGAAATCACCTGAAAACGATATAAAGATCATAGGAATCGGAGCTACGGTTTGGAAATGGCGAGCGTTTTACGAAACGAACCGATCTGCGATATACAGCAAGTAGGCTCCTAAATGCAATGAAATGAACATGCTACAGCCACCCAACATGAAAACAAAATACATGGCAGTGATGTACACAAGATGGTTAACAAAACACTAGCACTGAGCCATAGGCAAATTCATCCATTAAGAGGTTCAAACAAGCATGGAAAAATGAATATGCAAAACAGATTCCAGACTTAGTGAAATTAACACTAGCCTGAAATTTCAGATCACGAAGCCCTCTTCGGAGCAGCAAAACAACATGATACAAAACCTGAACATGACAAGTAAGAACATGGCATGGAGCTACTCAACAAGCTTAACAAAACACCCAAAGTGACCTGGGGCCAAAAGGGTTCACAAAATACTCTACCGAGCTCACGAACATAGCTCGAACACAATCAGTTTTCAGACAGTGAAAACTGAGGCATGCAGAAATTTAACTCACGAAGGCATGTAAACGAGCTCGATGCACTCACTACGGTGCAAGTCATGGCAAGGAAAGCATATAACCAGCAAGAAGGCACAATGTGCTAGCTACACATGGCAAGAACAAAGGCATAGCATGCATGGAACACTAACGGTAGCATCGGCAAAATCGCAAACAAGTTGACGATCTGCCCAGATTAACAACGAAGCAAAAGTTGAGCTCGATTGAGTCAACCTAGAGCACTCCACATATGTAAACAAAGACATGGATGGATAGAGCATAACATAAATATCAAAACTCCCTTACTGATCATCCTCAAAAGAGGCACGGATCACTAGGAAACAAGCTGGACATATAGCATCATGAACTAAAATATCCCAGACTTAGTGAAAATCACTAAGTCTCTGAAATCAGCAATCTCAGGTACCTCTCTTCGCAAGCTTGCACAAGACAACACACACATCCTAAAAATGCATGGGTGGCACCTCTGGAAAGAAGACAAAATGCTTAACAATTCATCCCAAAGGGGCACAGGCATATCATGCATGAATTAAACATGGCAAAAATGACAAAAGTGCATGATGAACTAACGAATCTGCAATTTAACTCACGAAGCCTCCTTCTAACAGCATTTTGGGCAACAAGATGACCTCAAGTGCAAATGATGAAATGGAGTGAAATGATGTACATGTCGAGACGAAGATTTTGATATATCATATGCCCAAAATGGAGCTACGGTTGCGGAGATACGAGCAGTCAAAGATAGCAAAAAAATAAGGGGGAGAGGGAAAGTCAACCTAGATCTAGGGTTTACTGTAGCCGGATCGGGCACTGTAGCTGGGCGCGCGCGACGAGGTTCATCGGCGCCGGATCCGAGGCCGCCGGCGTGGGGGGAGGCGGTGGCCGGCGTCGAGGGGCAGCGGCGGAGCGGCGCTGGGGCGGC
>NC_041386.1:586664404-586757841 GCF_002162155.2 Triticum dicoccoides
GCAGCGACTGGCGGGGGTCGGCGGCGGACGTTGTCCGGCCGGGGGCGGACACGTCCGTCGGTGGAGATCCTCTTTTTTTTAACTAGGGTTTCGGACGGGGGAAGAAGAGATCCGAATGGAGGGGGTATTAATAGGCATAGAGGGAGCTAGGAGAGTCCAAATGAGGTGCGGTTTTCGGCCACGCGATCGTGATCGAACGCTTTAGGACATGGAGCAGAGTTTGGTGGGTTTTGGGCCAAATTTGAGGGGTGTTGGGCTGCAACACGCACGAGGCCTTTTCGGTCCCTCGGTTAACCGTTGGAGTATCAAACGAAGTCCAAATGGTACGAAACTTGACAAGCGGTCTACCGGTAGTAAACCAAGGCCGCATGACAAGTCTCGGTCCAATCCGGAAATTTTTGAACCCCACACACGAAAGAAGACTAGAAATGACCACCGGAGGAGAACGAAGCGCCGGAATGCAAAACGGACAACGGGGAAAATGCTCGAATGCATGAGATGAACACGTATGCAAATGCAATGCACATGATGACATGATATGAGATGCATGAAAACGAAAACAACACACGGAGACAAAGACCCGAACCCTAGAAATAAATATAACTTAATGCCGGAAACGATAAGAGTTGGAGTACAAATTGGGAAAGTATATCTGGGGCGTTACATTCTTAAAGATCCATTTATTCTCAATTGCTTGCCGATCATCGGGAAAGTCAACCAAAGTCCATACTTTGTTCTCATACATGGATCATATCTCAGATTTCATGGCCTCAAACCATTTATCGGAATCTGGGCTCATCATCGCTTCCTCATAGTTCGCAAGTTCGTCATGTTCTAGTAACATGACTTCCAGAACAGGATTACCGTACCACGCTGGTGCGGATCTCACTCTGGTTTACCTACGAGATTCGGTAGTAACTTGATCTGAAGTTACATGATCATCATCATTAGCTTCCTCACTAATTGGTGTAGGTGTTGCAGAAACAGTTTTCTGTGATGTACTACTTTCCAATAAGGGAGAAGGTACAATTACCTTATCAAGTTTTCTACTTTCCTCCCACTCACTTCTTTCGAGAGAAACTCCTTCTCTATAAAGTTTCCGAACTTAGTAACAAAAGTATTGCCTTCGGGTCTGTGATAGAAGGTGTATCCAATAGTTTCCTTTGGATATCCTATGAAGACACATTTCTCCGATTTGGGTTCGAGCATATCAGGTTGAAGCTTTTTCACATAAGCATCGCAGCCCCAAACTTTAAGAAACGACAACTTTGGTTTCTTGTCAAACCATAGTTCATAAGGCGTCGTCTCAACAGATTTTGATGGTGCCTCATTTAACGTGAATGCAGCTGTCTCTAATGCATGACCCCAAAAACGATAGTGGTAAATCGGTAAGAAACATCATATATTGCACTATATCCAATAAAGTACAGTTATGACATTCGGACACACCATTATGCTGTGGTGTTCCAGGTAGCGTGAGTAGTGAAACTATTTCACATTGTTTTTACTGAAGGCCAAACTCGTAACTCAAATACTCTTCTCCACGATCAGATCGTCGAAACTTTGTTACGATGATTTTCCACTTCACTCTGAAATTCTTTGAACTGTTCAAATGTTTCAGACTTATGTTTCATCAAGTAGATATCCCCATATCTACTCAATTCATCTGTGAAGGTCAGAAAATAATGATACTTGCTGCAAGCCTCAATATTCATCGGACCACATACATTAGTATGTATGATTTCCAACAAATCTGTTGCTTACTTCATTGTTCCGGAGAACGGCGTTTTAGTCATCTTGCCCATAAGGCATGGTTCGCAAGCATCAAGTGATTCATAATCAAGTGATTCCAAAATTCCATCAGCATGGAGTTTCTTCATGCTGTTTACACCAATATGACCTAAACGGCAGTGCTACAAATAAGTTGCACTATCATTATTAACTTTGCATCTTTTGGTTTCAATATTATGATTATGTGTATCACTACGATCGAGATCCAACGAACTATTTTCATTGGGTGTGTAACCATATAAGGTTTTATTCATGTAAACAGAACAACGATTTATTCTTTTACTTAAATGAATAACCGTATTACAATAAACATGATCAAATCATATTCATGCTCAACGCAAACACCAAATAACACTTATTTAGGTTCAACACTAATCCCGAAAGTATAGGGAGTGCGCGATGATGATCATATCAATGTTGGAACTACTTCCAACACACATCGTCACTTCACCCTTAACTAGTCTCTGTTTATTCTGCAACTCCCGTTTCGAGTTACTAATCTTAGCAACTGAACTAGTATCAAATACTGAGGGTTTGCTATAAACACTAGTAGAGTACACATTAATAACCTGTATATCGAATATACTTATGTTCACTTTGCCATCCTTCTTATCCGCCAAATACTTGGGGCAGTTCCACTTCCAGTGACCAGTCTACTTGCAGTAGAAACACTTAATTTCAGGCTTAGGTCCAGACTTGGGTTTCTTCTCCTGAGCAACTTGCTTGCCGTTCTTCTTGAAGTTCCCCTTCTTCCCTTTGCCCTTTTCTTGAAACCAGTGATCTTGTCAACCATCAACGCTTGATGTTTTTCTTGATTTCTACCTTCGTTGATCTCAGCATCACGAAGAGCTTGGGAGTTGTTTCCGTTATCCCTTGCATATTATAGTTCATCACGAAGTTCTACTAACTTGGTGATGGTGACTAGAGAATTTTGTCAATCACTATCTTATCTGGAGGATTAACTCCCACTTGATTCAAGCGATTGTAGTACCCAGACAATCTAAGCACATGCTCACTAGTTGAGCGATTCTCCTCCATCTTTTAGCTATAGAACTTGTTGGAGACTTCATATCTCTCAACTCGGGTATTTTCTTGAAATATTAACTTCAATACTTGGAACATCTCGTATGGTCCATGACGTTCAAAACGTCTTTGAAGTCCCGATTCTAAGCCATTAAGCATGGTGCACTAAACTATCAAGTAGTCATCATATTGAGCTATCCAAACGTTCATAACGTCTGCATCTGCTCCTGCAATAGGTCTGTCACCTAGCGGTGCATCAAGGACATAATTCTTCTGTGGAGCAATGAGGATAAACCTCAGATCACGGATCCAATCCGCATCATTGCTACTAACATCTTTCAACACAATTTTCTCTAGGAACATATCAAAATAAACACAGGGAAGCAACAACGCGAGCTATTGATCTACAACATAATTTGCAAAATACTACCAGGACTAAGTTCATGATAAATTTAAGTTCAGTTAATCAAATTACTTAGGAACTCCCACTTAGATAGACATCCCTCTAATCCTCTAAGTGATCATGTGATCCAAATCAACTAAACCATAACCGATCATCACGTGATATGGAGTAGTTTTCAATGGTGAACATCGTTATGTTGATCATATCTACTATATGATTCACGCTCGACCTTTCGGTCTCTGTGTTCCGAGGCCATATCTGTATATGTCTGGCTCGTCAAGTATAACCTGAGTATTCCGCGTGTGCAACTGTTTTGCACCCGTTGTATTTGAACGTAGAGCCTATCACACCCGATCATCACGTGGTGTCTCAGCACGAAGAACTTTTGCAACGGTGCATACTCAGGGAGAACACTTCTTGATAATTTAGTGAGAGATCATCTTATAATGCTACTGTCAATCAAAGCAAGATAAGATGCATAAAAGGATAAACATCACATGCAATCAATATAAGTGATATGATATGGCCATCATCATCTTGTGCTTTGTGATCTCCATCTCCGAAGCACCGTCATGATCACCATCGTCACCGGCGCGACACCTTGATCTCCACCGTAGCATCATTGTCGTCTCGCCAATCTTATGCTTCCACGACTATCACTACCGCTTAGTAATAAAGTAAAGCATTACATCGTGATTGCATTGCATACAATAAAGCGACAACCATATGGCTCCTGCCAGTTGCCGATAACTTGGTTACAAAACATGATCATCTCATACAATAAAGTTTAGCATCATGCCTTGACCATATCACATCACAACATGCCCTGCAAAAACAAGTTAGACGTCCTCTACTTTGTTGTTGCAAGTTTTACGTGGCTGCTACGGGCTTAAGCAAGAACTCATCTCACCTACGCATCAAAACCACAACGATAGTTTGTCAAATAGACTCCGTTTTAACCTTCTCAAGGACCGGGCGTAGCCATACTTGGTTCAACTAAAGTTGGAGAGACAGTCGCCCGCAAGCCATCTATGTGCAAAGCACGTCGAGGGAACCGGTCTCGCGTAAGCGTACGCGTAAGGTTGGTCCGGGTCATCTCGTCCAACAATACCGCTGAACCAAAGTATGACATGCTGGTAGGCAGTATGACTTGTATCGCCCACAACTCACTTGTGTTCTACTCGTGCAAATAACATCAAACCATAAAACCAGGCTCGGATGCCACTGTTGGGGAACGTAGTAATTTCAAAAATTTCCTACGCACACGCAAAATCATGGTGATGCATAGCAACGAGGGGAGAGTATGATCTACGTACCCTTGTAGATCGCAACGGAAGCGTTGACACAACGTAGAGGAAGTAGTCGTACGTCTTCTTCCCGATCCGACCGATCCAAGCACCGTTACTTCGGCACCTCCGAGTTCTTAGCACACGTTCAGCTCGATGACGATCCTCGGGCTCCGATCCAGCAAAGCGTCGAGGAAGAGTTCCATCAGCACGACGGCGTGGTGACGATCTTGATGTTCTACTTTTGCAGGGCTTCGCCTAAGCACTGCTACAATATGATCGAGGTGGAATTTGGTGGCAGGGGGCACCGCACACGGCTAAGGAAAGATCTCAATGATCAATTGTGTGTCTAGAGGTGCCCCCTGCCCCCGTATATAAAGGGGCAAAGGGGGAGGGGTGCGGCAGCCATAGGAGGAGTCCTACTCCCGCCGGGAGTAGGACTCTCCTCCAATCCTATTCCAAATAGGACTCCCCAAGTGGGGAAAGAGAGAGGGGTTGGCCGGCCACCTTCCCTAGTCCTAATAGGACTAGGGGAAGGGGGGGAGGTGCGCATCCCTCTATGGCAGCCCCTTTCGCTTTTCCACTAAGGCCCAATAGGCCCATTTGGCTCCCGGGGGGTTCCGGTAACCCTCCCGATATTCCGGTAAAATCCCGATTTCACCCGGAACACTTCCGATGTCCAAACATAGGCTTCCAATATATCAATCTTTACGTCTCGACCATTTCGAGACTCCTCGTCATGTCCGTGATCACATCCGGGACTCCGAACAACCTTCGGTACATCAAAATGCATAAACTCATAATAACTGTCATCGTAACGTTAAGCGTGCGGACCCTACGGTTCGAGAACAATGTAGACATGACGGAGACACGTCTCCGGTCAATAACCAATAGCGGGACCTGGATGCCCATATTGGCTCCTACATATTCTACGAAGATCTTTATCGGTCAGAACGCATAACAACATACATTGTTCCCTTTGTCATCGGTATGTTACTTGCCCGAGATTCGATCGTCGGTATCCAATACCTAGTTCAATCTCGTTACCGGCAAGTCTCTTTACTCGTTCCGTAATACATCATCCCGCAACTAACTCATTAGTTGCCATGCTTGCAAGGCTTAAGTGATGTGCATTACCGAGAGGGCCCAGAGATACCTCTCCGACTATCGGAGTGACAAATCCTAATCTCGAAATACGCCAACCCAACATCTACCATTGGAGACACCTGTAGTACTCCTTTATAATCACCCAGTTACGTTGTGACGTTTGGTAGTACCCAAAGTGTTCCTCCGGCAAACGGGAGTTGCATAATCTCATAGTCATAGGAACATGTATAAGTCATGGATAAAGCAATAGCAACATACTAAACGATCGGGTGCTAAGCTAATAGAATGGGTCATGTCAATCAGATCATTCAACTAATGATGTGACCTCGTTAATCAAATAACAATTCTTTGTTCATGGTTAGGAAACATAACCATCTTTGATTAACGAGCTAGTCTAGTAGAGGCATACTAGTGACACTCTGTTTGTCTATGTATTCACACATGTATTATGTTTTCGGTTAATACAATTCTAGCATGAATAATAAACATTTATCATGATATAAGGAAATAAATAATAACTTTATTATTGCCTCTAGGGCATATTTCCTTCACTTAGTGACCTGCAACAATATCCACCTCACGACGTTATGCTGCCATGAGTGGGTCCTTGGGATTCTGGCACCTGGGATTCCAAGGACCCACTCATGGCAGCATATCGTCGTGACGTGGATATTGTTGCAGGTCACTTTAAAGGCTATCAGGTGGACCACGTGGACCGACGGAAGAATGAAGCGGCGGATGCTTTAAGCCGGCTGGGCTCTCAGCGCAAACCGGTCCCGCCCAATGTTTTTCTGGATGTGTTGCACAACCCGTCGGTCAAGATCCTTGGTGAAGCGGATTTGGCTATTCCTGATCCGGAGGCTCAATTGGTGGCAGCTCTTCATGTTATTCCAGATTGGACGCTTCCTTACCTGGCGTACAAGAATCGGGGCGAGTTACCAGAGGATGAGACTCTGGCCCGACAGATAATCCGGTGATCCAAGTCCATGACTATTATCAACGGCGAGTTGCATCATTGCAGTGTGTCAGGAGCATTTCAACGCTGTGTGTCTCCTGAAGAAGGCCGTGAAATTTTGCGTGAGATCCACGAAGGAGATTGTGGTCACCATGCCGGTTCAAAATCTCTGGTGGCTAAAGCGTTTCGCCATGGCTTTTATTGGTTAACTGCTCATGCTGATGCGGAGGATCTGGTCAGACGATGTGATGGTTGCCAAAAGTTTTCAAGACGTGCTCATGTACCGGCTCAAGAATTGAGAATGATTCCAATTACTTGGCCGTTTGCGACGTGGGGGCTGGATATGGTTGGGCCTTTCAAAAGGTCCAAAGATAAGAAGACCCACCTCCTGGTGGTGGTTGACAAGTTTACAAAGTGGGTGCAGGCAGAACCTGTTAGCAAGTGTGATGCGGCCACAGCGGTTCAGTTCATCAAAAAAGTGATTTTCCGGTTTGGTTTTCCACACAGTATCATCACAGATAATGGTAACAATTTGTCCAAAGGGGCCATGAAGGAGTTCTGCGAACGGGAGCACATCTGGCTCGACGTCTCATCGGTGGCACATCCACAGTCCAATGGTCAAGCAGAAAGGGCTAATCAAGAGATCTT
Organism: Triticum dicoccoides; assembly: GCF_002162155.2. Classification (NCBI taxonomy): domain Eukaryota; kingdom Viridiplantae; phylum Streptophyta; class Magnoliopsida; order Poales; family Poaceae; genus Triticum; species Triticum dicoccoides. Next base: position 586,671,618 of record NC_041386.1, read on the forward strand.
GAGAGGCATCAAGCCCCAACTTATGGTTCCTTTGCAGAGAACACCGGGTTGTTGGGTAGAAGAGTTACCATCTGTGTTATGGAGCATCAATACTACACCCAACAGATCAATAGGATACATACCATTCTTCATGGTTTACGGAGCGGAGGCGGTTCTCCCCAGTGATATCCGTCATGATTCACCCCGTGTGGCGGCATATGTTGAAGTGGACAATGAGACAGCACGGCAAGACGCTTTGGACCTGTTGGATGAAGAACGTGACATAGCAGTTGCCCGCTCGGCGATTTACCAACAGGATCTTCGTCGTTATCACAGTCGCTGAGTCAGAACCAAAACCTTTCAGGAAGGAGATTTGGTGCTTCGGCTCATCCAAGATCAGACTGATATGCATAAGCTATCCCACCTTGGGAGGGGCCTTTTGTGGTCAGCAAGAATCTGCACAACGGGTCATACTATCTGATTGATATTCGAGAGCATAAGGACTCACGTACATCAGAGGAGGAGACCAACAGGTCGTGGAACATAGCTCATCTTCGGCCTTACTATACCTGAGCCATTGGCTCTACTTATGTACATATTACGACGATGTATATATTATGATTAAATATAATAAACCGGAACCTCAGCTAAAGCGGGGTATCTGTTCTTTTACATCATGTGTGGTTACACGGAGTTGTTCTAAAGCGGCCTCCGGTTTACCACTTGAGTTAGCTTTTTAAAAGCATCATGTTATATCACTTGGGGGTTTGGTCGTGTCCGAACCAATACAATACCTCTTGATAGGCAAGAGCCACCAGATCACTTGGGGACTTGGTCACGTCTGAACCTGTCATGCCTCTTGATCGGCCTAAGGCCACAGAATCACTTGGGGGCTTGGTCGAACCCGAACCATTGCCATGCCACTTGATCGGCATAAATGCCACGGTTTCATTTGGGGACCTGGCTGACTAGAACCATAGTTACACCTATCGGGAGCTTGGTCGTGTTCGGCCATGGTACCGCCATCTGATCAGCTCAAATATGCCTTTTTTTGCAAACGGTTTTGTCATTGCCTTTGCTTCACACTTTTCTTTGAAAGATATTTCTTTATTTTTATTGCGTTTTTTAAACCGACAAAGTTTTCAACCGGTTCACACTGTCAATTGACGGAACACGGTCCATTTTTAATCCAGCGACTATTTGCCCGATTTGATTTTTTTTTGTTAACATCCTATTATGGAGTAACACGGTGTTTATTATAACCCGGCACGGTTTACATGGTAAACCGGCATCATATATATATAGGAGCTGCTATTTCCTCCAACAATGTGGGTTTATAAAACTCCGCTTCAAGATTGGCCAAGCCAACTTCACGCTCAACGATGGCAGGTATTATGTATCTCAAAAATTTGGTCATATACTTAAAAAATTTCAGATGTTTTGATTTCATATATGCAGACATCATATTCCGCCTAACGGTACAACCGCGTTGGCACTTGAAGATTTTTTATTGCAGAAAGTACTTTGGAAAGTTCATCACCCAAAGGAAGAGCAAGTGGCAGCGATTATGCACGAAGGCATATCAACATCAAAAGTATCAGCTAGCCTATTACAAGGCAACACGGTGCCCACAATAAGATCATTGTTTTTCGCAAAGGAGAAGCAGTTTGAAACCAGCTTCCGGTTCAAGCTTGGTCACCAGCCTGGCCTGATGGTTGTGGGTCATCCTGCGCCGCTTCAGCTTCAGTTTCTCTACCCAGCGGCTGGAAATCAACAGTTGTCCAATCGATTCCCATTAATGCTTGAAAAACAGCTTCATCATGGATCAGCAATGACGGGTCAATATCGGGAGCGTAAGTATGCTTATGGATTGGAGGGATAAGATTTTCCGCTTCATGAATTGGTGCAGCTATTCGCTTGTTTTGATTGTTATATTGGGCTTGATAATGAGACAAGTCTGCTTCTTCAGCCAATTGACAAGCTAGCGGACGCACCTCCGGTTTATTGCTCGCAGATCCGCTTCACCAAACTCTGACCCGTCTTCCTTCAACCTGGGATAGCCCTGAGCCGCTTCAATAGGATCAAAATCTGGCACCCAAGCTTTTGCCCAGATTAAGGCATTGATCGCACCGGTTCGAGCAGCAGATTTCTTCAGCTCTTCAACCCGGGCAAGAAGCACCGACAATTTCATCAGAGTGTCCTGAATCAAGGTGGGCGCCGGCTTGTTGTGGGATGCAGTACAGATGATCCGCTGTGCACCAGTGTACAGTTGTTCGACCAACGTATAGGCGGCTTTCAATTTTTTCGCACATCTGATCCCAAGTGACCAATGCATGTCCCTGAAATATCATAAAGGGTTAACAAACCGGCAGCTCTGTAAGATGGCAGAATCAGTTCAGAAGTCAAACCAGCTTACCAAAGATAGCAGTGGTCATGGCATGCACATGCCGCTTTATGCTGGTCAGTTCATCCGCCACCGGTTTTAGTGCAGCCTCGGCATCTTCTGCTCGTTTGATTAAAGCGGATTTTTCAGTGGCCCAATCCGCCCGCTTCTTCTTGAAGTTCTCCTTAAGCTGTTCCATGGCGCTTAAAGCGCTGGTTAATTCCTCTTTTGCTTTGGAGGTTTCAGCTTGTTGGGATTTCAGATTATCTTGGAGATCGGCGACTTGGCTTTCTTTCGTCTTCAGCTCAGCCTGCATGCAGACAGTTATATGATTCAGCAAAACGGTACAAGGATTGAAGTACCAACCACATAACAAGTTATGCACTTGGCACTTGGGGGCTAATGCATATTTGATATTCATCTTTCAATTGCTTACAAAGTCCCAAGATCAATACAAGTATTCAACTTGGCACTTGGGGGCTAATGGCTATTTGCTCGTATATATTATGATGCGGCAATCTCAATTACTTAAAGTCCCGGTTTAACTACGCTAAGTTGAACCGGCCCTTGGGGACTACATCAGCGAATTTAAAAGCAATAAGATTTATATTAGTCAGTCCCAGTTTGAAAGAAGATTACAAACCGGCCCTCGGGGGCTAGGAGCGTCAACAAGAATTGAAATAGACAAGCAGGAAAGACCATATGGAAGTTACCTCATATTTATCTTTCATCATATTTACCAGACCGGCTTCATAGTCACGACTGGTATACAGCCGGTTCAGGTAGCCAGAATGGATATCTTGGGCGTTTAGAGCAGCGTAAGTCGCCAGATAAGCATTCCACTTGCCTTTGCCAAAGGCAGCAAATTCTTCCTTGGCAGAATGTTTGGACAAAGCGACAGGATTGCTTGGCTCTATATGGCTAGTGCCAGTAATGACAACCTCATCATCCTTGGTATCGCCGGTTTGCACTAGGGCTGTTGGCTTGTCAGTAGGCTTTGTTGGACCGGTGGATTTCTCAATCCGGATGGAGCTTGTGGGCTGATTGAAAGAATTTGAGGTATCAATAGGTCTCTCTTCAGCAATAAGATCGTCGTCTTGCTGCGGTGGATCATTGGGTATATCCTCAGGAATAGCTGCTTCAAGATCTGGTGTTTTGCCCAGTTCAAGGACGGCATCCTCTTCGGCCGCTTTGTCCAGGCGAGCCTTCTTGCTTGGCCTAGGCTTGGCCCTGAAAGGAATAACAAAATCAAATACAGCATATGTTCCAAGGCGATGTGCTGCAAATATTATGATAAGTATAGCTTACCCAAGCACCGTTTTGAGCGGTGGCAGCTGAGTAGCCGATGACTCGCCAGAGGATGAGTGGGAAGTAACCTGTTAATCAGAGTCAGATGGATTAAGAGGTTGACGAAAGCAGCCCGCTTTAGGACAAGCACTAACAAGCAAGTTAGAGACCTCTGAACGGCGTTTCCGAACTAGACTGTTCGGTAAACCGGCGGAGGTAACTACCTGGCCGTTGTGCCGGGTTGTGCGACGAGCTTCGTGCTGTTGGGTCTTCATAAGAAATTTGGGATCCAAATAAGCAAGAGGATGAGAAAAATTTAACTTTCCGGTTTGCCTGACGGATTTTTAGTGAAGGCAAAGGTTCTGAATCAGAAGAGAGAATAATTACCTCTGCAGCATCAGCATGGCTGGCTTCAGCATCGTCCTGACAAATATCATCATCAATAAGACGCATGAAAAATAAGCCAAGTGAGTCAAGCCCTACCTCAAGGTCCGGATTATCCACATCATCATCAGGGGCCAGATTAGAGGATGCAGTGGTTCTTTTCCTGTGGGCAGTCTTCTTCACAGCTTTAGTCTTTTGCCGGGTTGCCCTTTCCGGTTTGTCTGGTTTTTCTAGTTTCTCCTGCGGCAGTTTCTTGCTCCAAAACGGATCATTGCCCTGGTTACACAGACACTGATATTAAACAATGACAAGATATATCAACAATAGATTCAGCAAAAAGAAAAATCAAACTCTTACAGCTGGCGGTTTGTTGGTGGCACAGAAGGGAAGCAGGCCGGTTTTAGCACAGATGTGTTCCGGTTCAGTCAGCATCTTATTCACAGCCTCTGTGATTTCTTCATCGGTGAGCTGGATGTTGGAATGTCGCAGTGGATCATCAACACTGCCAGTATACTCGCACATCAAACCGGAGCGCTGACTAAGGGGCAGTATGCTCCATGATATCCAACATCGGGCGAGATCAACCCCTGTTAAACCGTTGGCCATAAAGGCTCTGAGCTTCGACAATTGAGGAGCATATTTGCTTCTCTCTTGGGCAGTCAACCTTTGCGAAAAGGGGTGTGTATTGCTGAGCCGCTCCGGACAAAAGCCACACAAGGGATTTTCACCAGCAGGGGAGGTGTCTTTGCAATAGAACCATGTTTGATTCCACTCTTTGGGGTGGTTGTGCAGTTTGGCGTGGGGGTATGTGACCTCTTTCCTTTTCTGAATCACCACGCCACCCAACTCCGTATTGGAGCCGTCAGTAAACTCAGTACGGCGGTTCAGATGGAAACAGTCTCTGAACAATTCCACTGTGGGCTCCTCTTGAAAGAACGCCTCACAGAGCACTTGGAAGTGACACATGTTTGTAACAGAGTTGGGGCCAGTATCTTGTGGATGGAGTTGAAAATCGGCTAAAACGTCCCGGTAAAATTTAGAACCGGGCGGCTTAAAACCCCGGGCTAAGTGATCTACGGAAATGACAACCTCTCCTTCTTGAGGTGTGGGAGGGCATTCTTTGCCAGGAGCCCTCCAATGGATGGTATCTTTGCTGCCTAAGGCACCGATCAGGACTAAATCGTCCAGTTGAGCCTCTGTGACACGAGAAGGAACCCAGTTGCACTCATATACTTGCTTGGCCATGATGAAATCTACAACATAGATGATCCCGGTTCAAAAATGCATTGATTAAGGTACATTGGTATGTGCAATGTTAAACCGGAGACTGATCTATCTAAACAGGAGTTTCATGAAACAACAACTGGCGGTTCAACAAGGGGACTAATGGTATATACCGGTTTGCCAATTTTTTTCTACAAAGTTAAACCGCCTGATCTAAGCATTGAAACAGCTGAGATTGCGGATGGATAAGTATGCAGAAACAGATTTCACAAGATTTCTCTACAGCGTTGGATCTGAAGCAAGTTCAAAAAATAAGAAAAATATTCAAAAGCTCAAAGCAGAACAGTATTGAATCAATGGGCAGAAATATATGTGAGATCTATGGTCTTGGGCATGAAACTAAAGGCAGATACTAAAAGCTACCGCTACACAGAGCAGGGGTTCACAGATGCATCCAGGAGCTAGTATATGAACACGAACAGGTGATGAACACTGCAAGAACACGAAACCCTAGAACAGATCTGTGTTGAGAAGAGCAGAAGGCTTACCAGAGTTGAGGAAGACGCGGAAGGTTGCCGCGGTGCTCTGGTGCGTTCAGGTTGATGCAGCGGCCAAGTTGGTGCAGAAGTTGATGACAGCGGCGGAGCTCCGAGGCTGGTGATGCGAGGAAGACGAAGAAGAAAGGCACGAAGGGGAGAAAATAAATGACCCTTCGGTCCTATTTATAAGGCAAAAGGACATGTGTCAGGCGCAACAATCAAGGGGCCACGAAACGGAGCTGTCGCCTCGATTTCCACAGATCTATTAAACAAGGAAGCATAATGGATAAGCTTCGTTATGAGAGGTGACGTCACTCCGGTTTACAGCAATCAGAGAAGATGACATCATGGTGGTTTACCAATTTATGAGAAGATGTTGAAGATGAAGTTTTTGCTAAAGGATTGACATGAACCCGTTCAAATCAATCTGGGGCCTAATGTTGGGGATATTACTGCTGGGCGTAAACCGGCCTATATGGGCCGGGTCAACTTAGTTCAAGAGTGCTAAAGCCCAAGAAGACAGACGAGGGCCTAAGGCCCGTGGTCGGTTTTAGACTTGTAGCTGTAAACCGGCATTTGTATATAAACTTGTATTGTAAGTTAGGAATAAGGAGAGACCAACCCGGATACGAATATGGACCGGTGTTGAGACTCTGTGAACCGATGGGCGTCACCCGTGTATATAAGGGGATGACCCGGTGGCGGTTCAAGGACAGACAACAACTCGAGACATAGGTGAAGCTTGTTTGCTCCCTAGTCATCGAAACCCCATCAATTCCATCACAACTAGACGTAGGCTTTTACCTTCATCGAAGGGGCCGAACTAGTATAAACTCTCTTGCGTCCCTGTGTTCGCTTTAACCCCTTCAAGCTAACCCGTCGCGATGGCTCCATGACTAAGTCCTTTCTCTAGGACATCTGCAGTGACAAAACCACGACATTTAGTGTGAAGCCGAAGGTAGTCGATGGGGAACAAGCGGAGTGCGGAGGTGCTACAGTGAGAAAAATTATCAATGCTCCGTGGCTAAAAGGCTCTTTCACCGAAACTCCTGACCTATGGCAGTGGGAGTGGTTTTATGTCACTGAACCCCGCTATACCAAGTGGGCAGCTATACCTGCGTTTCGATCTGGCCCTCCATTATAGCTTGCATCATGGATTAATAAAGGATTGGACTGGGGATGAATTGAAGAAGTGCAGACTCTACAGAGCCGCATCCGGAGCCTCCTTGAGAAGGATGTCAGTCTTATCAACATGGTTCAAGTAATGCTGGTCCGCCGAGTTCTGCCGTGCCAACGACGGCCTCTCCGTATGTGGGAGTTTAATCCGGAAGGACCACGGACCCTCCAAGACTTCTTCAGTATTATGCACAAAGGAATGTGGAAGCTGTTTTTTGGGAAACGAAAACAGTGGCCGGACACCACCGAAGACATCAGCCTCGACCGCAACCATCCGGATACCTCGATAAGCACTCTATTTTCGAACAATTATTCAGCAATGTATGCTGTAGTGCGACACTGATCACACTATCTTCTTCCAGGGCTGGATAAAGAAAGCAGAGTGAATCAAGTGTTCGCCCCCCCCCCCCCTTCCCGAAGACTCGGCGGATTCCGTATCAACAAGAATGCTGGCCTCGACACCGTACCAGATGCCTGTGGAGGAGGACAAGACGGAGAGCGGGAGGTCTGAAGGTGGCCTCCATCCCGAAGATATATTAGATGTTGTGTCCGGGGAGATGAAAATCCCATTGCCCGAAGACAAAAGTAAAGGAGAAGCCAAAATTCATTCTCACCGTGGTAAGAAAAGGGTCGTCTACAAAGATTGGGAGGAAAAGGCTCCCAAGCGAGGCAGGATGCCCCTGTCGGGCGGCTCGGGCTTGGAGGACGACGTTATCGCGCAGTCCCCTGGCGAGGACAAGCCTAAATCGTAAGCGAACAAGGGTGTTTTACACATACCCTATTCCTCTCCTGTGACCAGGGTAACATCTAGAATGTATGTTTTTGCAGCTCGGCGCACAGTCTTCCTCAACAATCCTCTTCCTCGGGGGATCTTCTCCCGGAGATGATGGAAAGCAAGACGCCTCCACTAGTCTCCTCGCCCAATAGGGCGGATGACTTCGAGGTGTCGTCCCGGAGGGTCTCTCCTGATCAACAAGTGATGCAAGGGATGATGAAAACACTAACCGAAGGTGATACTTCGGTAGCCCAGGGTCCGGGGGCCAACAATAAAGGCCCCGGACTGTCCGGCTTTCAGCCGGAGACAACTCTAGGGCGAATGAACGGATCCCTTTGAAGGGAGGTCGTGCTGCTATAGCAGCTTCCGGAGATCCAGAAGCACCGGATATATTGACGAACATGCTGCAACAGGCGTCCGTCTCCGAGGACCATCATACCTTGATGGGTACGGTGGTTCAAAAGGTCTTGTCCGCAAAAGGCGGATTGAATGAGGCCTTCACGAGCCTGCTGAGAGGCTTCGAGGTTTGTGCTATAATGCTTTCGATTGTGTTTTATTCACAAAGTACTCCTGTGTATAGATAGTAGCCCCTGAGACTCTGATTGGCTTTCCAAGGGAGTCAATCAGAGGGTCAAAAAGATATGTCTAGGAAATAATCTGACTACTTGGAACACAGGCTGTTACCTCCCCGGCTACTGCTCGATCCACAGAGGTTGCAGATCTGTAGCGGAAGATTGATGAGGTGGATGATGATATCACGCTTACCAACAGGCGGCTTGACGAGGCGCAAGGTATGTTTTTGGGGCAGTCAGTATATGTGTGTATGATAATATATGCATGAAGCTAGAATTGTATACTGAGACACGCATAACTGTAGATGGTGCTGCTGTGGTAGAGGCCCTTCGGGCTGAACTTGCTCTAGCCAAGGAGAAAGCCTGGATGAGCAATTTGGCTGCCAATAAGGCAGTTGATGAATTAAAAAACCGAACAGGCTGCTCGGCGCCAGTGTGAGGAGAGAATTTCTGTCATGGCTCATGAGCTAGAGGAAACCACTGTCCAGTGTGAATTCCTCAAGAGGGATAATAAATCCAAAGCGGCCGATCTCAACAAGGCCTTACAAGAGGCGAGAGAAGCACGGTCCGAGTCTAGAGCGGCTTGGGAGGAGATCCGTCAAGCTGGGGAGATAGCGGCTGGTAAGCCTTTCTTGTTACAGACTAAATTCAGTGATCTGAAGTATTCCCCACTTAATCAGATGTGGAGCTCGCCAGACGCATTCTTGGACCTGCCGAAGAGTACCTCCGATGCTGCGCGATTTTACCAAGCGCAGGAAGGGTGTGCCACGGAGAAGCTTTTTTGGTCACAGTTCGGCGCGCCAAAGCATCCGCTGTTACTAAATGAACAGATGGCCCAGTGGGCTGAGCTCCACAGGATATCGGGTTCTCCATGAAGGACGTCATAGTCCGGCTGTGGCCTACTGAGCCCATTCCAAATAGTTACTTCGGTTTGGTGCAGCGGCTTGTGGATGCGGTGTCGCGTATCGACGCCGTTAAGCGTTCAACGTGCATTGAAGGTGCACGGATGGCCTTTGCCCGTGTCAAAACATACTTGGCGAAGATGAAGGCCACCGACGTTGCAGCAAGGAGTCCCCTCAAGGGTAAGGACCATCACGCACCCGAACATTATTTCCAGGACGTCTTAGAGGGTGCCCGCTTGATAGAGGGTCAGTGATTGAAAGATATGATATTCGAATGAAATGTATTGAAATTTTAAAAGACAGTATTATGATAATATTATGATATTTGCTTAAAAGCTTTTGGTTCCTCTTGTGCGGCTGTTTTTGTATAATCTGGAAGTTTTCCAGTCATCGGCTTCAGCCCCCTCGTAGAAAATACGGGGGTGTTCGGAAAAGCACTTGATCACTCTTAACCCAACGTCTTGGTCCATGAAGGAGGTGTCAATGCGGTGAACGAGGCAATCGGACTATAGCGCGTTAACACTTTCACTTAGCTGTAGGAGTTTTATGGTGGGTCTACGATATAAACCCTGGTATGTACGCGGTTATCCCAGTGTGGTGTGTTTACATGTATGAACTGAAGAAAGGTCCTTCGTGTAATACGGGGGGAATCGCGAAAGATTCCAATAAGTCGTCGAGTGGTTGACCAGTTCTCGCCGCATCATGACAGTTAGTTTTCAGCTTTCTCTACTGAGGTGTTTGACCAAATGAACCGGAAACACAATCGCAGTAGTTCTCCCTTTACTACCTTAGCAGCGGAACGTAAGGTAGCAAGCACAGGAGCCGGGCAACCCAACTATTGACCCAAGACACGATTCAGAGCTAATGCATATAAGGCCAAACTCGTGACGCCGAAGTATGCTATAAAGTTGTTCGGACTTGTTGGCAATTTATTTTGTTCCCATATCGAGCCCCTAACGAGTTATGTCAGGGCGTGTGACATAACACAAGGAGAAAAATGCAGTTTTTTAGAGAAAAAGTGAATACTTGATACAGATTATATTCACTAGAACTTGAGTGATATGTCAATCATTGTTTTGTATATAATAACGCCACGACCCCGGCTATTTGACATGCCAAGGGTCGACGGCTGAGGTAAAAGGCACTTTACAGGCTCGCAAAATAGAGAGTGTGGTCTACAAAAAGTTGTTTTGGACCTCCTGTCGCACGTCTGCGCCGCCTTTCCTCGATGAAGGGGCTCCTTAAAGGGAGTAGCTTTGAATGAATGTACAAACCGGAACTTCGATAGAGTCGGTGAGATGACCAGCCTGCGAGTCGCCTGTAAAGGATAATGAAAAAGAAAGAGTGGTTAGAAAAGAAAAGAAGGAGGTTATGGGAGTACTTGTAGGCCCGTCCGTATTGTGATTCCGCCGATGCCCATGGTATTTTAACTGCATAGTTATGTATGCACGGTACATATTTCGCGGGTGTATGAGGCAGACGGCGGAAGCCGAACTGCTAGTCCAGCTCCATAATTGGTCGGTCCTGCTGAATGGAGACCGGCAGCTTAATGGCCGAAAAGGTATGCGGTTGGTTTAATAAGACCGATTTGTACTCCGGCTGGAGGGAACGTAGTATGATCCTCGGTCCGGAGGGAGTGCGTCTCACGCTCCTCTATAGGGGCGTGTGTCGCGTATACCATATTCACTGTTTTTACCTCAGTGGGAAATTTCTTCTGACCCCCGGTATTTGGTTGTTGAGTCTCTTCGTCATCGCTATCACTGGGTGGCCTTTTCCCCTTGTGTTCGGCGTTGAGCTTGCCGGCCTGCTTGAAGACCCAACAGCTTCTGTTGGTGTGATTAGTTGGTTTGTCGGGGTTGCCATGAATCTGGCAGGGCCAATCCAATATCTTGTCTAAATTGGATGGTCTGTCTCTGTTTGCCTTGAATGGATTTTTCCATTGACCGGGTTTGGGGCCGTTGAATCTGGCATTTACCATTGTGTCGTGCGTTCTTTCTTTATCATTACGACATTTGTGTTTGCTCCGTCATGGTTTGCCATTGTCGTCTTGGACTTTGGAAGTGCCCGGATCGCTGGCGGTGTTGCTTCTACGAGCGAGCCAGCTGTCTTCTCCCATGCAAAAGCGGGTCATCAGAGCAGTAAGGGCTGACATGGATTTTGGTTTTTCTTGACCAATGCGGTGGGTGAGCCACTCATCTCAGACGCTGTGTTTGAAGGCTGCTAGGGCTTCTGCGTCCGGGCAGTCGACGATTTGGTTCTTTTTAACTAAGAACCTAGTCCAGAGCTTCCTGGCTAACTCTCTGGGCTGTTGAACTATATGGCTTAAGTCATCGGCATCCGGTGGCCGGACATATGTACCTTGGAAGTTGTCGCGGAAGGCACCTTCCAAATCCTCCCAGCTGCCAATAGAGTTTTCGGGCAGACTATTTAACCAATGCGAGCTGGACCTTTGAGTTTTAACGGGAGATATTTGATGGCATGAAGGTCATCCCCGCGGGCCATGTGGATATGGAGAAGGAAATCCTCGATCCAGACCACGGGATCAGTTGTTCCATCATATGATTCAATATTCACGGGTTTAAACCCTTCTAGGAATTCGTGCTCCATTACTTCATCTACGAAGCAAAGAGGGTGTGCGGCGCCTCTATGTTGGGCCACATTGCGACGTAGCTCCGATGGAGTCCGTCTGCGGTTTTCGGCCCGGGTATGACTAGGCTTGTTACGTCCGAATAGATAGCCATCGTCACATGTCGGGGCACGTCCTCGCGATCCGTAGATCGATCTGGTATGTCCTGCTCTATTGTCCAGATCCTGCCGAAGGTCATATGTGTGACCACAAGCTGTGTTGTCTCTGCCTTTACGGTGAGGTGGGGTGGGCTAGTGTTCGGCTTTAGTTGCTGCTTTGTCCCGGCCACGTGGTGTGCGGTTAGCCGCATTGTGCGGTGATGGTATGGGCTCCGGCGCCTCGTCATTGAACTAAGGTGGCATTTGCGCTTCGGGGAAATTTTGGTTGGGCGCTTGAGGCCATATTCTTCGGTTGCTAGGACATCAGTCCATCTATCATTGAGCAGATCTTGGTCAGCTTGAAGCTGTTGCTGCTTCTTTTTCAGGCTTCTTGCAGTGGCTATTAGCCGGCGCTTAAAGCGCTCCTGCTCCTGAGGTTCCTCAGGCACGATAAAATCCTCGCTGCCGAGGCTCACCTCATCCTCGGAGAGTGGAAGATAATTACTATCCTCTGAGTCATCGTTTATGGCATGTTTCCCAGGGCTAACTTGCCCATCTTCCCGTTCATCATGTTCGGAAGTTGGCTGAATGGGGTCTTCATTGTCTTTGGCACCGTTCGGAGTGTTGTCTTCTCTTGTTCCGATGTTGTTGTCTTTGCTACGGCGTGACTTAGAGCGGCGCCGCTAACGCCGGCGCTTTGGTTGTATCTCGGGAGGTTTATCCTCAACCGAATCTTCCTTGTCATCGCCGCTATTCTCTTTCGGTGCATCCACCATGTATACGTCATACGAGGAAGTGGTCGTCCAGCGTCCGGTAAACGGCAGGTTTTGGGCCTCTTCTTCTCTGACATCGTCGTCCATACTGTCGATGTCATTGGAGCCGTAATCGAGCGTGTCGGTTAAGTCTTCGACAGCAGCTATGAAGTGGGCGATGGGTGGGAAGCGAAATTCTCCATCATCAGCCTCCAGTTCGAACCGGATATAATTCGGCTATGAGCCCCCCGCTAAGGATAGTCCTCTTAACTAGTTTAACACGTCGCCCAAAGGCGAGTGCTGGAAGACGTCCATGAAGCTGAATTCGATGATCGATGGCCGATCAAGCTCGACGTATGCGGACGCACAGGGTTCGGAACCTGTAGCCAGAGACGAGTCCATGGTTTCGGTGACATGGATGTCACTTGAAGTTAGGTCTGTGTGCAGCTCCAACACCGCTGAGTCTGCGACTTCCGCGGCAGGGTTGAGCTTCCCGTCTTCGGATGGCGCTATCTGCTCCGGATCTAGGGCCAGAGCAGCTACATGTACTATCTCCTGGGTATGTACCGATGACAGATTTACATCATGTTCATCGTGGTGGCAGGGAGCGGCTGCCGTGGTCTTGAATCCGTCGAAGATCAAGTCTCCACGGATGTCCATGACATAGTTCAAGCTTCCAAATCTGACCTGATGGCCAGGGGCATAGCTTTCGATCTGCTCCAGATGGCCAAGCGAGTTGGCCCACAGTGTGAAGCCGCCGAATACAAAGATCTATCCGGGGAGGAGGGTTTCCCCTTGGATAGCGTCATTGTAGATGATTGAAGGGGCCATCAAACCTTTTGACGACGGCACAGTGGAACTCTCAATGAAATCACCAATGTTGGTGTCAAAACCGGCGGATCTCGGGTAGGGGGTCCCGAACTGTGCGTCTAAGGTCGATGGTAACAGGAGACGGGGGACACAATGTTTACCCAGGTTCGCGCCCTCTCTATGGAGGTAATACCCTACTTCATGCTTGATTGTTCTTGATGAATATGAGTATTACAAGAGTTGATCTACCATGAGATCATAATGGCTAAACCCTAAAAGTCTAGCCTGTCTGACTATGATTATTTATCTACGGACCTAGGCCTCCAGTTTATATAGACACCGGAGGGATCCAGGGTTACATAAGGTCGGTTGCAGAGAAAGGAATCTTCATATTTGGTCACCAAGCTTGCCTTCCACACCAAGGAGAGTCCCATCCGGACACGGGAAGAGTCTTTAGTCTTTGTATCTTCATAGCCCATCAGTCCAGCCCATGTCCAATAGGTCGGACGCCCGAGGACCCCTTAGTCCAGGACTCCCTCAGTGTCTCAACACGACAAACTGTTGCAATGGTGCATACTCAAGGAGAACACTTATACCTTGAAATTTAATTAAGGGATCATCTTATAATGCTACCGCTGTACTAAGAAAAATAAGATGCATATAAAAGATAAACATCACATGCAATAAAAAATATATGACATGATATGGACATCATCATGTTGTGCTTTTATCTCCATCGCGAAAGCATCGTCATGATTTCCATCGTCACCGGCTCGACACCTTGATCTCCATCGTTGCATCGTGGTTCTCTCACCAACTATTGCTTCTACGACTATCGCTAATGCATAGTGATAAAGTAAACCAATTACATGGCGTTTACATTTCATACAATAAAGAGACAACCATAAGGCTCTTGTCGGTTACCAATAAATTTTACCAAACATGATCATCTCATACAATAATGTATATCACATCATGTCTTGACCATATCACATCACAACATTCCCTGCAAAAACAAGTTAGACGTCCTCTACTGTGTTGTTGCAAGTTTTACATGGCTGCTACGGGCTTCTAGCAAGAACTGTTCTTACCTACGCATCAAAACCACAACAGTGATTTATCAAGTTTGTTGTTTTAACCTTCAACAAGGACCGGCCGCAGTCAAATTCGATTCAACTAAAATAGGAGAAACAGGCACCCGCCAGCCACCTTTATGCAAAACTAGTTGCATGTCTATCGATGGAACCGGTCTCATGAACGTGGTCATGTAAGGTTGGTCTAGGCCGCTTCATCCAACAATACCTCCGAATCAAAATAAGGCATTGGTGGTAAGAAGTATGATGATCACCGCCCACAACTCTTTGTGTTCTACTCGTGCATATCATCTACACATAGGCCTAGCTCGGATGCCACTATTGGGAAATGTAGCATGTAATTTCAAAAAAAATCCTACGCTCACGCAAGATCTATCTAGGAGATGCATAGCAACAAGAGGGAGACTGTGTCTACGTACCCTCATAGACCGAAAGCGGAAGCGTTTGACAACGCGGTTGATGTAGTCGAACTTCTTCTAGCTCTGACCGATCAAGTACCGAACGCACGGCACCTCCGAGTTTTGCACACATTCAGCGCGATGATGTCCCTCGCCCTCTTGATCCAGCAAGGTGTCGAGAAGTAGATGAGTTCTGTCAGCACAACGGCGTGGGGATGGTGATGGTGATGTGCTCCGCGCAGGGCTTCGCCTAAGCACTACGAAGATATGATCTGAGGCGTAAACTGTGGAGGGTCGGGAGCGCCGCACACGGCTAGGAATAGATGTTGTGTGTTCTAGGCGCCCCCTCCACACGTATATATAGGTGGGGGAGGGGAGGCAGCCATGGGGCGCCCCAAGTAGGAGGAATCCTACTTGGGGTCCTCCCTAATTCGTCCTCCCCCCTTTCCTTCTTTCCGGAGGGGGCAAAAGGGAAGAGGAAGGAGAGAAGGAAAGGGGGGCGAACCCCTCTTTCCCTTCTCCAATCCGGCCACCTTCCTTGGGGGGCACCCCTTGTGGGCTGGTGTGCTCCCCTCCTATGAACCATATAGCCCATATCTTCCTACCGGGGGTTTCGGTACCCCCCCCCCCCGTGGTACTCCGATAAATATCCGATACTATCTAGAACACTTCCGATGTCCGAATACTATCATCCTATATATCAATCTTTACCTCTCGATTATTTCGAGACTCCTCGTCATGTCCATGATCTAATCCAGGGCTCCGAACAACATTTGACCACCAAATCACATAACTCATATAATACTAAATCGTCATCGGACGTTAAGCGTGCGGACCCTACGGGTTCGAGAACTATGTAGCCATGACCGAGACATCTCTCCGGTCAACAACCAATAGCGGAAACTGGATGCTTATATTGGTTCCTACACATTCTACGAAGATCTTTATCGGTCAAACCATTATGACAACATACATTATTCCCTTTGTCATTGGTATGTTACTTGCCCGAGATTCGATCGTCGGTATCTTCATACCTAGTTCAATCTCGTTACCAGCAAGTTTTTTTCTCATTCAGTAATACATCATCCTGTAACTAACTCGTTAGTTACTTTGCTTGCAAGGCTTCTTATGATGTGCATTACCGAGAGGGCCCAGAGATACCTCTCCGATACTCGGAGTGACAAATCCTAATCTCGATCTATGCCAACCCAACAAACACCTTCGGAGATATCTGTAGAGCATCTTTATGATCACCCAGTTACGTTGTGACGTTTGATAACACACAAGGCATTCAAGGGTGACCGACATGTTATGTGCCCCTCCTATCGCGCCCAAGTGGGTTGTCCCCACATGGTGGCCCCGCAGACCCTAAAACCGACGCTATAAAATCCTATTTTTCTAGAAAAAAAATCAGGGAGAAAGAATTATCGCGATCCATGACACGGAGCCGCCATCACCTCATGTTCTTCATCGGGAGGCCAGATTTGGAGTCTGTTTAGGGCTCTGGAGAGGGGGGTCTTCGTTCTTCTTCATCACCAACCCTTCTCCATCGCCAATTCCATGATGCTCCCCACAGGGAGTGAGTAATTCCTTCATAGACTCGCTGGTCAATGAGGATTTGGATGAGATTCATCATGTAATTGAGTTAGTTTTGTTAGGGCTTGATCCCTAGTATCCACTATGTTCTAAGATTGATGTTGCTATGAATTTGCCATGTTTAATGCTTGTCACTCTGGGCCCGGGTGCCATGATTTCAGATCTGAAACGTTTATGTTATCACCATTATATCCATGTTCTAGATCCGATCTTGCAAGTTATAGTCACCTACTACGTGTTATGATCCAGCAACCCCGGAGTGACAATAGTCGGGACCACTCCTAGTGATGACTGTAGTTTGAGGAGTTCATGTATTCACCGTGTGTTAATGCTTTGTTCCGGTTCTCTATTAAAAGGAGGCCTTAATATCCCTTAGTTTCCAATAGGACCCCGCTACCACGGGATGGTAGGACAAAAGATGTCATGCAAGTTCTTTCCATAAGCACGTATGACTATTTACGGAATACATGCCTACATTATATTGATGAACTGGAGCTAGTTTTGTATCGCCCTAGGTTATAACTGTCTCAGGATGAATATCATCCAACAAGTCACCGATCCCATGCCTATGAATTTATCTTATATTGTTCTTGCTAAGTTACTACTGCTATTGTTACTGTTGCACTTGCTAGAAAACTACTGCTATCATTGTTACCGTTACTGTTACTGTTGTCACTATTATCAAAATTATCATATTACTTTGCTACTGATCATGCTGCTGTAGATAATTAATCTCCAGGTGTGGTTGAATTGACAACTCAACTGCAAATACCTTCAAATATTCTTTGGCTCCCCTTGTGTCGAATCTATAAATTTGGGTTGAATACTCTACCCTCGAAAACTATTGCGATCCCCTATACTTGTGGGTTATCAATGACCGAGTCATCTAGAAGATTAACTCGCAACTGAGACAAGCGGTTGTGCAACCCAGACATTTGGAGTATGTGCTCGCTGACAGAACTGTTTCCCTCCATCTTACAACTAAATAACTTGTTGGAGATTTCATATCTCTTGACCCGGGCATGAGCTTGGAAAACCATTCTCAACTCTTGGAACATCTCATATGCTCTGTATTGCTCAAAACGCTTTTGGGGCCCCGGTTCTAAGCTGTAAAGCATGCCGCACTGAACCAGGGAGTAATCATCACTATGTGACTGCCAGGCGTTCATAATGTCTTGAGTTGCTGGGAAAATGGGTTCATCACCTAACGGTGCTTCAAGGAGATATGCTTTCTTGGAAGCTATGAGGATGATCCTCAAGTTACGGACCCAGTCCGTATAGTTGCTTCCATCGTCTTTCAGCTTGGTTTTCTCTAGGAACATGTTGAAGTTGAGGGCAACATTAGCATGTGCCATTGGGTCTACAAGATAGATTGTAAAGACAATTTTACACTAAGTTCATGATAATGAAGTTCATCTAATCAAATTATTTAATGAACTCCAACTCAGATAGGCATTGAACTTTCGTTCAAAACCAATACCTTGATTCTTCCGGTGCCTTCCTTGCTTGCGTACAATTTCCTCGAATTGCTTTCTCCCGGCAAGGCTCTTGTAAACACCTTTCTCTATAATTCCCTTCAATAAGCTATTTTCTTGCTCAAGTGTAACTTGGCTAAGAGAATCATTAGTGGAATCAAGAGAACCACTAGAAGCAACAACATTGGATTTAGCATGATTATTGTTACTACTAGAGGAAGAATCTTTCTTGTTCTTGTTACTAGACTTGACTTGAGGCAACTAAGTGGATAAGAGTAAACGCTTGGCAATGTAAGAAGAACTTTTCTTGCGAAGATCATCATTGATTGCCTTTAAGAACTCATGCTCTTTCTCAAGGTTGAGCTTTTCAAAACGTAATTTCTCATGAGTCCTTAAAAGTTCTCGATGATCTCCTAAGATAGTTTCTTGAGCTAACTTAAGAGTGTTTAGTTCTTTAGTTAGAGACTCAATCTTCTCCTTATCATTGTCATTCGTTTCATCATAGTATTCATCACTATAGTTGTCAACAAGTAAATCATCATCACCTAACAAGTCATCTTCATCACTATTGAAATCAACATACTCGGGGTGTGATACCTTTGGACCTTTGGCCATGAAGCATCTTCCAATTCCTTCATTTGGTGAATCAAATATGTCGTAGGAGTTGGTTGACACAAGTGCTAGTCCGGCAACACCTTCATCTTGAGTATATTCGGAGTCGGAGTGATAGCTTCTCTCGGAGTCATTGTCGGAGTCGGAGCCGGATACCCATTCACCAACATGAGCTTGATGTCTTCATTTTGTGTAGCTCCTTGATGACTTGTCCTTCCTTTCCGAATCCTTGCTTCTTCGAGGGTGTCTTCGTTCATATCGATCATCCCTACTCCTTCTCTCCCTTGACGATGATTCTTCTCTTCTACTTCTTCTTTTGGGAGAATCTTCTCTTCTCTTGTGGGGAGCCGAACACTCATTGGAGTAGTGTCTGGGTCTTCCACAATTGTAGCAGTTTCACTCTCGACTAGAAGATCTTTTGTCATTGTAGGACCTTGACTTGGAACTTCTCTCTTTGCTTCTATTCTTGTAGAACTTGTTGAAGTTCTTCACCATTAAGCTCAATTCTTCATTGAAGGTTTGTTTCTCACTTGATGATGTGGGGGCTTCACATGAGGCTTTGTAAGCACCACTTGAGTTGTTATGGAGCTCCTCCTTATCCTTGAGTGACATCTCATGAGCAACAATTCTTCCAATGACTTCCGTTGGCTTGAGATCTTTGTAATTTGGCATCATTTGGATCAATGTGCATACGGTATCGTATTTTCCATCCAAGGCTCTTAGGATCTTCTTGATGATGAATTTGTCGGTCATCTCTTCACTTCCTAAGCCAATAATCTCATTTGTGATAAGAGCAAGCCTAGAGTACATTTCAGCGACACCTTCACCATCCTTCATTTTGAACTTTTCAAGTTGACTTTGAAGCACATCCAACTTGGATTCCTTGACGGAGTCGGTACCTTCATGCATGTCAATCAAAGTATCCCAAATTTCCTTTGCATTCTCAAGACGGCTGATTTTGTTGAATTCTTCGGGGCACAATCCATTGAAGAGGATATCACAAGCTTGAGCATTGTACTGTAGCATCTTCAACTCATCCACGGTAGCTTCACGATTTGGTTCTCTCCCATCAAAGAATTCACCTTACAAGCCAACACACAAGCCCAAATGGCGGGGTTATGTCCAAGAATATGCATTTTCATCTTATGCTTCCAACTAGCAAAATTAGTACCACCAAAGTAAGGACCTCTACGGTGATAATTTCCCTCGCTAGACGCCATACTCTCCTAGGTTGTGAAACCAAGGCTATGACCACCAAAAGCTATGGAAATCAAAGAAAATGGAGACCAGAGCTCTGATACCACTTGTAGGATCGAAAGTATGTCTAGAGGGGGGTGATTAGATTACTTGACCAAATAAAAATCTATCCTTTTCCCAATTTTAGTCGTTGGCAGATTTTAGCTATCTTAGCACAAGTCAAGCAATCTTAACATGATTCAAGCAAGCATGCAAAGAGTCTATGAGCGGCGGAAAATAAAGCATGCAACTTGCAAGAATGTAAAGGGAAGGGTTTGGAGAATTCAAACGCAATTGGAGACACGGATGTTTTTGTCGTGGTTCCGATAGGTGGTGCTATCGTACATCCACGTTGATGGAGACTTCAACCCACGAAGGTTAACGATTGCGCGAGTCCACGAAGGGCTCCACCCACGAAGGGTCCACGAAGAAGCAACCTTGCCTATCCCATCATGGCCATCGCCCACGAAGGACTTGCCTCACTAGTGGTAGATCTTCATGAAGTAGGCGATCTCCTTGCCCTTACAACTCCTTGGTTCAACTCCACAATCTTTGTCGAAGGCTCCCAAGTGACATCTAGCCAATCTAGGAGACACCACTCTCCAAGAAGTAACAAATGGTGTGTTGATGATGAACTCCTTGCTCTTGTGCTTCAAATGATAGTCTCCCCAACACTCAACTCTCTCTCACAGGATATGGATTTGGTGGAAAGAAGATTTAAGCGGAAAGCAACTTAGGGAAGGCTAGAGATCAAGATTCATATGGTGGGAATGGAATATCTTGGCCTCAACACATGAGTAGGTGGTTCTTTCTCACAAAATGTGTATTGGAAGTGTAGGTATGTTCTGATGGCTCTCTCCACGAATGAAGAGTGGGTGGAGGGGTATATATAGCCTCCACACAAAAACTAACCGTTACACACAATTTACCAATCTCGGTGAGACCGAATGGAGAAACTTGGTCAGACCGATTCAGCAAACCTAGTGAGCGTTAGGATTTTTGGTGGGACTGAGATGCAACTCAGTAGGACCGATATGGTTAGGGTTAGGGCATAACGTAATCTCGGTGTGACCGATTACACAAACTCGATGGGACCGGTTTTGATAATAAGCTAACCAGAGAGTTGGTCAGGTAAACTTGGTGGGACCGATCGCTCATTTCAGTGGGACCGAAATGTTACAAAAGAGAAACAAAGAGTTTACATTGCAATCTCCGTGGGACCGATCGCTCATCTCGGTAGGACCGAAACGTTATGAAGGGAAACAGAGAGATTACAACCCCATCTTGGTGTGACTGAGATCCCTATCGGTGAGACCGATTTGCCTAGGGTTTGTGGCAGTGGCTATGACATCTGAACTCTGTGGCGCCGGATAGAAAGAATCGGTGGGGCCGAGTTTGACTTTGGTTTAGGTCATATGTGGATGTGGGAAGGTAGTTGGGGGTTTCGGAGCATATCACTATGCACTATGAAGCAAGAACCTCATTAAACAACACCTCATCCCTCCTTGATAGTATTGGTTTTTCCTATAGACTCAATGTGACCTTGGATCACTAAAATATAAAATGTAGAGTCTTGAGCTTTGAGCTTGAGCCAATCTTTTTGTCGTTAATATTTTGAGGGATCCACTTTCTTCATCCATGCCATGTCATTCATTGAGCTTTTCCTGAAATATTAATCTTGGGATAGCATTAGCTCAATGAGCTATATGTTGTTAGGAATTACCAAAACCACCTAGGGATAGTTGCACTTTCACATCTTCCTTTCCTCACAGAAGTTTCTGTAACCCGCCATGACGTCATCTCTGGAAAACACAAAAAAAAATTATGACGTCATCTCTCAACAGATCTTCATCTTTAATGCCTTCCGAGAATCGAGGCGTCCATTTAGTTAGATAGTCATTATTGTGTCTTCCTCGATCTTTGCGTCTGCCTGTTTGCTTATCCCTTATAAATAGGCACGCCCCGGTCTTCTCATTCTTCTCTCTTCTTCATCTTCTTCCTCTCGCACCCCCACTGCTGCTCGAGCCCCGCCGCCGTCGCAGAGCATCTCATCGTCATCGACCTTGACCGCTGCATCAACCAGAGTCGGTTCAGAGAACGGCAGCGACCTTCTGTGGAGGATTCGTGGCCGTAAGTATTCGCCCTCCTATTCCTCAGATCCGCATTTGGGGCTTCTAGGTTTTCTGTATGTTCTTCGTAGTTCTTCGTGGTTCTTCGCAGTTCTCCCACTGCCACCTCTTATTGATCCAAAAAGAGATATACGCTTGTGTGGTAGCTGTTTGGTGTCTACTCTTGACATTAGTAGATCCCTTTTTCTGGTATAAAGGCCGCATGAGGACTGATGCATTCGTCTGTGCTATATTTTTAGGTCTAGAAAATTTTCCATTTTGAACGGCCATTTGATCCATAATAATATCCAGAAGTTAAGAAATATGTTTGTCTCAACACTTGATCAATTCTGTTGCTGGTATTTCTCAAATGTCTGTAGTCATGGCGGGTTGTGAAGCCAGCTTACTTTTCCCTATATGACATTTAGCCCTTACTTGAGCCGCCATTACTTCCCTGTACCATTATCACTTAATTTAACCATTATCATTGAATTGAACCGGCATGTTGCTTTCCTTTCAGTTCATTTTCGAACATCATGCCGTCCAAAGCACCGACTGTCTACAACTGGGTTCCCTCAACCGTGACTGAGGACAATTTGAAGGAGTTCTTCTCCATATGATTTTTGCCAGGGAAGAATGTCATGTCTTATCGTGCTCCTGACCCGGATGAGGAACGGCCCAATCCAAGAGATGGTGAAGTCATTGTCTTTTCTGACCACATGAACCATGGTTTTTCCCCACCCGGCTCAAAGTTCTTCAGAGAAGTCCTCCATTTTTTCAACCTCCACCCTCAAGATATCGGGCCCAATTCCATATCTAATATCTGCAACTTCCAAATGCTCTGTGAGGTTTACCTTCAAGAAGAACCGACTGTAGAACTCTTTAGAGAGTATTTTTATCTGAACCGCTAGAACGAGTGCACCAATGGCCTTAGCTTGGAACTTGGAGACATCTCAATTCAACGTTGACATGGCGCCGTCTTCCCCCTCATAGTCTTGTCGAGTCATCCCAAAGACTGGAATCAGACTTGGTTCTATTGTCAAGACACTTCACCAGCAAATGAGAAGCCACTGCAGGGTTATCGCGTCGAGCGTCTTGACTCCAAATTTGCGCTCCCTGACAAGCTTACTACTGCCGAATGTAAGAAGTTGATTCCATCAATCAAAAGGATTAATGCTTTATTAGGGAACGGCTTAACCGGGGTTGATCTGACCCGTTGTTGGATCTCATGGCGGGTTATCCCTTTAAGCCGCCGATCCAAACTGATGTATGAATATGGTGGAGGTCTGAATGATTATCTTCCTTACAGCTCCGTTAAGTTACCCGAAGAAGATATTGTTGCAATGTCAACTCTTCTGGTAAACGGCAAATATGAAGACTGTAGTAAAGTCAGGTTAAACCCCTTCTGCAAACTTAACCCGGTGCCAGAGGTAAAGAACTTCTGATCTCTCTCCTTTGTATTTTTCTCAGTCGTTTTTTTAATACTTGCCTGACCTTTCATCTTGTTTTACTTGTTCATAGGCCAAATTTGATTTCTAGAAAGCCAAATATGACCACGAAGCTGCCAAGAAAGCGAGAGCCGCCGCCATAAACGCCAAGAAGACGACCGGAGATCTAAAAATAAGAAGAAGAGCACCGCTGAAGACCTGCTGAAGCTTGACGATGATACTTCTAAGTCGGAGGTAGCCCTTTGTCGTGACCGGTTTTCCGGGCTTTAATTTCCAGAAAAGGGTTGTTGTGCTCACCAGCCCCAGGATTACTGTTAGCTGATGAGGCACCAACTTGTTACAGAAATTCCAAGCAAAAGTGCAAAATATGTAGCACAAGACCATTGTGGCCTATGAGTACATCAAATGGTTTCTAGTGGTTGAGGGCGGAAGCGGTTTGTGGATCACCACGGTCTATGGGACTCCATTTCCCATAGGAACAGCTGACCAGGTTCACTCCTATCTTCGCGAGGCTGCTATCACCGTTGCTTAGGTCCCGAGGCTGTCATCGCCACGCCCCTCTCCAAGCAAGCAATCTGGCCAAGACAATAGCCAGGGACAAGCCAGTGAGTACTTTGAATGTACTCGCAAACATTTAGAACACAGGTATAATATAATTGATCAACATACACTGAAATATTCTATGATCACATCGTCAGTCATAAATAAAATCTTGATGCATGCAAGCAGGTTATTTATATGCAACCGGAATATGCAATGACAGAATAGAAATAAAATGTACCAATCGGATGTCTGAAGCGACGTCTCGAAAGGATAGTAAAAGTGAGCATGCCTCAGTCGGGCGTCTTAGCGACACCACATAAGGGGCTTATAAAATAAATAAAATAACAAGCATGCCACAGTCGGGCATCTGAGCGACGCCACATAAAGGGCTTATAAGAAAAATGAAATAACAAACATGCCACAGTCGGGCGTCTGTGCGACGCCGCATAAAGGGCTTATGAGTAAATGAAATAACCACATGCCACAGTCGGGCGTCTGAGCGACGCCACATAAAGGGCTTATAATCATAGTGAATATCCAGGAGGTGGTACCGTCCCAGGGATATTCATTATTTCAAACAATGCAAATGGTTAGTCCACAATGATAACAATCATAACCATCATATATCACATGTCATCATCAATATTCGAGTTTAGTGGTTTCTCCTCCGAAGACCGACACTAAGACCGACACTTGACCCATCCCACACTGTAATCCTTAACCATGGACACGGCTATTCGAATAGGTGTAATATCTCTGCAAAGAGTGTACTCTTTACCCACGAGTAACGGATTCCTTTAGTCCATCGGACTAATTCCGTCTACGGTCTTTTAATTGAAACACACCTGACTTGCACACACCAGCTTTCACTCGTGTCTGGAATCACCCATGACACCTGTTAAGCAAAACTCTAAGTGGGGAGGCTACAACCTCGCATAGCATGGGAGCAAATTTGCATCGCGTGCTCTAAGGGGTGCCCCCCTCTCGGTCCCAACCGGATACACCCATGCCCCCGGACCAGGTGGCATGCCTACTGGCTACAACCGGTATCTTCCACCATGGCCTCTCTGTACGGTGTGTGCCAAGACAAGGGTTAACAACTTACTGAACCATACCCCACCTACGGTAGGGACCAGTGGCAGTACGAAACAAGTATGGGGGTTACCGGAACAAGACTCGATCTATGGCCGACTCAGGAGGCTTATGAGTTCCCTGCATGACATGTATATCAAATATATTTCAACCGACGAAATCACCATCCATTATACCTTACTATGCCATACCGGACATAACCGTCCCGATGGGGACCGGCGACAAGCTCACTCCTACCCAAGGCAGAGGCTTTCCCGGATTCCTTTCCGGCATGCATACAAGGCACATGAGGATGATTACCATCACAAGTATATTCATTCCCAACAGCAAGGAAAATCACTAATATGCATCCATGCAAAATGATCGTATCACCACATGAAATAACGAGTTCTCCGTAATGAGGTGGTGTTATAAACGTGTCAACCAACACATCAAAAATATTATGCCAGGGTTCAAGATGCTTCCCTTCATGGTGTGGAAAGGCAGGGTGCACTCCAAATCTTTTGAAAGCTTTCTTCTCTTCAAAAATCCTATTTTCAAAAATATGCAAATAACACATATTTCAAAAAACAGTACAAAAAGGTTGTTTGGAAATTTTCAAATAAATCTTAAAATAAACTAGACAGAATTTGAGAGATGTAGGAAAAAGAATCAAGTCATTTGGAGTTATATTTAAAAAGTTATAGGCAGTCAAAGTTGTGGTCAAAAACTATTTTTAAAAATAAAACAAAAAGAAAATGTTTCAGCCGCGAATACGCTTTCTAAGTAGGGGTTACGTACTTGGGGGTTTTACGCTTTCACTTAACACGTGGACCAGTGTGGGGGTCACTGACAGTGGGCCCGCCTGGCCCACCGGTCAGGTTTGACCAGTCTCTCCTCCCTCCTCTTCCTCTGTCCGAGCCGATGCGGGGCTCCGGCGACGCTCGCCGGCGAACGATGGCACCGTTCGAGACACCGAGGGTGGGGATGGATCCGCGGTTCGAGGGCGGTCCTTTCGGTGGTTGTCAGTCAGGTGGGGATGAAGGGAGTCGCCGGCGGCGAGCTCCGCGGCGGCCGGTGGGTTCGGGAGTTTTGGGTGCTTGAACCGCGGTGGCTCCCGGTCGGGTTTGAGTAGCTGGGCGGCTCCGCAAGTCGAAGTGGAGTCATTTGGTGGCGTTGGACAGACGGGAGGGGCTCTGGTTGCGGTGAATCGAGCTGGGACGTGGCGGCGGCCGAACCGGCCGGAGTTGGGGAAGACGGCTTTCCCCCGACGATTGCTGGCTGTGGGGGTGCCATGGGGTGGCCTAAGGTCGCCTGAGTGCTCGGATGAGCTCGGGGGCCTCTCTTTATAGTGCAACGAGGTCGGTTCCGCGGCGGTGGATGAGGATGCCGGCGAACCGCCTCTCTGTAGTTTGCAGGGCGACGTGGAGGCGACGAGAGCTAGCCGACGAGTGAGGGGATAAGCTTGCGCGGCTCCCAGGGGCAGGTGGCGAGCCGGGGTGGCTTGGGCGGCGCCGACCATGGCAGGGCGCACTGCGGACGCCTGCGTGCCGCCAAAAGTGCTCTGGCGGTGGCGCTGTAGGGTGCCAGGGTGGGCTGGCGTGTTGTGGCGAGAAGGGGAGCGCGTGGCGTGGTTCTGCAGTGTGGGCCAAAACAGGGGCGTGACGCGGCATCTCGTGTGCGCGGCTGCAGTTGGCGCGCTCTGGGCGCGCCCAGTGCACGCCCACCAGCTGCTCGGCGAAATGCCATGGCATGCTAGGTGGCTCCGTTGGAGCTGGGGGTTAGCAGGTCTAGGCTTGGGCTTGCAAGGAGATCAGTGGACAAGTTTGATGGGTCAGAGGATCAGGTTCACAACACAAACTTACACTCATGCCAAAACTGTTCATGCCCACAGGGTGTTTGACAAAATAACAGAGGCATCTAGGCAGGTCTTGGAGTGGTCAAAAACTCCAGATGGTGGTCTCTTTAGATGCATAAGAAGGTGGTGAAGTTAGTTTGCCAAAAGAAGAAACTTGCTAGTGCAAGTTTTGCAAAACCTCAATTCTGGACAGGAGGTAAATGGCATCATTTCATGAACCAAAAATGATCCAAAGGGTGCATGCTCCTGGACTTAGGGGTTTTGCAGGGAGGACTACAAGTAGGAAAAGGAATCAAGAGCCAAAGAGCAAGCAAAAATATGGTTGCTGTACAAACCATCAAGTTGGACCAGAATGAAAATGAGGTTGATTCACTCAAAACTTTCAAATAACAACACTGGGTTTTTGCATAAAGTTGAATCATATGCTACTACTAACATCCCATAATTTTGGTGGAGGCTATAAAGAAATATTTAAATGAGTTGTAGTGCAAAATTGCACTCTGGACCAGAGAAGAAAATTGGGTGTAGAGCTCAAAATATTACAAGAATAAAATATATTTTTGCATAAAAGTGATTTAAAAACATCACATGACATCTCCAAATTTTGGTTGGAACTTTAAGTGAATTTATCAAATGGTTGTAGTTCAAATATGGCCATGTAACCTTGGAAAAACCATTTTTCAAGAAAATAAAGATCAAGCAAATTAATTATGTAATTAGTTCTACTAATAAAATAAAAGTTTTTATCGAGAGGTTAAACAAGTCCAAAAACATATTTGAAAAGTTTTCACTTTGGGGAAAAACTCCATAATAACAAGGGAGAAAAAGGTTCAAAAATAAAAAGGGAGCCCAGAAAATAAAAGTTTTAATTTCCTGGCAAAATTAATTAATAAAACAAGGCCAAAAATTTGGGGTGTCACACCCTTGACTCCCTTGGTCAGCTTTTTAATAATCTTATTAACACTGATCATTGCCAAGACGACACAGGGGCCAGTCAGGCCGTGGAAGAAGAGGTAACTATTTCCTCCAACTCAGCCCATTTGCCAAGATAGAAACTTCGAGTCGTAACCCAGAAAGTAAGGTTTTCACACCCTTTGGCTTATCTGGACCCTCATTTTCTTTTGAAAAAGCAGCAACATGAGAGCCGCCGTCAGGCCCAGAACATCAATGAACCGCCTGCTGTTCTTCAACAAACTCCTCAAAAGCGCCAGAATGAGGTTTATTCCTTCGTCTTTTACTTTTCATTACTGGATCTTCTCCCTTGCATTACTGATACGTCTCCAATGTATCTATAATTTTTGATTGCTCCATGCTATATTATCTACTGTTTTGGACATTATTGGGCTTTATTATCCACTTTTATATTATTTTTGGGACTAACCTATTAACCGGAGGCCCAGCCCAGAATTGTTGTTTTTTGCCTGTTTTAGGGTTTCGAAGAAAAGGAATATCAAATGGAGTCCAAACGAAATGAAACCTTCGGGAACGTGATTTTCTCACCGAATACAACTCAGGAGACTTGGACCCTACGTCAAGCCAATTAATAGGAAGCCACGAGGTAGGGAGGCGCGCCTGCCCCCCCCAGGCGCGCCATCCACCCTCGTGGGCCCCCTTTTGCTCCACCGACGTACTTCTTCCTCCTATATATACCCACGTACCCCAAACGATCAGATATGGAGCCAAAAACCTAATTCCACCGCCGCAACTTTCTGTATCCATGAGATCCCATCTTGGGGCCTGTTCTGGAGCTCCGCCGGAGGGGGCATCGATCACGGAGGGCTTATACATCATCATCCAAGCCCCTCCGATGAAGTGTGAGTAGTTTATTTCAGACCTACGGGTCCATAGTTAGTAGCTAGATGGCTTCTTCTCTCTTTTTGGATCTCAATACAATGTTCTCCCCCTCTCTCGTGGAGATCTATTCGATGTAATCTTCTTTTTGCGGTGTGTTTGTTGAGATCGATGAATTGTGGGTTTATGATCAAGTCTATCTATGAATAATATTTGAATCTTCTCTGAATTCTTTTATGTATGATTGATTATCTTTGCAAGTCTCTTCGAATTATCTGTTTGGTTTGGCCTACTAGATTGGTTTTTCTTGCCATGGGAGAAGTGCTTAGCTTTGGGTTCGATCTTGCGGTGTCCTTTCCCAGTGACAGAAGGGGCAGCAAGGCACGTATTGTATTGTTTCCATCAAGTATAACAAGATGGGGTTTTTATCATATTGCATGAAACTATCCCTCTACATCATGTCATCTTGCTTAAGGCGTTACTCTGTTTTTAACTTAATACTCTAGATGCATGCTGGATAGCGGTCGATGAGTGGAGTAATAGTAGTAGATGCAGGCAGGAGTCGGTCTACTTGTCTCGGACGTGATGCCTATATACATGATCATACCTAGATATTCACATAACTATGCTCAATTCTGTCAATTGCTCAACAGTAATTTGTTCACCCACTGTAGAATACTTATGCTCTTGAGAGAAGCCACTAGTGAAACCTATGCCCCCCGGGTCTCTTTCTCATCATATCAATCTCCATCACTTTATTATTGCTTTGCTTTTTACTTTGCCTTTTACTTTTTACTTTGCATCTCTATACCAAAAATACCAACAATATTATTTATCATCTCTATCAGATCTCACTTTCATAAGTGACTGTGAAGGGATTGACAACCCCTAAGCACGTTGGTTGCGTTGAGCTATTGTTTTTGTGTAGGTACGAGGGACTCGCGCGTAGCCTCCTACTGGATTGATACCTTGGTTCTCAAAACTGAGGGAAATACTTACGCTACTTTGCTGCATCATCCTCTCCTCTTCAGGGAAGTCCAACGCAGTGCTCAAGAGGTAGCAAGAAGAATTTCTGGCGCCGTTGCCGGGGAGGTTCGCGCAAGTCAAGATTTGACTCCCGACAACGAGCCATTTCTGGCGCCGTTGCCGGGGAGTCTGTGCAAAAGTCAACATACCAAGTACCCATCACAATCCCTATCTCCCGCGTTACATTATTTGCCATTTGCCTCTCGTTTTCCTCTCCCCCACTTCACCCGTGCCGTTTTATTCGCCCTCTCTATCTCTCTATCTTCCCTCTCTTTCTCTATTTACCTCTTTTGCCTGTTTGCTTTTTGTTTGCTCGTGTGTTGGATTGCTTGTTTGTCGCGATGGCTCAAGATAATACTAAATTGTGTGACTTCACCAATACCAACAATAATGATTTCTTTAGCACTCCAATTGCTCCTCTTACGGATGCTGAATCTTGTGAAATTAATGTTGCTTTGCTGAATCTTGTCATGAAAGATCCGTTCTCCGGCCTTCCTAGTGAAGATGCCGCTACCCATCTTAATAGCTTTGTTGATTTGTGTGACATGCAAAAGAAGAAAGATGTCGATAATGATATTGTTAAATTGAAGCTATTTCCTTTTTCGCTTAGAGATCATGCTAAAGCTTCGTTTTCATCTTTGCCTAAAAATAGTATTGATTCATGGAACAAGTGCAAAGATGCTTTTATCTCTAAGTATTTTCCTCCCGCTAAGATCATCTCTCTTAGAAACGATATTATGAATTTTAAGCAACTTGATCATGAACATGTTGCACAAGCTTGGGAGAGAATAAAATTAATGATACGTAATTGCCCTACTCATGGTTTAAATTTGTGGATGATTATACAAAAATTTTATGCCGGATTGAATTTTGCTTCTAGAAATCTTTTAGATTCAGCCGCGGGAGGCACTTTTACGCAAATCACTTTAGGAGATGCTACTAAACTCGTTGATAATATTATGGTTAATTATTCTCAATGGCACACTGACAGATCCACTAATAAAAAAGTACATGCGATAGAAGAAATTAATGTTTTGAGTGGAAAGATGGATGAACTTATGAAATTATTTGCTAATAAGAGTGTTTCTTCTGATCCTAATGATATGCCCTTGTCTACTTTGATTGATAATAATAATGAATCTATGGATGTGGATTTTGTTGGTAGGAACAATTTTGGTAACAACACGTATAGAGGAAATTTCAATCCTAGGCCTTATCCTAGTAATCCCTCTAATAATTATGGTAATTCCTACAACAACTCTTATGGAAATTATAATAAGATGCCCTCTGATTTTGAATCTAATATTAAATAATTTATTTTTTTGCAAAAGAATTTTAATGCTATGATTGAAGAAAAATTGCTTAAAGATTGATGATTTGGCTAGGAACGTTGATAGAATTTCTCTTGATGTTGATTCTTTAAAGCTTAGATCTATTCCTCCTAAGCATGATATCAATGAGTCTCTCAAAGCCATGATAATTTACATTGATGAGTGCAAGGAAAGAACCGCTAGGACGCGTGCTATGAAAGATGCCTTTTATTAAAGCGTGTTCTTCTAGTTCCTATGAAAATAATGATGAAGACCTAAAAGTTATTGATGTGTCCCCTATTAAATCTTTGTTTTGCAATATTAATCTTGATAATGATGGGACTGAATATGATCCACCTTTACCTAGAAGGCGTTCTAAAAATTCGAAGTATTTAGATCTTGATGGTGGAATTGATAAAAGTGGGATTAAAAGAAATAAAACCCTAGATGATGCTAAACCCACTATATTGTATTTCAAGGAATTTAATTATGAAAATTGTTCTTTGATTGATTGTATTTCCTTGTTGCAATCCGTGCTAAATTCTCCTCACGCTTATAGTCAAAATAAAGCGTTTACTAAACATATCGTTGATGTCTTGATGCAATCTTATGAAGAAAAACTTGAATTGAAAGTTTATATCCCTAGAAAACTTTATGATGAGTGGGAACCTACTATTAAAATTAAAATTAAAGATTATGAGTTTTATGCTTTGTGTGATTTGGGTGCTAGTGTCTCTACTATTCCCAAAACTTTGTGTGATTTGCTAGATTTCCGTGATTTTGATGATTGCTCTCTAAACTTGCATCTTGCGGATTCCACTATTAAGAAACCTATGGGAAGAATTAATGATGTTCTTATTGTTGCAAATAGGAATTGTGTGTGACATCCCAAATTTTCAATTTGGAATGTTATACACTAGATCATCACTGCATATCATATTTTATTGCATTTTGGCTGATCCTAGAAATTTCTACGCAACTCGAGGACCCTCGGAGAGAGTTGGGGATTTCATTCTTTTCATATTTGAGTTTTCTCAAATTTTGAAAATAGGATCATTTGATTTTAATTATTTTATCTTCAATTATTTCTATTATAAAAATATGAGAGAGGGAATAAAATGACTTTCCCAAAACAAAGAAATATTGAGGATTTAATAAGAAAATCAAATAAGATTTTATTTTGGTTTTATTTGCTATTTTATTTGAATTTAGGAAAAATGCGTGTTTTTCAAAATTGGATGTAGGCCCCAAATAAATGTTCATCCTGTGCAGCTTGATTTTAGAAGCCGGGGAAAATTTACTTCGGAATTTTTGGAGTCCGTTTAGTATTCCTTTTGTTTTTTTCTGAGCGTAACTATTTAAAAAAACGCAACCGACCTAACGGGCCGTGTCCGACCCGGACACTTGGCCCACCCGGCTTTCTAAGTCGGGGAGGCCCAGCCGGACCCCCCCAAACCCTAGCCGCCCTAGCCACGCCGCCGCCGCGCCTCGCCGCCGCTGCCCGCGCCGCCGCCCCGCGCCGACCCCGCCGCCCGTCGGACCGCCGCCCCGCCGCTCGCTGGAGGTAGACCTCGCCGCCGCCGGTTTTGTTCGGTTTTTTAGATTCGTTTTTTATATAGATCGGTTTTCGGTTTATTTATTTAGCGAGCGTTCGCTCGTTCGTTCGTTTTAACGAACGTGTTCATCATCGTCGTTTTTCTTTTCTCGGATTAAATCCGTGATTTTTCTGATCGCGATTCCTGATCCGTTTTTCGTTCTAATATAACTTTTCGCTCGTTTATCGGAATCAGGCGATTCAAGCGCCTGGAGTTTTGTCTCGAAACCCTGTTTCCGTTTAACCAACTCAAACAAGTTTTTGCCACTGTAAAAATTGCCCTAGATCCAGAATAGTAAACGAAGCTTGTTTCTTTTGCTGTTTGTCTTTCGTTGCTTCGTTCGATTTGATTCTTTTTGCCAACCGGAGTTCTTAAGTTGAACTTTCTGGTTAGATCTCTTATTCGAGTTTTACCTCTGCATTAGTTGAGTACTTATTGTATGCTTGTTTGTTTGCGATAGAGTATCCGGAGTGCGCCGCTTGCTACTTCGAATCGCTAGGTTTCCCGGATCATCAGCAAGGCAAGTAACACTTTGATCATACCTCCAACTACCCAGTTTTTATTGCATTAGATCAATCCTCACACATTGCATGGTTAGGATCTAACTAAATTGTGGGTTTGAGAAGTAGTTGAGGTAGTACCTATTACCTGTTTATTATCAAACCTTTGGGAGTTACTTCGATGTTGCTTATTATGCTATGCTATGCTAGTAGACGTGGATTGGGTGAGTGTATCCATGACAGATGTGAGATTGTTAAATTAATGGCTTATCTAAGGTGGCAACTTAAATACACATCTAGGTGGATTGAGGCACCTGGGTATTCCAGCGATTGCTTGTTTTCTTTTGGACCGCCACCCAGGCTCAAAGGGATCATGAGATTATTCATGCTAGAAACTTCCGTGTGCAGCCACAAGATATTATGGGCTTTAGCATAGTTGACTAAGTTGTGCGAACTCTTACAGTGGTAGACTAGCAGATGTAGGGGAAAGTAGGTGTAACGGTCTACCCGATCATAAGGTGCTAGCGCTTCCGAAAGACTATGTCTCGGTCATCCGTTTCTCAAACACCATGTAGTGCGAGAATCCCAACGGAGGAGATCGAGTCTTGTGGGGAAAAGTGCGCAAACCTCTGCAGAGTGTATAAACTAATCATGGTTAGCCGTGTCCCCGGTAATGGACATCTTGAGTATCTTGTATCTGGATTATCATGTGAATCTCATCATGTTACTCTAATTAATTTTGTTGGTTTTTGTTTAATGATGATGCTTAATTGGGATTGAGAATGCTGTCAACCATTCTCAATGTTTAACAACTACCATGATAGTTAAATAAAATTTATTCCTTTGCAGTAGGAAAAAATTGGCTTTATGTAAAACTGTAACCATAGAGCTTTCCACCAGCCAAATATGCATGTAGTATAGCCTTATTCTTTCATTGCTCTCTATGTGTTACATTGCCAGCATATTCCATGTGCTGACCCGTTTCGGGCTGCAACGTTCATGTTGCAGACTTTTCAGACGATGATTAAGGCGCCTTTAGGTCGTGGTTCTATACTCAGTGATGCCGTTGGAGTTGATGGACTCACTTATCTTCCAAGCCTTCCGCTGTTATCGTTATTAGATGGCCTTAAGCCATATTTGAACAAACTATGCCATGAATGTGGCCATAAGATTGATCATTTGGCTTGAAAACCCCGAATCTTCACGCATGATAGCTCATTTCTGAGAACACTTTTTTGAAATAATTGTCGTATTATAAGTTTATTTTTTCCTGGAAACTTGGTCACATATAATGACACAATGCGAAGGTTTTCCAATTTTGTATTTTATTTTTTATGCCTGTTTCGAAATGCGATCAAAACGGCGGGTTTGACCGTTCCTAACTAGTGGTTGAATCTTGGATAAAATTTGATGTTTCTCTGATTAAATAGATACTTATGTACTTAGAGATGATTTTTTGAAAAAATAAAGAGCAAACTATGAGGCAACTGCAGTTCAAATTTGACCCGCTTCCTACTGAATCCGCATGAATTTGTCGTTTTTACCAGAGGTGGATCAAGGCTTTTGACACCCAACCATTTGGTCAATTATGAATCAAATATGGCCTAGTATTTTAGAAAAATGATTTGGTCCAATTTTGCAAGAAATATATGGTAGGTCCTTCACAAAAAGAACTCAATTCGGGCACTCGAAAAACGGAAAATGAATTTTCCATGCAAAGAAAATGAAAGCTCCCTTAGGTAACATTGTTTGGAATTCTAAGATGCACCTTTGTGCATAATATGAGATCATTTGAACAAACTATGCCATGAATGTGGCCATAAGATTGATCACTTTTTTAAATTAATTGTCGTATTACAAGTTTATTATTTTTTCTAGAAATTTGGTCACATATAATGACACAATGCGAAGGTTTTCCAATTTTTTGATTTTTTTATTTTTTATGCCAGTTTCAAAATGCGATCAAAACGGCGGGCTTGACCGTTCCTAGCTAGTGGTTGAATCTTGGAAAACTTTTGATGCTTCTCTTATTAGATAGATACTTATGTACCTAGAAATGATTTTTGTAAAAATTAAAGAGCAAACCATGAGGAAGCTGCGGTTCAAATTTGACCTGGTTCCTACTAAATCGGCGGAAATTTGTCTTTTTCACTAGAAGTGGATCAAAATTTTTGACACCCAACCATTTTGTCAATTGTGCATTAAATATGGCATAGTATTTTAGAAAATTGATTTGGTCCAATTTTGCAACAAATATATGGTAGGTCCTTCACAAAAAAACTCATTTCGAGCACTCAGAAAATGGAAAATGAATTTTCCGTGCAAAGAAAATGAAAACTCACTTAGGCAACATTGTTTAGAATTCCAAGATGCACCCTTGTGCACAATCAAGGTTGGAAAAAGCGGTGGGCGTAAGCGGGGCGGTTGGCCTTTGCCTAGTGCCTAGGCGGTGCCTAAGCGCCCTAGGCAGGGCCTAGGCGGTAATATATTTTTGACTCAAAGTGTATTTGTGATTATTAGATGGGTGTTGATATTAATTTAGGGCATATAAATAAGTTAATTACCGGCTACTCCCACTGGAATATAACCTGTTTGGCATATCTGTGCAGTATGTGGCATGATTTCTTGTTTGGGTAGGCAATTCATTGCTTGCCCTGCCTAGACCTCCATTTATGCCCTAGGCGAGGTGTTTGGCCATTGCCTAGCGCCTAGGCGTGCTTAAGCGCCTCCTAGGCACTGCCTTTTCCAACAGAGTGCACAATATGAGATCATTTGAACAAATATTTGGTAGGTCTTTTACAAAAAAATTCATTTTGAGCACTAAAAAGTGAAAAGTGGTTTTTTCTGAAAAACTTATCTTTGATTTCGACCAATTTAGATGGTCATAAGGTCTTCAAATTGTTTGCTGTGTTCTGATTGGTCCATAGACATATCACACGGATCATGGATTATACATCATCGGATGCTCGAGGATCCAACGGCAGTCATCAACCCTTCCACACCAACCCTAACTCTGTTCTGGTGGTCATCAACCAGACCGCCTCCCCGGTTCATTCCTTCCTCCCTTCCCACCCACCCGCCTCGGCGCCGCCACCCAACTCGCCGACGACCTCTTACGCATCGCCGCCGGCCTCCGCTCCCTCCCCTCTCACACGCCCGACGCCCCACCCTCTCCACCTCCCCTTCTCCCCCTACCCCCAGTAGCACCCAGGCCCAACAACACATGCAGTGGCCAGATCCCAGATCCAGCACGCTTCATGTGCCTCACCGGAGGCGCACACGCAGAGTGAGGTGGGCTGCCCGCATGCAAACGCCATGGACCTCCGTCATGGGACGCCAACGCGTCTCGTCTGCCCGGTCGCGTCACCAGACGGTTGCTTGCCTGCTCCCTGCCGACGCCATCCCATGCCCAGGATGCCGCGCCAACCACGCCCCGACGTCCCTCCTCCCTCACCCCTGCGTCGGCCCCGTCGTCCGTCCCCGAGGTACCCCGCCCGACCGCCCCCAGTCAGTTCTCTTCTCTGTGGCTGGTTCGGCGTGACGTGTTCCTGCCAATTTTTCTCTCCGTCTCTGTGGTTGGGCAGATGGCGCTGCTGCAACTGTGTGCAATTAGTATATAGTGATCTCACTTAGACGGCAAAATCCATAGATTGTTAGTTCGACAAGTACCAGAGGTGAGCTAATTTACATAAGAACACGAGCAGGACTAGATCTAAGAATCAGAGATTAAGTCAGTATATCTCACTTGGGTACAAGTCGCTAGAGGTTGCTATTGACACACACTTAAAGGATTCGTGCACCAAGCCCAGAACCTGAATGCTCTCTCTGTTTAGCTGTTGTACTACTAGTAAACTAGGACGTCTTCTGTCCAACTGCAAGTTGGATGGATACCACTTGCAATTAGTTGCGCAGACATCTGAAATTTTGGTTCAGTTCGTATGTATGTGCATGCTTAAGACTTTGAGTAAAACTAGTTCATTCCTTGTTGTACCTTGAAGCTGACCAGTCCCTAGCAACGCACTTTGGTTGTTCCTGTTAATTTCACTTCTTGCGATTTTAATCACTATTCTCTGTGTTTCCCAGCGACCAAAACTCGTAACAAGGGAATGTCGGGGTTCGTGGTGATGGCAGCTGACACGGAGCCGCTCGAAATCTTCCTCCACCCCCATCTCGTTGCTCACGGACGACAACAAGGTAGAAATTCCCTCCATATGTTGTATCATAGTACTCTGCTAATTAATTTCTATGTTGTAGCTTTCGTCATATGATTATAGTGATGACTGTCAAGCTCGTAATTCCGCATGATGTGTTAAAGTTTAATAGAATATTTGATATGACTTGTGTGCTGACCTCTAGTGTCTTGTTCATTTGTAATGTGTGTGTTGTATGCTTGCTATTTTTATTTATCGAATGAAAGGACATTTTCTACGGCAGGGGGCGACTTTGCTAAAATAAATAAATAAATAAATTGTATGTGCGTGCTGAAACTTTGACAAAATCTCGTTGGATGTTCAGTTTCTATCTATGAACAAGTATGCGTCACTTTTTCTTTTTGTTTGACCAAACTCAAGTCCCCTTTCTAAAACTGCAGCCAAGCAGTACTTGCTACTGGAATAATCCCATGAATGAATTCTTTGTTGTGGTCAACTCTTTCTTGTCTCTCTACAAGGATTCATGCACCAAGCCCAGAGTTAGAATTTTGTGTCAGGCTGCTAGTAAATCAGGCTCTACTCTGTCCAATAGCAAGTTGGATAGTACCTATAGTTAATTGCACGGACATATGGATTTTGGTTCATTTTGTGTGTATGTTTGTTTGTTCATGCTTACGACTTTGGCTAAAACACGTTGGATGCCCAATTCCTATGGTGAACCTTTTGGTTCAAGCAAGAAAACTCATGTTCCCTTTCTATGACTGAAGCCAAGCTGTACCTACTACTGGCATAATACGATGGATTCATTCTTTGTTTGTGGTCAACTCTTGTCTGTCTACTAGCATTCGTGCGAGAACCTGAATGTTGTGTAGGCTGCTGTGTTGTACTACCAGTAAACTAGTTTATACTCTCTCCAACTGCAAGTTGGATAACCTTGCAATTAATTGTACAGACATGCATATGATTTTTTGGTTCAATTTGTATGTATGTATATGCTTAAGACTTTGACTAAAACTAGTTGGATGTTCAGTTCCCCATGAAGGTGACCAATCCCTAGCAGTGCCCATTGGTCCTTCCTGTTAATTTCACCTCCTGCGATTTTAATCTTTGTTTCTTGCTTTCCACAGCGACCACGTTCTCTTAACAGCGGGACATCTGAGTTTGTCGTGGTGATGGAAGCTGACACGGAGCCGCTCAAAATCTCCTCGCCTCCCGTCATGTTTCTTGCGGACAGCAAGGTAGAAATTCTGTCCATATACATCATACTAATGCTAATTAATTTATATGTTGTAGCTTGCGGGATATGGTCATAGCAGTAACTGTTAAGCTCATAATTCTATATGTTGTCTTCAAGTTTTCTCTAATATAGATTTCTCAAATCTCTCTCTGAACTTCTCTAATAAAAATGGTGCTAACTGTTAAAGCTCTTCGTGGTGACATGTTTCTTTTACCAATACAATAATATATTAGAACTCAAGCACTGTTTGAGTGATAGGTTGTTCATACTATTAGAGAAGTGAACTGATTAAGCTATTGCTTTCCCCAACAACAAAAAATAAATACGGCAGTTGAACAACGTGTATCCCTTCACTTGAAAGCCTATGAAACTTTCTGTAGCAGCAGTGCAGCACACTTTATATATGATGGAAATTGTGCAGGTTCCATGGTGTCAATTGGCCTCTGGCCATCTTGAACTGGGACTCCAGTAACAAGTAGATGTTGCTGCCACACCCAATATTTTAAGTTGTTTTATTTTTATTTTTGGAGAGATATTAATCACCCAGTTTCCCTGTTAATAACCTGAGAACACTTGCCTCCTCCCCAACCCTCGCCCCAGCCTGCCGCTGTCGGCTTGCCGCGTGGCTGTCGCCGCAGCAGATAATTAGATTTTTGGGACTCTGTTTCTATGCTCTCCTTGATAACATTTTGGATATTAATTGGACACGCTTTATATAAAACGATTTATCTTGTACATTGATCTACCTAACTTGTAGGAGTATACATGAAACCATACTTGTCAAATATCGAGTATCACAGCTGAATAATAACGTCTTGTTTTATGTTCACTGAATCACAATTCTTCTCTCTTTTTATGATCAGTCCATCTTACAGCCATCAATAAGAAAAACACTTATCTTCATATTAGGATTATTATTTTCTTGTCTGCAGTATTATAATGTACATATGCTTTTCTGTTCACTGAATCACAATTCTTCACTCTTTTACCATCAATCCATCTTCTTACAGTTGCATATTTTTTTGGCTGTCCAGATGACCAAGCCCAAGGAGGAAGCAGTTGCTCATCACTGAGGACAAGTAACTCCAGCAAGTTGACGCCGTAGATTCATAGTGTACCTTCTATATGCCCATCCAGTTCTATGATTTGTGTCTTGAAACCCAAAAACCCCATGCCCATGTGGGAGCTGAACCATAGTTTTTTTCTTGTGGAAAATAATATCCTTGGCTGAATCGACTTGAGGCGGTTTCTTCAAAATTCTTGGAAATGATTTGGTAGTTTCTTTTGGTGAGGAACTGTTTCATACTGAAGTTTACTGGTACATGTGTGGTTTGCTACTGTTGCTTCGTTTGGGTTGGGTTGGTTTCAGCGGGGAGATGTGCATGCACACTAGCAGCATGAGCTAGCAGCCATGATTGCCAGCCAGCCACCACCATGTAAATGTAATAAATGTGTGGCCTATCTAGTGTGCTGCTCATAGAAATATAGATGTGTGGCCTATCTAGTGTGCTGCTGATAATCTGTTTTTACCTCACTTGGCAAACACCATAATCTGTTTTTTCCTCATTGTACTGTAGGAATAAATGTGTGGCCTATCTAGTGTGCTGCTGATAGAAATATAGATGGAAGATTTGTTGACCAGTTAAATTGAGCTTATTGTCAATTCTGCTTATAAGCTATGTTTGATGCTGCCTACAGGTTCTTATTCTTATTTTTTGCATAGGTGAAGTATGAAGTGTGAAGCCGTGAAGCCTATCAGCAAGAGTAGCATATTATGTATTGTAATATCAGGCAAAGTGTAATATTAGTCAGAGTAGCATATTATGTATTGTAATATTTAGTGTTGTTTTGGATGAATTTCATTTCCTCTATAATCTGTTTGAAATATTGACTGTGTATATAATTTCAATACCTATGAAATGGAAACCTGACCAGGGGGACCCACTTATGAAAATTGGTTGACAAATTTTGAAATTTCTGATGTGTGGGTCCAATTGTGATATCAGCATGACAAGTGGGACCAATATGACTAGTGGGACCAGCGCAAAAATAATATGGCTAAAAATAGAAAATTAATAGTAATGGCCCAGAAATTAAAAAGGCCGAATAGTTGGGCCTGGTCCATATAGCTGACCAAAATTAATAAGAAAACGTATACAAAAAGGCTGAATTGTTGGGCTCAGGCCATGTAAAACACCGAATTGGACCGGGCTGAATTTTATCAACGACCTTTTCAATTGGTCGCAATTTTGCCACGTCTGATTGACACGTCGGATCCTACGTGGCCTGGGCAGAGAGCTAGCGACCAAAATAGAAGGTCATAAAATCAATGACCTTTTGTTTTGGTCATGGAATTCCACGACCTTCTCACAGAGAAGGTCGTTAATTTCAGTTTACGACCGCCAGCTTTTGACTTTCTATTTTTGGTCACAAAAAGGTCACAAATAAAAAACAATGACCTTTCAGTGACCAATAGTGATGGTCGCAAGTTGACATATTTCTTGTAGTGGTAGTGCGAGAATCCCAACGGAGGAGATCGAGTCTTGTGGGGAAAAGTGCGCAATCCTCTGCAGAGTGTATAAACTAATCATGGTTAGCCGTGTCCCCGATTATGGACATCTTAAGCATCTAGTATCTGGATTATCATGTGAATCTCATCATGTTACTCTAATTAATTTTGTTGGGTTTTGTTTAATGATGATGCTTAATTGGGATTGAGAATGTTGTCAACCATTCTCAATGTTTAACAACTACCATGATAGTTAAATAAAATTTATTCCTTTGCAGTAGGGAAAAATTGGCTTTACGCAAAACTGTAACCATAGAGTATGTAGCCTTATTCTTTCATTGCTCTCTATGTGTTACATTGCCAGCATATTCCATGTGCTGACCCGTTTCGGGCTGCAACGTTCATGTTACAGACTTTTCAGACAACAATTAAGGTGCCTTTAGGTCGTGGTTCTATACTCAGTGATGCCGTTGGAGTTGATGGACTCACTTATCTTCCAAGCCTTCCGCTGTTATCGTTATTAGATGGCCTTAAGCCATATTTATTGTAATAAGTTCTCTTTTGAGACACTCGATGTAATAAGTGTGTGATTGCTACTCTGCTATAAATCCTCCGAGTACTGTGTGGTGTCAGCATTACTGATCCAGGGATGACATCGGAGCACAGAGATCAGACTGTTTGAGGTCTAGTCGCTATAGAGATGGTATCAGAGCACACGCTGACTGTAGGACATGACCACTAAGCTCAAAGACCTAGATCACTATTCACTCTCTTCTCTTCTGACCTCTCATCTTTTCTACTCTTTTAGGATGGTGGATGCAAGGAACAAGTTCACGCAACCGGATGAAGATACACCCTTTGGACGTCACTTGAAGGAAGTCACTAGATATCTGAACATAGAAGTACCAAGCTTCACCGGAACCTACAACGCCACTTTACCTGAAGAAGAGCGCTGGATGATTCAAGTTCAAGTTCCAGGAAGGACGTTCATGCCAGTCACTGAGCCCATAGAGTTTTCTTTTGA
The DNA here is from genome assembly GCF_002162155.2 of Triticum dicoccoides. Taxonomy (NCBI): domain Eukaryota; kingdom Viridiplantae; phylum Streptophyta; class Magnoliopsida; order Poales; family Poaceae; genus Triticum; species Triticum dicoccoides. The sequence goes on from NC_041386.1 coordinate 586,713,707, forward strand.
TGCACCAACTTGGAATCTAGGAAAGAGCATGGCAGCTCACATCGCCATGGGACGCATTGGAGAAGTTTACCGCAATGATCTCAAGGATACTATCTACCAGATTTGTGGGCGCCGAGATGAGCACTGGGAGATGATCAGCACCAGGAAGGATAGATCAATTGCAGCTTTTATCCAGGAGTTAAACCAGCACATTCGACGTCAGGAGAACGAGATGTGCGCCGACATGATAGATCTAAAGAAGGCAAAGACAAGAATCAAGGAACTGGAGGAAGAACTCAAGGCTACACGTGAAGATTATGAAGAGGAAATTGAAATATTAGTGGAGAAGAATGACGATCTGATCAAGAAGATTGGAATATTTATGGGAGGCCCTACACCAGTAGAAGAAGATGAAGAACCCAAGGATATTCACCCGGAAGACTACATCATCATCGACGACACCGACTCGGATCCAGATGATAGTGATGATGACTATGTTGATGAAGCTGGAGCATATATCATGGAGTCTGCAACCAAAGAATATTTCTTGTAGACCACCCCATCAGTAGTAGTAGTCCACCATGTAAATATAGTAGTCCGAGCACTTTTGCGATAGTTAGATCGATTGTATGCTCTTGTGTGATTGATTGATTGAATGAAGTGAATTGTTTGCTTTTGCCTCATGTGCATATGGGTAGTGTTTTCTCTCTAGACCCCTCTCTATTCTTAAATCTCATCTTTTCTAAACCCTCAGATGCCTCCGAGACGTGACCCTGGATTTACCTTCCCACCGGAGCTCACCCAGTTGATCCAGCAGCAGAACACATTGATGCAGTTGCTAGTCCAGAATCAGAATCAGGGGAACAACAACAACAACAACCCACCACCACCACCACCTGTTGATCACTTAACCCGTTTTCTTAGGCTGAATCCGCCAGTGTCAACACACCAATGACGGGAGATTTACCAAGGGAGTTAGCCGAAAATCTCCGTGACCTATGTTTGGAGATAGTTCCGAGAGGCTATGTAGCAGCATTGGAGATTTAGTCTACTTTGATGGATAAGATCAGAGAAGCCCAGAAGACTGACAAGGAGATTGCTTCTATCAAGGAGAAAAGGAGCAAAGGAAAAGCTAAAGGATTTCGTGAGGATGAGCACGGTACCTTATGGTTTGAAGACCGTGTTTATGTGCCCAACGACCCGGAGATCAGGAAGTTGATTCTGCAAGAGGACCATGATTCACCATATTTGATTCACCCAGGAAATACCAAGATGTATTTGGATTTGAAGGATATTTTCTGGTGGACCGGAATGAAGAAGGATATTGCGGAGTGTGTAGCAGTTTGTGATGTATGTCAGAAAGTAAAGGCAGAACATCAGAAACCAGCAGGATTGCTATAGCCATTGCCGATACCCGAATGGAAGTGGGATAAGTTAGGCATGGATTTTATTACAGGATTGCCTAGAACATGTTCAGGCTATGACTTGATTTGGGTTGTAGTCGATCGTTTGACAAAGGTAGCTCATTTCATTCCAGTGAAGACTACCTATACCAGTGCAAAGTTGGCCAAGATATACATGACCAGAATCGTATGTCTGCATGGAGTTCCAAGGAGCATTGTATCAGATAGAGGAACCCAATTTACCTCAAAGTTCTGGAAGCAGTTGCATGAAACTTTGGGTACCAGGCTAGAATTCAGTACAGCTTTCCATCTGCAGACAGATGGACAGACCGAGAGATTCAATCAGATTTTGGAGGATATGCTGAGAGCTTGTTCGCTAGATTACGGTTCTAGTTGGGACGAGAATTTGCTATATGCAGAGTTCTCTTACAGCAACAGTTATCAATCCAGTTTGAAGATGCCCCCTTTTGAAGCCTTGTACGGAAGGAGGTGCAGGACCCCATTGTTGTGGGATGAAGTTGGAGACCGCCAGTTGTTTGGACCGGATCTGATTAAGGAGTCTGAACAGAAAGTGAAATTGATTCGCGATAGGCTCAAGGTAGCCCAATCCAGGAAGAAGAGCTATGTAGATTCTAAAAGCAAGGAGACAGTTGACGAAGTCGGAGAACGAGTTTATCTTCGAGTATCTCCACTTCGAGGAGTTAAGCGCTTTGGAGTTAAGGGAAAGTTAGCGCCACGATTTGTAGGCCCATACAAGGTTTTGGAGCGTATGGGAGAAGTGGCCTACAAGTTGGAGTTGCCCAAAGGATTGTAAGGAGTTCACGACGTGTTTCGCGTTTCCCAGTTGAAGAAGTGCCACGCAGAGATGGCTGATATACCACTGAGAGATACAGTGCCGCTGGAAGCGATTCAGTTGGACAGTAATTTGACCTACGAGGAGAAACCAGTTAAGATTCTTGATTATGCCAGTCGAGTCACCCGCGGCAAGGTTATTAAGTTTTGAAAAGTTCAATGGAGCCACCACCCGGAGGATGAAGCCACCTGGGAGCGAGAGGAAGAATTTGTGAAGGACCACCCTCACCTATTTTCTAGCCAAACCGAATCTCGAGGGCGAGATTCATCTTAAGGGGGGTAGGTTTGTAACATCCCAAATTTTCAATTTGAAATGTTATACACTAGATCATCATTGCATATCATATTTTATTGTATTTTGGCTGATCCTAGAAAATTCTACGCAACTCGAGGACCCTCGGAGAGAGTTGGGGATTTGGTTATTTTCATATTTGAGTTTTCTCAAATTTTGAAAATAGGATCATTTGATTTTAATTATTTTATCTTCAATTATTTCTATTACAAAAATATGAGAGAGGGAATAAAATGACTTTCTCAAAACCAAGAAATATTGAGGATTTAATAAAAAAATCAAATAAGATTTTATTTTGGTTTTATTTGCTATTTTATTTGAATTTAGGAAAAATGCGCGTTTTTTAAAATTGCATTGAGGCCCCAAATAAATGTTCATCCTGTGCGGCCTGATTTTAGAAGCCGGGGAAAATTTATTTCGGGATTTTTGGAGTCCGTTTAGTATTTCTTTTGTTTTTTAGTGTAACTATTTAAAAAAACGCAACCAACCTAGCGGGCCGTGTCCGACCCGGACACTTGGCCCGGACGGCTTTATAAGCCGGGGAGGCCCAACCGGACCCCCCCAAACCCTAGCCGCCCTCGCCGCCCCGCTGTCGCCGCCTTCGTGCCGCCGCCGTGCCTCGCCGCCCGCGCCGCCGCCCCGGCCGAACCCGCCGCCCGCCGGACCGCCGCCCCGCCGCTCGCCGGAGGTAGACCTTGCCGCCGCCGGTTTTTCTCGAAAAACTGATCGGTTTTCCGTCGGTTTTTTTAGTTTTGTTTTTTTATATAGATCGGTTTTCCGATTTATTTATTTAGCGAGCGTTCGCTCGTTCGTTTGTTTTAACGAATGCGTTCATCGGTTAGATCCAGATAGCGAGCGTCCATTCGTTAATCTGTTCGTCGTTTTTCTTTTCTCGGATTAAATCCGCGATTTTTCTGATCGCGATTCCTGATCCGTTTTTCGTTATAATTTTTCACTCGTTTATCGAAATCAGGCAATTCAAGCGCCCGGAGTTTTGTCTCGAAACCCTCTTTCTGTTTAACCAACTCAAACAAGTTTTTGCCACTGTAAAATTGCCCTAGATCCAGAATAGTAAATGAAGCTTGTTTCTTTTGTTGTTTGTCTTTCGTTGCTTCATTCGATTTGATTCTTTTTGCCAACCGGAGTTCTTAAGTTAAACTTTCTGGTTAGATCTCTTATTCGAGTTTTACCTATGCATTAGTTGAGTACTTATTGTATGCTTGCTTGCTTGCGATAGAGTACCCGGAGTGCGCCGCTTGCTACTTCGAATCGCTAGGTTTCCCGGATCATCAGCAAGGCAAGTAACACTTTGATCATACCTCCAACTACCCAGTTTTTATTGCATTAGATCAATCCTCACACATTGCATGGTTAGGATCTAACTAAATTGTGGGTTTGGGAAGTAGTTGAGGTAGTACCTATTACCTGTTTATTATCAAACCTTTGGGAGTTACTTCTACGTTGCTTATTATGCTATGCTATGCTAGTAGACGTGGATTGGGTGAGTGTATCCATGATAGATGTGAGATTGTTAAATTAATGGTTTATCTAAGGTGGCAACTTAAATACACATCTGGATGGATTGAGGCACCTGGGTATTCTAGCGATTGCCTGTTTTCTTTTGGACCGCCCAGGCTCAAAGGGATCATGAGATTATTCATGCTAGAAACTTCCGTGTGCAGCCACAAGCTATTATGGGCTCTAGAATAGTTGACTAAGTCGTGCGAACTCTTACAGTAGTAGACTAGCAGATGTAGGGAAAGTAGGTGTAACGGTCTACCCGATCGTAAGGTCCTAGCGCTTCTGAAAGACTATGTCTCGGTCATCCGTTTCTCAAATACCATGTAGTGCAAGAATCCCAATGGAGGAGATCGAGTCTTGTGGGGAAAAGTGCGCAAACCTCTGCAGAGTGTACAAACTAATCATGGTTAGTCATGTCCCCGGTAATGGACATCTTGAGTATCTAGTATCTGGATTATCATGTGAATCTCATCATGTTACTCTAATTAATTTTGTTGGGTTTTGTTTAATGATGATGCTTAATTGGGATTGAGAATGCTGTCAACCATTCTCAATGTTTAACAACTACCATGATAGTTAAATAAAATTTATTCCTTTGTAGTAGGGAAAATTGGCTTTACGCAAAACTGTAACCATAGAGCTTTCCACTAGCCAAATATGCATGTAGTATAGCCTTATTCTTTCATTGCTCTCTATGTGCTATATTGCCAGCATATTCCATGTGCTGACCCGTTTCGGACTGCAACGTTCATGTTGCAGACTTTTCAGACAATGATTAAGGCGCCTTTAGGTCGTGGTTCTATACTCAGTGATGCCGTTGGAGTTGATGTACTCACTTATCTTCCAAGCCTTCCGCTGTTATCGTTATTAGATGGCCTTAAGCCATATTTATTGTAATAAGTTCTCTTTTGAGACACTCGATGTAATAAGTGTGTGATTGCTACTCTGTTATAAATCCTTCAAGTACTGTGTGGTGTCAACATTACTGATCCAGGGATGACACCTGAGCACAGAGATTGGACCATTTGAGGTCTGGTCGTTGCATTATGTGCCCGTAGATTTTATCGTTCTTGATATAGATTGCAATCCTTCTTGCCCTATTATTCTAGGTAGACCTTTCCTTAGAACGGTTGGTGCAATTATTGATACGAAGGAAGGGAATATTAGATTTCAATTTCCATTAAAAAAGGGCATGGAACACTTCCCTAGAAAGAAAATAAAATTACCATATGAATCTATCATGAGAGCCACATATGGATTGCCTACTGATACGTCTCCAACGTATCTATAATTTTTGATTGCTCCATGCTATATTATCTACTGTTTTGGGCAATATTGGGCTTTATTATCCACTTTTATATTATTTTTGGGACTAACCTATTAACCGGAGGCCCAACCCAGATTTGTTGTTTTACGCCTATTTCAGAGTTTCGAAGAAAAGGAATATCAAACGGAGTCGAAACGGAACGAAATCAACTGGAGAAGTTATTTTTGGAACGAAAGCCACCAAATAGACTTGGACTCCACGTCAGGAGATACAGGAGGTGCTCACGAGGGTGGGGGGCACCCCCCTAGGGCGCGCCCCCCTGCCTTGTGGGGCCCCGTTGGCTCCTCCGACGTACTTCCTGCACCCATATATATCGCCGTACCCTAAAACTTCCGGAACACACAATAGATCAGGAGTTCTGCCGCCAGAAGCCTCCGTAGCCACCGAAAACCAATCTAGACCCATTCCGGCACCCTGCCGGAGGGGGCAATCCTTCTCCGGAGGCCATCTTCATCATCCCGGTGCTCTCCATGACAAGGAGGGAGTAGTTCTCCCTTGGGGCTGAGGGTATGTACCAGTAGCTATGTGTTTCTCTCTCTCTCTCTCTCTCGTGTTCTTGATTTGGCACGATCTTGATGTATCGCGAGCTTTGCTATTATAGTTGGATCTTATGTTTCTCCCCCCTCTTCTCTCTTGTAATGAATTGAGTTTCCCCTTTGAAGTAATCTTATCGGATTGAGTCTTTAAAGATTTGAGAACACTTGATGTATGTCTTGCCGTGGATATCTGTGGTGACAATGGGATATCAAGTGATTCACTTGATGTATGTTTTGGTGACCAACTTGCGGGTTCCGCCCATGAACCTATGCATAGGGGTTGGCACACGTTTTCGTCGTGATTTCCGGTAGGAACTTTGGGGCACTCTTTGAGGTCCTTTGTGTTGGTTGAATAGATGAATCTGAAATTGTGTGATGCATATCGTATAATCATACCCACGGATACTTGAGGTGACATTGGAGTATCTAGGTGACATTAGGGTTTTGATTGATTTGTGTCTTAAGGTGTTATTCTAGTACGAACTCTAGGGATGTTTGTGACACTTATAGGAATAGCCCAACGGATTGATTGGAAAGAATAACTTTGAGGTGGTTTTGTACCCTACCATAATATCTTCGTTTGTTCTCCACTATTAGTGACTTTGGAGTGACTCTTTGTTGCATGTTGAGTGATAGTTTTATGATCCAATTATGTTAGTCTTGTTGAGGGGACTTACACTAGTGAAAGTATGAACCCTAGGCCTTGTTTCCTAGCATTGCAATACCGTTTACGCTCACTTTTATCACTTGCTACCTTGCTGTTTTTATTATTTCAGATTACAAATATCTTTATCTACTATCCATATACCACTTGTTTCACCATCTCTTCGCCGAACTAGTGCACCTATACAATTTACCATTGTATTGGGTGTGTTGGGGACACAAGAGACTCTTTGTTATTTGGTTGCAGGGTTGCTTGAGAGAGACCATCTTCATCCTACGCCTCCTACGGATTGATAAACCTTAGGTCATCCACTTGAGGGAAATTTGCTACTGTCCTACAAACCTCTGCACTTGGAGGCCCAACAACGTCTACAAGAAGAAGGTTGTGTAGTAGATATCAAGCTCTTTTCTAGCGCCGTTGCCGGGGAGGTTAGCGCTTGAAGGTATATATTTAGATCTTGCAATCGAGTCTTTTAGTTTCTTGTTTTATCGCTAGTTTAGTTTATAAAAGAAAACTATAAAAAAATGGAATTGAGTTTGTCTCATACGCTTCATCTTTTTAATATCTTTCGTGAGTATGATGGAAAGGATAACTGTGCTCAAATGCTAGAAGAAGAAATCTATAAAATGTTTGGCACTAAATATTTGAATGATGAGCATGATTGCAATGTTGTTAGTATGAATTCCTTGAATATCCATGATGCTAATGATATGCAAAGCCACAAGCTTGGCGAAGCTATGTTTGATGAAGATGATATTTTTGTCCCCCAAGTTTTGATGAGCAAATTTATTACGATGAAAGCATGCCTCCTATGTATGATGATTATTGTGATGACACGTATGCTTTAAAGAATAATGATAACCATGAAACTTGTCATCTTGCTCTTAATTTTGAATCACATGATAGTTATTTTGTTGAGTTTGCTCCCACTATTATTCATGAGAAGAATTTTGCTTGTGTGGAGAGTAGTAAATTTTCTATGCTTGTAGATCATGAAAAGAATGCTTTAGGTACTGGTTATATTGTTGAATTCATTCATGATGCTATTGAAAATTATTATGAGGTATGAATATATGCTTGTAGGAATTGCAATAATATCAAGTTCCCTCTCTATGTGCTTAAAATTTTGAAGTTATGCTTGTTTTACCTTCCTATGCAAGTTGATTCTTGTTCCCACAAGTTGTTTGCTCAAAAAATCCCTATGCATAGGAAGTATGTTAGACTTAAATGTGCTAGTAATATTCTTCATGATGCTCTCTTTATGTTACAATTCTTATCTTTTATGTGAGCATCATTGAAATCATCATGCCTAGCTAGGGGCGTTAAACGATAGCGCTTGTTGGGAGGAAACCCAACTTTATCTTAGTTCCTTGCTTTTTGTTCCTGTTTAGTAATAAATAATTCATCTAGCCTATGTTTATATGTGTTTATATGCTTTTAATTAGTGTTTGTGCCAAGTAGAACCTTTGGGAAGACTTGGGGAAAGTCTTTGCGATCATGCTGTAAAAAACAGAAACTTTAGCACTCACGAGAATTGCTGCCATTTTTATTTCGAGAGGTATATTTAGTTAATTCTTTTTGAATATGATTAATAGATAAATTCCTCAGGTCCAGAAATTTATTTGAGAATTTTATGAGTTCCATAATTATACGTTTGATCCAGATTACTACAGACTGTTCTGTTTTTGACAGATTCCATTTTTCATGTGTTGTTTACTTATTTTGATGAATCTATGGCTAGTAAAATAGTTTATAAACCATAGAGAAGTTGGAATACAGTAGGTTTAACACCAATATAAATAAATAATGAGTTCATTACAGTACCTTGAAGTGGTGATTTATTTTCTTATACTAACGGAGCTTACGAGTTTTCTGTTAAGTTTTGTGTTGTGAAGTTTTCAAGTTTTGGGTAAGGATTCGATGGACTATGGAATAAGGAGTGGCAAGAGCCTAAGCTTGGGGATTACCAAGGCACCCCAAGGTAATATTCAAGGACAACCAAAAGCCTAAGCTTGGGGATGCCCCGGAAGGCATCCCCTCTTTCGTCTTCGTTCATCGGTAACTTTACTTGGAACTATATTTTTATTTGCCACATGATATGTGTTTTGCTTGGAGCATCAATTTATTTTTTTAAGATTTTCATGCTGTTATTTAGAACAATGTTTTGCATCTTTTATTTCAATAACAGTGACATTGATAGCCTTTACTATGCCTATGTTACAAGTATACATGTTGCTGTTTCAAAAAGAAAGTTTACCGCTGTTGCAATAATTCCCTAGAAAAGTCAGAATGTGATAAAATGTTGAAACCTTTTGCATATTAAGATATGATAAATTTACTACAGTGGGAATTTTCTTTCATAATTTTTGGATCTAGGGAAGTATGGATGTTTCTGCATTCTGTACATACTATCCTGTTTAGGCAGATTGCTGTTATGTTTGTATTGTTTGCATATGTTTGCTTCTTTAATGATTCTATTTGAGGACAGGAATATTAAATATGCAGAGGCATTTAGTATGCAATTTTAAATAATAATTTTAGTGATTTGCTACAGTAGAGTATGATAAGGTTTTTGCAATGGTTTATACTAACTTATCTCACGAGTCCTTGTTGAGTTTTGTGTGGATGAAGCTTTTGAGATTTAGGGAGACCGTGATATGAGAGGAATTAAGGAGACATAAAAGCTAAAGCTTAGGGATGCCCAAGGCATCCCAAGATAATATTTCAAGAAGTCTCAAGCATCTAAGCTTGGGGATGCCCCGGTTGGCATCCCACCTTTCTTCTTCAACAATTATCGGTTAGTATCAGTTGATCCTAAGTGTTTGCTTCTTCACATGATGTTTGCTATTCTTAGATGTCATTTTATTTTGCTTTGCTTGCTGTTTGAATAGAGTACCAAGATCTTAAATTATTAAATGTTAGAGAGTCTTCACATAGTTGCATAATTATTCGACTACTCATTGATCTTCACTTATATCTTTCGGAGTAGTTTGTCATTTTCTCTAGTGCTTCACTTATATATTTTAGAGCATGGTGGTAGTTTTATTTTGAAAAAAATAGATGAACTCTCATGCTTCACTTATATTATTTTGAGAGTCTTAAATAGCATGGTAATTTTCTTAAAATCCTAATATGGTAGGTATTCAAGAATAATAAAATTCTCTTATGAGTGTGTTGAATACTATGAGAAGTTTGATACTTGATAATTGTTTTGAGATATGGAGATGGTGATATTAGAGTCATGCTAGTTGAGTAGTTGTGAATTTGAGAGATACTTGTGTTGAAGTTTGTGATTCCCGTAGCATGCACGTATGGTGAACCGTTATGTGATGAAGTCGGAGCATGATTTATTTATTGATTGCCTTCCTTATGAGTGGCGGTCGGGGACGAGCGATGGTCTTTTCCTACCAATCTATCCCCCTAGGAGCATGCGCGTAGTACTTTGTTTCAATAGATTTTTGCAATAAGTATGTGAGTTCTTTATGACTAATGTTGAGTCCATGGATTATACGCACTCTCACCCTTCCACCATTGCTAGCCTCTCTAGTACCGCGCAACTTTCGCCGGTACCATACACCCACCATATACCTTCCTCAAAACAGCCACCATACCTACCTATTATGGCATTTCCATAGCCATTCCGAGATATACTGCCATGCAACTTTCCACTGTTTCGTTATTATGACACGCTTCATCATTGTCATATTGCTTAGCATGATCATGTAGTTGACATCATATTTGTCGCAAAGCCACCATTGATAATTCTTTCATACATGTCACTCATGAGTCATTGCACATCCCGGTACACCGCCGGGGGCATTCATATAGAGTCATATCTTGTTCTAAGTATCGAGTTGTAATTCTTGAGTTGTAAGTAAATAAAAGTGTGATGATCATCATTATTAGAGCATTGTCCCAGTGAGGAAAGGATGATGGAGACTATGATTCCCCCACAAGTCGGGATGAGACTCTGGATGAGGGAGTCCTGGATTAGGGGGTGTCCGGATGGCCGGACTATACCTTCAGCCGGACTCCTGGACTATGAAGATACAAGATTGAAGACTTCGTCCCGTGTCTGGGAGGGACTTTCCATGGTGTGGAAGGCAAGCTTGGCGATACGGATATGCAGATCTCCTACCATTGTAACCGACTCTATGTAACCCTAACCCTATCCGGTGTCTATATAAACCGGAGGGTTTTTAGTCCGTAGGACGACATACACAACGACAATCATACCATAGGCTAGCTTCTAGGGTTTAGCCTCTCTGATCACGTGGTAGATCTACTCTTGTACTACCCATATCATCAATATTAATCAAGCAGGACGTAGGGTTTTACCTCCATCAAGAGGGCCCGAACCTGGGTAAAACTTCGTGTCCCTTGCCTCCTGTTACCATCTGGCCTAGACGCACAGTTCAGGACCCCCTACCCGAGATCCGCCGGTTTTGACACCGACATTGGTGCTTTCATTGAGAGTTCCTCTATGAGGGAGTCCTGGATTAGGGGGTGTTCGGATAGCCGAACTATACCTTCAAGCCGGACTCCTGGACTATGAAGATACAAGATTGAAGACTCCGTCCCGTGTCCGGAAGGGACTTTCCTTGGCGTGGAAGGCAAGCTTGGCGATACGGATGTTTAGATCTCCTACCATTGTAACTGACTCTATGTAACCCTAACCCTATCCGGTGTCTATGTAAACCGGAGGGTTTTAGTCCGTAGAACAACATACACATCTACAATCATACCATAGGCTAGCTTCTAGGGTTTAGCCTCTCTGATCTCGTGGTAGATCAACTCTTGTACTACCCATATCATCAATATTAATCAAGCAGGACGTAGGGTTTTACCTCCATCGAGAGGGCCCGAACCTGGGTAAAACTTCGTGTCCCTTGCCTCCTGTTACCATCCGGCCTAGACGCACAGTTCGGGACCCCCTACCCAAGATCCGCTGGTTTTGACACTGACATTGGTGCTTTCATTGAGAGTTCCTCTGTGCCGTCGCCGTCAGGCCCGATGACTCCTACGATCATCAATGGTGATGCAATCTAGGGTGAGACCTTCCTCCCGGACAGATCTTCGTCTTTGGCGGCTTCGCACTGCGGGCCAATTCACTTGGCCATCTAGAGCAGATCGAAAGCTACGCCCCTGGCCGTCAGGTCAGATTCGGAAGTTTAAACTACACGGCTGACATCCGCGGGGACTTGATCTTCGACGGATTCGAACCACTGCCGAGCACGCCGCACTGTCACGACGAGCATGATCTAGCTCTGCCGCCAAACAGTGCCCTGGAGGCCGCACCTGCATCGGCTCCGACCCTTAGTTCGGAGCCAATCGCACCGATCGAGGATGGGCTGTTGGACGCCACCTCGGGGGCTGTGATCCCAACGGCGGTTGAGCCGAACACCAGCCCCGTACTCTGCAAGGCTCGTGACTCCAAGGAGCCGGACTCCGAACCCTCCGCGCCCCTGCCACTCAAATCCGATTGGGCGCCAATCATGGAGTTCACTGCCGCAGACATCTTTCAGCACTCGCCTTTCGGTGATATCCTGAAGTCACTGAAGTCTCTCTCTTTATCAGGAGGGCCCTGGCCGGACTACGGTGAGCAAGGTTGGGGTACGGACAATGAAGAAATTCAAAACCCACCCACCACCCACTTTGTAGCCACTATCGACAACTTAACCGACATGCTCGACTTCGACTCCAAAGACATTGACGGTATGGACGCCGATGAAGGAGACGATGAAGAATCAGCACCTATCGAGCCCGGGGACGCCACCTCGTCATATGACGTATACATGGTGGACGCACCCAAAGATGATGGCGAGGAACGGAAGGACGCACCGAAGGATTGTTCCCTTGAAAAGCAGTTAAAGCGGCGACGCAAGCGCCGCCCCAAATCCCGCCTTGACAGAAATAGCGATCAGACTGATCCAGCGCTGGAGCAGGGCGAACCGCTGCCAGACAACGGCAATCTGGATAATCAAACCGAACAAACAAATCCTATCAATGATAATGGTTCGGACGACATAACGCCGGACAGGCACCCGGAGCAGCAGAATGCCCGTAAAAGGCTCGTTGCCACCGCAAGGAGCCTCAAAAAGCAAAAGCGGAGGCTCAAGGCCGCGCAAAACATGCTCCAATTCAGATGGAGCAAAATACTCAACACTGTAGCAAGGTACGGCGACAATCGCCCCTCCAAGAGCTACCCAAAGCGGAAGCTGCTACCCGAATTCGATGAGGAGGCGTCAGACCCCCCACAACCAAATATCAAAGCAGCCACCTGGTCGGATAGACGACCCCTCTACCACCACAGAACGGCATTCAACGCCGCTCACAATACAACACACGACCCATGCGAGGGCTCGCACGCAAAGGACGGTGCAACAAGATCCATCTATGGACCACGCAAGCGCGCCCCAGCATACAATGCAACACAACAAACATCCGAACAACGCGGCACACCCGGCTACAGGGGTGCCGCACACCCCCTATGTTTCACCGATGAGGTGCTGGACCATGAATTTCCAGAGGGATTCAAGCCCGTAAAGATAGAGGCATACGACGGAACAACAGACCCTGGGGTCTGGATTGAGGACTATATCCTTCATATACATATGGCTCGAGGGGATGACCTCCATGCCATCAAGTACTTACCTCTCAAACTCAAAGGGCCAGCTCGTCACTGGCTCAAAGGCCTCCCCGAAAGCTCCATTGGAAGTTGGGAAGAACTCGAAGACGCCTTTCGGGCAAACTTTCAAGGGACTTATGTCCGACCTCCGGATGCGGACGACCTGAGCCACATAACTCAACAGCCCGGAGAGTCAGCCCGAAAGCTTTGGAATAGGTTTCTTACCAAAAAGAACCAGATTGTCGACTGTCTGGACGCCGAAGCCTTAGCGGCTTTCAAGCACAGCGTCCGCGACGAATGGCTCGCCAGACACCTCGGCCAAAACAAGCCGAGAACGATGGCCGCATTAACAAACCTCATGACCCGCTTTTGCGTGGGTGAGGACAGCTGGCTAGCCAGATGCAGTACCAGCGACCCCAGTACATCTGAAGTTAGAGATGGAAACGGGAGATCACGGCGCAACAGCAATAACAAATGCCGGCATAAAGAAGACAACACGAAGGGCACGGCAGTAAATGCCAGATTCAAAGTCCATCGGCCAAACCAAAAGCCGCCCTCCAAAGGCACCAGGGATGAACTGTCCAGCCTCAACAAAATTCTGGACCAAGTATGTCCGATCCATAGTACCCCTAGCAAACCTGCTAATCATACCCATAGAGAATGTTGGGTCTTCAAGCAGTCCGGCAAGCTTAACGCCATACACAAGGGGGAAGATACACCAAGTGAAGACGAGGACGAGCCTCCCAAGCAAGACAAGGGGGAACAAAAGAAATTTCCACCCGAAGTCAAAACAGTAAACGTGTTACACGTGATCAAGAGAAAAAACAATGCGACACTCCCTGAAAAATATACCCAAGTGCCCGTCACCGCGAAGTCCCGCCACTGGTCGTCTCAACCGATCACCTTCGACCATTGTGATTACACATCAAGTATCCGGCATGCAGGATGGGCTGCACTGGTATTAGACCCAGTAATTGGCGGATACCACTTCACACAAGTCTTGATGGATGGCGGCAGTAGCCTAAACCTAATATATCAGGATACAATCCACGAGATGGGGTTAGACCCAACACAAATTCGCCATAGCAATACTACCTTTAAAGGAGTAACGCCAGGCCCAGGGGCTCGTTGCACGGGCTCCCTCCTACTACAAGTTATATTCGGCTCCCCCGACAACTTCCGTCGCGAGCATTTAACTTTCCACATTGCTCCGTTTAAAAGTGGCTATCAAGCACTACTCGGACGCGAAGCTTTCGCTCGCTTTAATGCAATACCACACTACGCCTCCCTAACACTCAAGATGCCCGGTTCACGTGGCATCATTTCAGTACACGGAAGTATCAAGCGATCTCTGCGCGCCGAAGAGAGTGAGGCTGCCTTGGCAGCCGCACACTAAAGGCGCCCGGACCAGCAAAAGTATCCAATAGGTCGTCAAGACCTCAGACACAACTAACCAAGTCCAGCGTTGCTACTCATATCAAATAGACGGTCACACCCCTATCTTTAAAAAGTACAAGGGGCTCAACGCACGCAGACGAGTGGCGATTTCTTCTTATTTTGAATTATACATGGTTTCTTTAGAAAACTATCCTTTTGCACGACAACCTTTTTACCTAAATTCCTCTCTTTTACAGATGATCATCGCGCTACACCCGTCCAGGATACGGCACAATGGAGACACAGGCGCAGACGTGCAGCAGGGACCCGACCCAAGGATTCTTTTTAGATTAAGACCCTGCGTAAACCTTTTTTATGTCTCTTGTTGATACATATCCACCGTTGAGAAGGATGCTGACGTCTTGGCATGTGGCCACGCCAGAACAATGCACGTACCTGGACACAAGGGGCTTCTTACAAAGGCCATTCTTCAGGCCCAATTTATACCACAAAGACCGAATACCCTAGGGAGTGTTCGGCGTTGCGAGTTTGGCCCTATATGCATCAGCTCCGAATCATAGTCTTTGGTCAAATGTTGGGTTTGCCCGGCTCCTGTGTTTTGGTGCCTTACGTTCCGCTTCACCGGCTAAGGTAGCACCAGGAGAACTACTGTGATTGTGCCCTGGTTTATCCGGACGAGCACCTCAGTAGAGAAAGCCAAAAACTGACTGTCATGATCTAGCGTGAGACTGGTCAACCACTCGATGACCCATGGGAATGTTAGAATTCCTCTGCCTTAACAAAGGGCCACTTTCCGTCCAGGCATATACGCACCCCGGGATCGGGAGAGTGCGGAGCCACCAGGGGCTATCTAGTAGCCCCACTGTCAAACTCCTATGGCTAAGTGAAAGTGTTAAAGCATTATAGTCTGGTTGCCTCGCTCGCTCCGCTATAACCTCCTTAATAGGACCAAGACATTGGGTTAAGTGTGAACGCGTGTTTCTGCGAACACCTCCGCATTATATGTGTGGGGGTTGAAGCCGACGACTGCAATCTTTCAGGTTATACACATGTATACATAAACGGCCGCCCAGGAGGCATCACATTACTTTCAGGCAAAAGTATAAAAGTAGCCTCATAAAAATTTAAAAAGCATTTCGCTTACAATGAGATTACATGTCATTCAAACATAATATTTTTTGAGCACTGGGTCTCTATCAAATGAGCACCCTCAAGAACTTCCTCAAAGTAGTGCTCAACAGCACTTCGACCTATGGCCGAATCCTGTGCTGCAACAGTGGTAGCATCCATCTCTGCCCAGTATGCTTTAGCACGGGCAAAGGCCATCCGTGCACCTTCTATGCACGCCGACCTCTTCATCGCATTTATGCGCGGCACCACATCAAGGACCTGCTGCACCAAGCTGAAATAGCTGCTTGGTTTTGACCTTCCGGGCCATAGTTGATCCACAACAGACCTCATGGAGAGTCCGGACAACCTATTTGGTTCAGCCCATTCGGCTAATTGGTCCGTCAATGAAAGCGGCCGCTCGAGAGAAAGGAATTGCTTCCAAAACAGCTGGTCTACTTCACGGTCCGTCTGACTCTGGAAGTACTTGGCCGCATCGGCAGCGCTCGCCGCCAAATCCATATACGCATCCTCTGAAGTCCACAGCCAATCCAGAGGGGCATACCGTGGATCTCCGTACTCCCTCTGCAGCATAAAGAACTTCCTGGCTACAATATCCCCGGCTTCCCGCAGTTCCTCCTTCTTTGCCCTCACAGCAGAGCGGAGGTCTTTTCCTGTTACAGCAGCCTTCTCAAGGTCCGATGCCTTCGCCTGGTCTTCCTTTTCAAGAGCCCGGCAACGGTCTATGGCGGCTTCTAATTCTATGGCCATATTGGACATCTTCTTTCGGCTCTCGCCATGTGCGGCCTTCTCGGCCCGCAACTCTTCAGCCGCCTTCAAAGTAGCCGCATTACCCAATCTTGCTTGTTCCTTGGCTCGGGCAAGTTCCGCCCGCAAGGCTTCAACAGTGGCAGCTCCATCTGCAGTCATAACATGTTAAAAACACTGGCATCATACTCTTCCTATGTGGCGTTTACCAGACAGGGATACTTACCATGTGCCTCGTCAAGCCTTCTGTTAACAAGCTCGATGTTGGCATCTGCCGCATCCAACTGCCGTTCTAAACAGGCAAACTGGCTAGTCCGGCTGGCCACCGGAGCTTCCATCTCCTGCACATAAAGGCAGTATGGTTATTACCTGGGTGTATGATCCTCCGTTCATCGTCGTTTCCGACGACAACCAGAGTCTCAGGGGCTACTATCTACACATGGCACACCTAACATGTGCAGGACTATTACACATTCCTTTTTACGTACCTCAAAGCCTGTCAGTAGACTCATAAAAGCATCATGCAACCCGCTTTCGGCGGACGATATCCTCTCCATCACCATATTCATCAGCACACGGTGATCATCTAAGATGACTGCTCGCCCCACCAACTCCCTAATAACGTCCGATCGCACACTAGATGGCGCCGGACTCTTTTGTCTACTCTCTTTGGGAGCCGGACACTGGGAGCCTCGGGGATCAATTGGATCACCTTCTGGCCTCTCTGCACTCGGAGAGGCCCTCCGCGACGACACTTCAGGGTCGCCCGCTTCCGGAGCGGAGGAGTCCGGAGGAGGCGTCTCGCTCTCCATCATCTCTGGAAGAAGATCCCCCGAAGACGAGCTCATTTGAGAGGGGCTAAGGCCCGAACTGCACAAATATATGCGGTGGTTATTTTCTCAGAAGAAAAAGATGGCATGTCTGTACTATTAAAGTCTTCGGGTCACTTACGACTCCCGGGAGAATTGATCCCCCCGCGGACTTTGTGCGGCAGCAGCGCCCCCCAAGGTAGGGCCCCCGGTGGAAGATTTCTTCTCCCATTTGGAAGCTTCGGCTTCCGAATTCCCGGGCGCAGTCCTTTTCTTCTTCCTGTCGTCTTCCTTCACGGAGACGCTCGCTCCCTCGGTTAGAATAGGTAGCATTGGGGTCCCGCGTCCGCCCGCATTACCCTCCATAGTATCTTCCTTCAAGGGATCCGGGCAAGGTGCGGTCTGGAGCATCTTTTCCAATACCGGGTTCTCCAAACCCTCAGGGAGGGGGGCCGAACACCGAATCAACTTCGCCTTTGTTAGCCAGTCCTAGTCGAAAAAGCAAACTCTCAGAAATAACTTCGTAACGAAGGAAAGATAATATGCTCGTCCGGAAGATTCTTTACCTGTTCGGCGGTGCGGTTACTGCTCAGGCCCACGTCCTCGGTGATTTTCGGACACTCTACTTGAGGTCCAAAGAATGACTTATACATATCCTCGTGCGTCAGGCCGAGAAAATTTTGAATGGCACGCGGACCCTCGGGATTGAACTCCCACAAGTGAAGGGGCCGACGTTTGCAAGGCTGGACTTGACGAACCAGCATAACTTGTATTACCGCGACCAAACTGAGATCTCCGTTGAAGAGATCTCGAATGCGGCTTTGCAGTAAAGGCACGTCCTTGGCTGGACCCCAGCTCAGTCCTCTGCTGATCCATGACATCAGTCGTGGTGGAGGGCCTGAGCGAAAAACAGGGGCGGCCGCCCACTTGGCACTTCTAGGAGTCGTGATGTAGAACCACTCCTGTTGCCACAATGCAGATACCTCTGCGATGGAACCTTTGGGCCACGGAGCTCCCGTGATCTTGCGTATTGAGGCGCCTCCACACTCTGCATGTTGCCCTTCGATCACCATCGGCTTTACTTCAAAGGTCTTGAGCCATAAGCCAAAGTGGGGGGTAACCCGGAGGAAGGCCTCGCATACGACAACAAAAGTCATGATATGCAGGAAGGAGTCCGGAGCTAGATCATGGAAATCTAGCCCGTAATAAAACATTAAGCCCCTGACGAAAGGATCCAGTGCAAAACCTAGACCTCGGAGGAAGTGGGGGACGAACACAACGCTCTCGTTGGGTTTGGGAGAGGGGACGGCCTGCCCCCTAGGAGGCAGCCGATGCGATACTTCGGCGGTCAGATACCTGGCCTCCCTCAACTTTTTGATGTCTTCTTCCGTGACGGAGGAGGGCATCCATCGGCCTTGAAGGCTGGATCCGGACATGACTTAAGGTTCGGAGCACCTGACCTGAGCTTTGGGCGTTTGAGCTTGAGGCAGAGGAAGGATTCGATTGAGCACGGGAGGGAAAAGTAAAAGCTTTGCCCCTTTATAAAGAGGGTGGATATCAAGCGTCCTCCCCGTGTCCGTTTGGACTTGCCTATGATCTGGGAGTCCTAGAAGCGGTTGGGTTACCCACGTCCGTATTGATGATAATCCCGTAATAGGGGGACACGATCTCTGCTTTAACAAGACGTGCCGGGGAAACCACCTCGCATAACGCGCTGAGGTGGGATAATGAAACGATTTGGATAAAGGCTTGGCCGTGGCGTGTTGCACCACGGAATACGTCAGCAGATTAGATTTGTGTTAATATTATTATTCTCTCTATGGCAATATGTGGAAACTTATTTTGCGGAGCCGGACACTATCTTTGTGTTCAAGATCTTCTATGAAGTATTTGGAGGAGGAACCCGCCTTGCAATGCCGAAGACAATTTGCGCGCCGGACTCGTCATCATTGAAGCCTGGTTCAGGGGCTACTGAGGGAGTCCTGGATTAGGGGGTGTTCTGATAGCCGAACTATACCTTCAAGCCGGACTCCTGGACTATGAAGATACAAGATTGAAGACTCCGTACCGTGTCCGGAAGGGACTTTCCTTGGCGTGGAAGGCAAGCTTGGCGATACAGATGTTCAAATCTCCTACCATTGTAACCGACTCTATGTAACCCTAACCCTATCCGGTGTCTATATAAACCGGAGCGTTTTAGTCCGTAGAACAACATACACATCTACAATCATACCATAGGCAAGCTTCTAGGGTTTAGCCTCTCTGATCTCGTGGTAGATCAACTCTTGTACTACCCATATCATCAATATTAATCAAGCAGGATGTAGGGTTTTACCTCCATCGAGAGGGCCCGAACCTGTGTAAAACTTCGTGTCCCTTGCCTCCTGGTACCATCCGGCCTAGACGCACAGTTCAGGACCCCCTACCCGAGATCCGCCGGTTTTGACACCGACACTCTGTGTCGTCGCCGTCAGGCTTGATGGCTCCTACGATCATCAATGGTGATGCAGTCCAGGGTGAGACCTTCCTCCCCGGACAGATCTTCGTCTTCGGCGGCTTCGCACTGTGGGCCAATTCACTTGGCCATCTGGAGCAGATCGAAAGCTATGCCCCTGGCCGTCAGGTCAGATTTGGAAGCTTAAACTACACGGCTGACATCCATGGGGACTTGATCTTCGACGGATTTGAGCCACTGCCGAGCGCGCCGCACTGTCACGACGAGCATGATCTAGCTCTGCCGCCAAACAGTGCCCTAGAGGCCACACCCGCATCGGCTTCGACCCTTAATTCGGAGCCAACTGCGCTGATCAAGGATGGGTGGTTGGACGCCACCTCGGGGGCTGCGATCCCAATGGCGATCGAGCTGAACACCAGCCCCGCACGCTGCGAGACTCGTGACTCCAAGGAGCCGGACTCCTCTCCGGACTCTGAACCCTCCGCGCCCCTGCCGATCGAATCCGATTGGGCGCCGATCATGGAGTTTACTGCCGAGGACATCTTTCAGCACTCGCCTTTCGGCGATATTCTGAAGACACTGAAGTCCCTCTCTTTATCAGGAGAGCCCTGGCCGGAGTACGGTCAGCAAGGTTGGGATTCGGACAATGAAGAAATTCAAAGCCCACCCACCACCCACTTTGTAGCCACTGTCGATGACTTAACCAACATGCTCGACTTCGACTCCGAAGACATCGACGGTATGGACGCCGATGAAGGAGACGATGAAGAACCAGCGCCTATCAGGCCCTGGAAAGCCACCTCGTCATATGACATATACATGGTGGACACCCCAAAAGAAGGAGATGGCGATGGAACAGCGGAGGATGACCCCTCCAAGAAACAGCCTAAGCGCCGGCGTCAGCGGCGCCGCTCAAAATCCCACCAAAACAAACACGGTGATTCCAGCACGGGAGATAATAATACTCCGAAAAGTGCCGAAGAAAACCCCCTCCAGCAAGAATTAGCACAGGAGGATGGAGAAACCAGCCCTCATGAGAGAGCGGCAGACAGAGAGGTCGAGGACGATAATTATATGCCTCCCTCCAAAGACGAGGCAAGCCTCGACGACGATGAATTCGTCGTGCCAGAGGATCCCGTCGAGCAAGAGCGTTTTCAACGCAGGCTTATGGCCACGGCAAGAAGCCTCAAGAAAAAACAGCAACAGCTCAGAGCTGATCAAGATTTGCTAGTCGACAGATGGACTAAAGTCCTTGCGGCCGAAGATCATAAACTCGAACGGCCCTCCAAGAGCTACCCAAAGTGCAGGTTGCTACCCCGATTAGAGGAGGAAGCACTTCGTGCAGCCGACCGGCCACCTTGTGGCCGCGACAGAGAGGCCTCTCGGCCCTCCACTCAAGCCGCACCCCGTACCAAGGCACGGGAATATGCGCCGGACTTACAAGATATGTTGGAGGACAAGGCAAGGCAAACAAGATCGATCTACGGATCACGCGGGCACCCCACGGCTCGAGACGGTAACCGTCACGCCGATCGCAAATTCGGCAGGGCCGAACACAGTAGACAAAGCTCATTGGAGCTATGTCGTGATATAGCCCAGTATAGAGGGGCCGCACACCCACTATGCTTCACAGACGAAATAATGGATCATCAAATCCCCGAGGGTTTCAAACCCGTAAATATCGAATCATATGATGGCACAACAGATCCTGCGGTATGGATCGAGGATTATCTCCTTCATATCCACATGGCCCGCGGCGATGATTTCCACGCCATCAAATACCTCCCACTCAAGCTTAAAGGACCAGCTCGGCATTGGCTTAACAGCTTGCCAACAGGATCAATCAGTTGTTGGGAGGACCTGGAAGCCACATTCCTCGACAATTTCCAGGGCACTTATGTGCGACCCCCAGACGCCGATGACCTAAGTCACGTAATTCAGCAGCCAGAGGAATCGGCCAGGCAATTCTAGACACGGTTCCTAACAAAGAAAAATCAAATAGTCGACTGTCCGGACGCTGAGGTCCTAGCAGCCTTCAAGCACAATATCCGTGACGAGTGGCTTGCCCGGCACCTTGGACAGGAAAAGCCGAAGTCTATGGCAGCACTCACGACACTCATGACCCGCTTTTGCGCGGGAGAAGACAGCTGGCTTGCTCGTAGCAACAATATGACCAAGAACCCTGGTAATTCGGATACCAGGGACAGTAGTGGCAGGTCGCGTCGCAACAAGCAGAAGCGCCGCATTAACAGCGACAATGCTGAGGATACGACAGTTAATGCCGGATTCAGAGGCTCTAAATCCGGTCAGCGGAAAAAGCCATTCAAAAGGAATCCTAGGGTCCCGTCTAGTTTGGACCGAATACTCGACCGCTTGTGCCAGATACATGGCACCCCTGAAAAGCCGGCCAATCACACCAACAGGGATTGTTGGGTGTTCAAGCAGGCAGGCAAGTTAAACGCCGAAAATGAAGACAAGGGGCTGCATAGCGATGACGACGAGGAGCCCCAGCCGCCGAACAATAGTGGATAGAAGGGTTTTCCCCCACAAGTGCAGACGGTGAACATGATATACGCAACCCACATCCCCAAGAGGGAGCGGAAGCGCACATTAAGGGATGTATACGCGATAGAGCCAGTCGCCCCAAAGTTCAGCCCACGGTCCTCCTGCCCGATCACCTTTGATTGAAGGGACCACCCCACTAGCACCCGTCATGGAGGATTCGCTGCATTGGTTCTAGACCCAATTATTGATGGATTTCATCTCACTAGAGTCCTTATGGACGGCGGCAGTAGCCTGAACCTGCTTTACCAGGATACAGTGCGGAAAATGGGCATAGATCCCTCGAGGATTAAGCCCACCAAAACAACCTTTAAAGGCGTAATACCAGGTGTAGAGGCCAACTGTACAGGCTCAGTCACACTTGAAGTGGTCTTCGGATCTCCGGATAATTTCCGAAGAGAGGAGTTAATCTTCGACATAGTCCCATTTCGCAGTGGCTATCACGCACTGCTCGGGCGAACCGCATTCGCCAAGTTCAATGCAGTACCGCACTACGCATACCTTAAGCTCAAGATGCCAGGCCCTCAAGGAGTAATTACGATCAATGGAAACACCGAACGCTCCCTTCGAACGGAGGAGCACACGGCGGCCCTTGCAGCGGAGGTACAAAGCAGCCTCTCCAGGCAGTTCTCTAGTCCGGCCATTAAACGACCAGACAACGTCAAGCGCGCCCGGAGTAACCTACAACAAGACCGCCTGGCACGACCCGAGCAGGCGTAGCAATGCGGCCCCAACCCCAGCCCTCGCAAAAATGCGATACCAGTACTTCACGTACATAACTACGCTCTAGAAATGCCATGGGTACAGGGGGAGGGGCACCATCACGGCATGCCCGAAACACGGCTTAAACCGCACCAGGGGCTGCCGATTTTTTAATTTTCTCTTACTTTCAGGTCTCCACTCTTCGGAAGGCCTGTTCGGCAATTCAATTACCGCACAAACGATGCAAGAACCAGGGAAGCAGTCAAGCCACGCCGCATTATGGAACTCCCAGGTGGTCTCTATCACGAGCAGTATACCTGCTTCGCATACTATTCCGCAGCTTGCCCCTGGACCGGACATGTTACATAGTCCAACCTTTTGCTTATCGCATTATTTGTATCATTCTGCTTTGATCGCAGCCCTCTTTAATAAACAGTGCATAGCTTTTGTCTATTTTTGCATTACCTTTTTTTATTATATATATATGTTCCTTAACGACATATTGCACCCGTACACTTTGGTACGGCCTAAATGCGCCAGGGGCTTTAGTACCCCTCAATATGGTGTGAGAAGTCCGAACACTTTAACAAGTGCGGCACCCCGAACTTATAGCATTATATGCATCGGCTCCGAATCATGTCTTGGGTCAATAGTTGGGTTTGCCCGGCTCCTATGTTTCGGTGCCTTACGTTCCGCTATATCGGCTAAGGTAGCACTAGGAGAACCACTGCGATTGTGCCCCAATTGAGCTGGGTCGAGCACCTCAGTGGAGAAAGCTAAAACTGACTGTCATGATGAAGCGAGAGCTGGTCGCTGTTCGAGAGGTTTTTTCGAGTCCCTAACGACTTATGCCGCTTAGAGCGAGGAGCCGACTCTGTTCGGCCAAGGCGTGGATAGCGCCCCGAACTCGGTCTTCCGAATACCAGGGGCTTCGCCGAAATTTAAAATTATAGAATTCTATGGCTAAGTGAGAGTGTTCACGCATTATAGTCCGATTGCCTTGTTCGTTGGGCTGAGCGCCTCCCTCGAAGGACCGAAACATGGGAAAAAGAGCGCTCAGGTTTATCCCCGAACACCCCAGCACTAGCGGCACGGGGGCAGAAGCCGATGACTTGCCATCTCTCAGAATTGATAAACAGCCACACAGAAGGTAATATTTTAAATTCCAACAGCATTGCTTAGCGCATATGAACAAGTTTTCAGCGCACATGACAAAACGAGCAAGTTTCACTCAAAAATTACATCCCAAGAACATTCATCCGCCACAAGGCAGGCACCCTTCAGAACATCCTTATAATAATTCTCGGGCTTGCGATGCTCTTTCCCCGGTGTTGGCCCATCCTTCACAAGCTTCTCAGCATCCAGCTTGCCCCAGTGCACCTTAGCACGGGCAAGGGCCCTACGGGCACCTTCAATGCAGACAGAGCGCTTGATGACTTCGAGCCTTGGACAGGCCTCCACCAGCCGCCGCACCAGCCCGAAATAGCTCCCAGGCAGAGCCCCTCCAGGCCATAGCCGAACTATGAGGCCCTTCATGGCCTGTTCGGCCGCCTTGTGGAGCTCGACCAGCTGCTTCAGCTGGTCGCTCAGGGGCACGGGGTGTCCGACCTCAGCATACTGAGACCAGAACACCTTCTCTGTTGAGCTGCCCTCCTCGGCTCGATAGAATGCGGCGGCATCGGACACACTCCGGGGAAGATCTGCGAACGCTCCTGGAGAGCTCTGGATTCGGGTAAGTAACAAGTAACTCACGTTTATGTGTTTGCTTTGCATAAAGAATGCCTTACCCGCCGCTATCTTCTTCACCTCATCCAACTCCTGGAGGGTCTTCTGGGATTCGGCCTTGGCAGACTTGGCATTTTCAATAGCCACCGCGAGCTCGGACGCTCGCGTCTTTGAGTCAAGCTCCAAACTCTCATGTTTTTCCATGAGAGCCTGGAGCTCTTGCCGTACCTTGCCAACCTCGGCCTCATACTTCTCCCGCTCGGTGCGCTCCGTGGCCGCCCTCTTCTCGGCCTCGACCAGCGCTTGCTTAAGGGTCACCACCTCAGACGTGGCCCCTACAATAGCCACAATAATCCTTTCATTTTTTGCAATTGCACCTTTTTATATATATTTAAAACAAGGTATTTCTTACCTTCATTGTCCTCGAGCTGCTTCTTGGCACGCCCAAGCTCTTGCTCAGACCGCTCAAGGTTCTGCTTTAGCGTGTCCACTTCCGCAGTCAGTGCGGCGGACACAAGCAGAGAAGCCTGCATACGCATATTGACTCCTTTTTGTTAGACTCCTGCAATTTTTATTTGATCCTCTATTCGGCTTTTCTTCCCGAACGCCAAACAGAGCATCAGGGGCGACTGTCTATGCGGTAATATTATTTACACATTCTTTACTTACCTCAAAGCCTGTTAAAAGGCTAGTACAAGCTTTAGTCAGTCCGCTCTTGGCGGACTGAACCTTCTGGACCACTGCACTCATAATGGTGCGGTGCTCCTCGTCGATGGGGGCGCCTTGGAGCGCCTCCAACAGATTGTCCGGCGCCTCCGGTTGGACGGGGTCACCGGCACAGTGGGCTTCCTCCTCTTGTAAGGAGGTCCCCCGCCGGACTCTGGAACCTTTGAAGGTTCCGGAGCGGTGTCCGGCCTAGATCCGGACTTGGAGCCCTGGGGGTGTTTCATCCCCTTTACTCCTGGAGTCCGGGAGGTCGCCTTGCGGCGCCTCCAGGACCACCTCCTCCCGGCTTGGAACCTGTTGGGACAACACTTCGGTGTCGTCCGTAGGGCGGGGGGAGGAAGCCGTCGGAAGCGAGTTCACATCCGACGAGTCCAGTGAGCCGCTCGACGACGCATCGAGCCGGTCTTTGGGTGGGCTGCATAAACATATTCGACATAAGGGAAAGCTGTGCAATAAATGAATACTATGAATTACTCCGGTATCCGGATACTTACGATTTTGCCAGGGGCTTGGCCCTGGGCGGCCACTCCTCTCCACCGTCATCGGCGTCGGTGGAGTAGTTCGGAGGAAGGGTTTCCCCTTCTTGGACCCTCCGGCCTCCCCAGAGAGGGCGGCCTTCCTTTTCTTCTCTCCTCCCGCTGGAGGGGGAGAAGTCTCTTCTTCTTCCTCCTCGTCTTCACGGGAGGAATGCGCCTCGGAACCGTCGGATGATGGATCCGACACCTCCTGGCGCCGGGCACTCTTTCGAGTCCCCGTGGCCTTTTTCACGGCCTTCTTCTCCGGCACCACATAGGGTGCCGGAACCAGCAGCTTCGCCAAGCAAGCGTCCGCTGGGCCTTCGGGCAAAGGAGCCGGACAGTTGATCTGTCCGGACATCGCCTGCCAATCCTGTCAAAGGTAAGGGAGCTTAGATCCCGCATGGAGTCAAACTATGAAAAACTGATACCCTGTAAAAGGGAAAAACAGCTTACCGCGAGAGCGTGATGTTGTGTACTGAATCCGCGATCCTCGGTAGCGGATGCGGGAGCCTCGGCACCCTTGAAAAGCACCTTCCAGGCATCTTCGTACGTCATGTCGAAGAGCCTACTCAGAGTTTGGTGCCGCGCCGGGTCGAACTCCCACAGGTTGAAAGCCCGTTGCACGGAAGGATCAAGCGGATGAGCATAACCTGGACTACGTTGACAAGTTTGAGCTTCTTGTCCACCAGGGTTTGGACGCATGATTGGAGTCCGGTCAGCTCTCCTTTTTTACCCCACCACGGGCACATCTCCTTCCAGGAGGTGAGCCATGTAGGGGGTCCGGATCGAAACTCAGGGGCTGCGACCCATTTGGGGTCGCGCGGCTTGGTGATGTAAAACCACCCCGATTGCCAGCCCTTCAAGGTCTCCACAAAGGAGCCCTCGAGCCATAAGACGTTGGCCATCTTGCCCACCATGGCGCCTCCGCACTCCGCCTGGTTGCCGCGCACCACCTTCGGCTTGACATTGAAAGTCTTGAGCCATAGGCCGAAATGGGGACGGATGCAGAGGAAAGCCTTGCACACGACAATAAACACCGAGATGTTGAGGACAAAGTTCGGGGCCAGATCGTGGAAATCCAGGCCATAGTAGAACATGAGCCCCTGGACAAATGGGTGAAGAGGGAAGCCCAATCCGCGGAGGAAATGGGGGAGGAACACCACCCTCTCATGGGGCCTAGGGGTGGGGATGAGCTGCCCCTTTTCGGGAAGCCGATACGCAATGTCATTAGACACGTGTCCGGCCTTCCTTAGTTTTTTGATATGTCCCTCCGTGACGGAGGAGACCATCCACTTGCCTCCCGCTCCGGACATGGATGGAGAAGGTTGAGGTGGGGAGTGCGGACTTGAGCGCTGGAGCTCGAGTACGCGAGAATGAATAAGCAAAGGAGGAAGAAGGCGTAGGTGAAAAGGTGGATCCTTATCCCCTTATATGGGTGGACGCAACTACGTGTCCCCACCAGCCTGGTAAAACTCGCTTATCTCCAAGCGCCATAATCAATGGCGCGGTTGGGTTACCCACGCCCGTATTGATGAGAATCCCAGAATAAGGGGACACGATCTCTGCTTTAACAAGACGTGCCAAGGACATCGCCTCGCATGACGCGCTGAGGTGGGATAATGAAACGACTCGGATAAAGGCTTGGCCGTGGTGTGTCACATTACGAAATACATCAGCAGATTAGATTTGTGTAAATATTATTCTCTCTACGGCAATATGTGGAAACTTATTTTGCAGAGCCAGACACTATCTTTGTGTTCAAAATCTTCTATGAAGTACTTGGAGGAGGAACCCGCCTTGCAATGCCGAAGACAATCTGCGCGCCGGACTCGTCGTCATTGAAGCCTGGTTCAGGGGCTACTGAGGGAGTCCTGGATTAGGGGGCGTCTGGATGGCCGGACTATACCTTCAGCCGGACTCCTGGACTATGAAGATACAAGATTGAAGACTTCGTCCCGTGTACGGGAGGGACTTTCCTTGGCGTGGAAGGCAAGCTTGGCGATACGGATATGCAGATCTCCTACCATTGTAACGGACTCTATGTAACCCTAACCCTATCCGGTGTCTATATAAACTGGAGGGTTTTTAGTCCGTAGGACGACATACACAACGACAATCATACCATAGGCTAGCTTCTAGGGTTTAGCCTCTCTGATCTCGTGGTAGATCTACTCTTGTACAACCCATATCATCAATATTAATCAAGCAGGACGTAGGGTTTTACCTCCATCGAGAGGGCCCGAACCTGGGTAAAACTTCATGTCCCTTGCCTCCTGTTACCATCCGGCCTAGACGCACAGTTCGGGACCCCATACCCAAGATCCGCCGGTTTTGACACCGACACTGGATGAAAATAAAAAATAAGAAAGGCCATAAAAAAAGAGAAGGCCCAAAAAAATAAAAAATAAAAGAGAAAGGCCATAAAAAAAGAAAGGCCAAATAAAAAATGAGATAAAAAGAGAGAAGGGGCAATGCTACTATCCTTTTACCACACTTCTGCTTCAAAGTAGCACCATGATCTTCATGATAGAGAGTCTCCTATGTTGTCACTTTCATATACTAGTGGGAATCTTTCATTATAGAAATTGGCTTGTATATTCCAATGATGGGCTTCCTCAAAATGCCCTAGGTCTTCGTGAGCAAGCAAGTTGGACGCACACCCACTAGTTTCTTTTGTTGAGCTTTCATACGTTTATAGCTCTAGTGCATCCATTGCATGGCAATCCCTACTCACTCACATTGATATCTATTGATGGGCATCTCCATAGCCCGTTGATACGCATAGTTGATGTGAGACTATCTTCCCCCTTTTTGTCTTCTCCACAAACCACCACTCATTTCCACCTATAGTGCTATATCCATGGCTCACGCTCATGTATTGCGTGAAGATTGAAAAAGTTTGAGAACATCAAAACTATGAAACAATTGCTTGGCTTGTCATCGGGGTTGTGCATGATTTAAATATGTTGTGTGGTGAAGATGGAGCATAGCCAGACTATATGATTTTGTAGGGATAACTTTCTTTGGCCATGTTATTTTGAAGAGACATAATTGCTTAGTTAGTATGCTTGAAGTATTATTATTTTTATGTCAATATTAAACTTTTGTCCTGAATCTTTTGGATCTGAATATTCATATCACAAGTAAGAAGAATTACATTGAAATTATGCCAACTAGCATTCCATATCAAAAATTATCTTTTTATCATTTACCTACTCGAGGACGAGCAGGAATAAGCTTGGGGATGCTTGATACGTCTCCAACGTATCTATAATTTTTGATTGCTCCATGCTATATTATCTACTGTTGCAGGCAATATTGGGCTTTATTATCCACTTTTATATTATTTTTGGGACTAACCTATTAACCGGAGGCCCGGCCCAGATTTGCTGTTTTATGCCTATTTCAGTGTTTCGAAGAAAAGGAATATCAAACGAAGTCGAAACGGAACGAAATCAACTGGAGAAGTTATTTTTGGAACGAAAGCCACCAGATAGACTTGGACTCCACGCCAGGAGATACGGGAGGTGCTCACGAGGGTGGGAGGTGCCCCCCTAGGGCGCACCCCCTACCTCGTGGGGCCCCCGTGGCTCCTCCGACGTACTTCCCGCACCCATATATATCGTCGTACCCTAAAACTTCTAGAACACACAATAGATCGAGAGTTCCGCCGCCAGAAGCCTCCGTAGCCACCGAATACCAATCTAGACCCGTTCCGGTACCCTGCCGGAGGGGGCAATCCTTCTCCGGTGGCCATCTTCATCATCCCGGTGCTCTCCATGATAAGGAGGGAGTAGTTCTCCCTCGGGGCTGAGGGTATGTACCAGTAGCTATGTGTTTGATCTCTCTCTCTCTCTCTCTCTCTCTCGTGTTCTTGATTCGGCATGATCTTGATGTATCACGAGCTTTGCTATTATAGTTGGATCTTATGTTTCTTGCCCCACCTCTTCTCTCTTGTAATGAATTGAGTTTCCCCTTTGAAGTAATCTTATCAGATTGAGTCTTTAAAGATTTGAGAGCACTTGATGTGTGTCTTGCCTTGGATATCTGTGGTGACAATGGGATATCAAGTGATTCACTTGATGTATGTTTTGGTGACCAACTTGCGGTTCCGCCCATGAACCTATGCATAGGGGTTGGCACACGTTTTCGTCGTGATTCTCCGGTAGGAACTTTGGGGCACTCTTTGAGGTCCTTTGTGTTGGTTGAATAGATGAATCTGAGATTGTGTGATGCATATCGTATAATCATACCCACGAATACTTGAGGTGACATTGGAGTATCTAGGTGACATTAGGGTTTTGATTGATTTGTGTTTTAAGGTGTTATTCTAGTACGAACTCTAGGGTTGTTTGTGACACTTATAGGAATAGCCCAACGGATTGATTGGAAAGAATAACTTTGAGGTGGTTTCGTACCCTACCATAATCTCTTCGTTTATTCTCCGCTATTAGTGACTTTGGAGTGACTCTTTGTTGCATGTTGAGGGATAGTTTTATGATCCAATTATGTTAGTATTGTTGAGGGGACTTACACTAGTGAAAGTATGAACCCTAGGCCTTGTTTCCTAGCATTGCAATACCATTTACGCTCACTTTTATCACTTGCTACCTTGCGGTTTTTATTATTTCAGATTACAAATACCTTTATCTACTATCCATATACCACTTGTTTCACCATCTCTTCGCCGAACTAGTGCACCTAGACAATTTACCATTGTATTGGGTCTGTTGGGGACACAAGAGACTCTTTGTTATTTGGTTGCAGGGTTGCTTGAGAGAGACCATCTTCATCCTACGCCTCCTACGGATTGATAAACCTTAGGTCATCCACTTGAGGGAAATTTGCTACTGTCCTACAAACCTCTGCACTTGGAGGCCCAACAACGTCTACAAGAAAAAGGTTGTGTTGTAGACATCACCTACCAAAGATGGCAATACCTAGATCTATTCTTGCTTGTTATGCCTAGCTAGGGGTGTTAAACGATAGCGCTTGTTGGGAGGCAACCCAATTTTATTTTTATTCCTTGCTTTTTTTTCTCCTGTTTAGTGATAAATAAATTATTTAGCCTCTGTTTTGGTTGTGTTTTTTGTGTTTAATTAGTGTTTGTGCCAAGTAGAACCGTTGGGAAGACTTGGGGAAAGTCTTGTTGAACTTGCTGTAAAAAACAGAAACTTTAGCACTCACGAGAACTGCTGTCATGTTTATTTGGAAAGTTCTATTTAGTTAATTCTTTTTGCATATGTTTAATAGATAAATTCCTCACGTCCAGAAATTTATTTTAGAATTTTTGGGGTTCCAGATCTTGCGCTTGCTACAGATTACTACAGACTGTTCTGTTTTTCGTGTGTTGTTTGCTTATTTTGATGAATCTATGGCTAGTAAAATAGTTTATAAACCATAGAGAAGTTGGAATACAGTAGGTATAACACCGATATAAATAAATAATGAGTTCATTACAGTACCTTGAAGTGGTATTTTGTTTTCTTTCGCTAACGGAGCTCACGAGATTTTCTACTTTAAGTTTTGTGTTGTGAAGTTTTCAAGTTTTGGGTAAAGATTTGATGGATTATGGAACAAGGAGTGTCAAGAGCCTAAGATTGTGGATGTCCATGTCACCCCCAAGATAATCTAAGGACACCTAAAAGCCAAAGCTTTCCGGGGCATCCCCTCTTTTGTCTAGTTCTATCGGTAACTTTACTTGGAGCTATATTTTTATTCACCACATGATATGTGTTTTGCTTGGAGCGTCTTTTATGATTTGAGTCTTTGCTTGTTAGTCTACCACAATCATCCTTGCTGTACACACCTTTTGAGAGAGCCATACATGATTTGGAATTTGATAGAGTACTCTATGTGCTTCACTTATATCTTTTGAGCTTTATAGTTTTGCTCTAGTGCTTCACTTATATCTTTTAGAGCACGGTGGTGGATTTGTTTTATAGAAACTATTGATCTCTCATGCTTCACTTAGATTATTTTGAGAGTCTTAATAGCATGGTAATTTGCTTAAAATCCTAATATGCTTGGTATGCAAGATTAATAATAAAACTTTCTTATGAGTGTGTTGAATACTAAGAAAAGTTTGATGCTTGATGATTGTTTTGAGATATGGAGGTAATAATATCAAAGTCATGCTAGTTGAGTAGTTGTGAAATTGAGAAATACTTGTGTTGAGGTTTGCAAGTCCCGTAGCATGCATGTATGGTAAACTTTATGCAACAAATTTGAAACATGAGGTGTTATTTGATTGTCCTCCTTATGAGTGGCGGTCGGGGACGAGCGATGGTCTTTTCCTACCAATCTATCCCCCTAGGAGCATGCGCGTAGTGATGAGGTTTTTGATGACTTGTAGATTTTTGCAATAAGTATGTGAGTTATTTATGACTAATGTTGAGTCCATGGATTATACGCACTCTCACCCTTCCATTCTTGTTAGCCTCTTCGGTACCGTGCATTTCCCTTTCTCACATCGAGAGTTGGCGCAAACTTCGCCGGTGCATCCAAACCCCGTGATATGATACGCTCTTTCACACATAAACCTCCTTATATCTTCCTCAAAACAGCCACCATACCTACCTATTATGGCATTTCCATAGCCATTCCGAGATATATTGCCATGCAACTTTCCATCATTCCGTTCATCATGACACATTCATCATTGTCATATTGCTTAGCATGATCATGTAGTTGACATAGTATTTGTGGCAAAGCCACCGTTCATAATTCTTTCATACATGTCACTCTTGGTTCATTGCATATCCCGGTACACCGCCGGAGGCATTCATATAGAGTCATCTTTGTTCTAGTATCGAGTTGTAATCATTGAGTTGTAAATAAATAGAAGTGTGATGATCATCATTATTAGAGCATTGTCCCAAGTGAGGAATAAAAAAAGAGAAAGGCCATAAAAAAAGAAAAGGCCCAAAAAATGAGAGAAAAATAGAGAAGGGACAATGTTACTATCCTTTTACCACACTTGTGCTACAAAGTAGCACCATGATCTTCATAGTAGAGAGTCTCTCATGTTATCACTTTATTATACTAGTGGGAATTTTTCATTATAGAACTTGGCTTGTATATTCCAACAATGGGCCTCCTCAAGTGCCCTAGGTCTTCGTGAGCAAACAAATTGGATGCAAACCCACTAGTTTCTTTTGTTGAGCTTTCATACATTCATAGCTCTAGTGCATCCGTTGCATGGCAATCCCTACTCCTTGCATTAACATCAATCGGTGGGCATCTCCATAGCCCATTGATTAGCCTCGTTGATGTGAGACTTTCTCCTTTTTGTCTTCTCCACATAACCCCATCATTATATTCTATTCCACCCATAGTGCTATGTCCATGGCTCGTGCTCATATATTGTGTGAAAGTTTATAGGTTTGAGATTACTAAAGTATGAAACAATTGCTTGGCTTGTCATCGGGGTTGTGCATGATGAGAGCATTCTTATGACGAAAATGAAACATGGTAAACTATATGATTTTGTAGGGATGAACTTTCTTTGGCCATGTTATTTTGAGAAGACATAATTGCTTAGTTAGTATGCTTGAAGTATTATCATTTTTATGTCAATATGAACTTTTGTCTTGAATCTTTCAGATCTGAATATTCATACCACAATTAAGAAGAATTACATTAAAATTATGCCAAGTAGCACTCCGCATCAAAAATTCTGTTTTTATCATTTACCTACTCGAGGACGAGCAGGAATTAAGCTTGGGGATGCTTGATACGTCTCCAATGTATCTATAATTTTTGATTGCTCCATGCTATATTATCTACTGTTTTGGACATTATTGGGCTTTATTATCCACTTTTATATTATTTTTAGGACTAACCTATTAGCCGGAG
Source organism: Triticum dicoccoides (assembly GCF_002162155.2). NCBI lineage: Eukaryota > Viridiplantae > Streptophyta > Magnoliopsida > Poales > Poaceae > Triticum > Triticum dicoccoides. Next base: position 586,747,536 of record NC_041386.1, read on the forward strand.
GCCCAGCCCAGATTGTTGTTTTTTGCCTCTTTTAGGGTTTCGAAGAAAAGGAATATCAAACGGAGTCCAAACGGAATGAAACCTTCGAGAACGTGATATTCTCACCGAATACAACTCAGGAGACTTGGACCCTACGTCAAGCCAATTAACAGGAGGCCACGAGGTAGGGGGCGCGCCTGCCCCCCCCCCAGGCGCGCCCTCCACCCTCGTGGGCCCCCTGTTGCTCCACCGACATACTTCTTCCTCCTATATATACCCACGTACCCCCAAACGATCAGATACGGAGCCAAAAACATAATTCCACCGCCGCAACTTTCTGTATCCACGAGATCCCATCTTGGGGCCTGTTCCGGAGCTCCGCCGGAGGGGGCATCGATCACGAAGGGCTTCTACATCATCATCCAAGCCCCTCCGATGAAGTGTGAGTAGTTTATTTCAGACCTGTGGGTCCATAGTTAGTAGCTAGATGGCTTCTTCTCTCCTTTTGGATCTCAATACAATGTTCTCCCCCTCTCTCGTGGAGATCTATTCGATGTAATCTTCTTTTTGCGGTGTGTTTGTTGAGACCGATGGATTATGGGTTTATGATCAAGTCTATCTATGAATAATATTTGAATCTTCTCTGAATTCTTTTATGTATGATTGGTTATCTTTTCAAGTCTCTTCGAATTATCAGTTTGGTTTGGCCTACTAGATTGGTTTTTCTTGCCATGGGAGAAGTGCTTAGCTTTGGGTTCGATCTTGCGGTGTCCTTTCCCAGTGACAGAAGGGGCAGCAAGGCATGTATTGTATTGTTGCCATCGAGGATAACAAGATGGATTTTTTATCATATTGCATGAAACTATCCCTCTACATCATGTCATCTTGCTTAAGGCGTTACTCTGTTTTTAACTTAATACTCTAGATGCATGCTGGATAGCGGTCGATGAGTGGAGTAATAGTAGTAGATGCAGGCAGGAGTCGGTCTACTTGTCTCGGACGTGATGCCTATATACATGATCATACCTAGATATTCTCATAACTATGCTCAATTCTGTCAATTGCTCAACAGTAATTTGTTCACCCACCGTAGAATACTTATGCTCTTGAGAGAAGCCACTAGTGAAACCTATGGCCCCCGGGTCTCTTTCTCATCATATCAATCTCCATCACTTTATTATTGCTTTGCTTTTTTACTTTTCCTTTTACTTTTCACTTTGCATCTCTATACCAAAAATACCAAAAATATTATTTATCATCTCTATCAGATCTCACTTTCGTAAGTGACCGTGAAGGGATTGACAACCCCTAAGCGCGTTGGTTGCATTGAGCTATTGTTTATGTGTAGGTACAAGGGACTCGCACGTAGCCTCCTACTGGATTGATAACTTGGTTCTCAAAACTGAGGGAAATACTTATGTTACTTTGCTGCATCATCCTCTCCTCTTCGGGGAAATCCAACGCAGTGCTCAAGAGGTAGCAATTACGAACTTTATTTTTATCTTTGCAGGAGGTGTCTCGCTCTTCTGGCAACTCATCTCAAACTCAATTCCCGGCCTTTAAGACTACCCCTTGGTAAGTAAGAAATTATCTTTCCTTTGTGTCTTTCAAACTGCTTCTTTATACTAACTGTTTCATAACATCTTTCTTAGTGGCCAAGCCAAATCCAAGAAAGCCAAGGTGACTAGGCCGGCGGAAGACCCGCCAGTCCTTGCACCTGAACCGCCCATGCCACCTTCTCCTCCTCCAACTGAAGCACCAGAAGACTCAGTTGTCAATGCTGAAGTAGATCCTCCTAAGCCGTCAGTTGACGATACTATCGTTAATCCTTCTGCTACTGGTCTGTCCAGCTCAGCCAACCCGCCATCGCTGTCTGCCCATGACGTTCTGATCACTGGAAGCCACTTTGTTGAGTCGGGGAATCCCACCGTGTTGGCTCGTCACACGGCTAAACAAGAGGCTTTGGAGAGGAAAAAAGTGTGTTTTGACCTTTCTCATTATAGCCATCTGAACGCTAATGGCATATTGTCCGGCTATCTGAGCCATGTGCACTCCAGCCGTGACTCAGAAATCGAAATGGTCAAGCAGTTGCAGCTGAAGTATGAGGTATGCTCTTCCGGCTTACTTATACTCTGTCAGCCCCCCAAGTTTTAGATTATGACAAAACCTTGAATGATCGGTAGACTTATGATAGTGGCTAAAACTTTACCTTTAGATATTTCTGGAGTCCAATAACATATAATAAACTTCACCGGTAGTCCCCAAGGGCCGGTTCACTTAACCATAAATGAGCCGGTACTTTGAATTTCATAACTGTCTTGTGCCGAACTCAACAAATATTGTAGTCCGGCTTAACCTTGAGATACTTGCTGAATATCATACATTAGCCCCCAAGTGCCAAGTGCTGTTACTTTGTAAAGTACTTGGGACTTGAAGTATAGTAAAGTCTTGGCGAGTCGTCCAGTAGATTCTCTATTTTGAATGATGTCTCCCAAAGGAGCAGAGCTAACCACGGTGATTGGGTGACCCTGAAAGTAATGTTTGAGCTTCCGGCTTGCCATGAACACCCCATACACGAGCTTCTGCCAATGTGGATATCTTTGTTTAGATTCAATCAACACCTCACTGACGTAGTAAACCAGCCGTTGAACCGTATGTTCCTTGCCAACCTCCTTGCGCTCCACCACAATTGCCACACTAACAGCTTGTGAGTTGGCGGCTACGTATAGCAATAGCGGCTCTTTCTCAACTGGAGCAGCAAGGACCGCCGGCTCAGCAAGCTGTTTTTTAAGATCCTCGAAAGCAGAGTTCGCAGCATCGCTCCAAACAAAATCATTTGTTTTCTTCATCATCTGATACAAAGGCATCGCCTTCTCCCCTAACTGGCTTATGAACCGGCTCAAAGCAGCAACACGACCCGCCAGGTGTTGAGCGTCATTGATGCATGTTGGTTTGGCCAGGGATGTGATTGCCTTAATTTTCTCCGGGTTAGCTTCAATACCTCGGTTGGACACCAAAAACCCCAAGAGCTTGCCATATGGAACTCCAAAAACGCACTTGGCCGGGTTAAGTGTCATTTTGTAGACCCGGAGGTTATCAAAGGTCTCTTTCAGATCTGTGACCAAGGTTTCCTCTTTCTTGGACTTTACCACTATATCATCCACATAGGCATGAACATTACGCCCAATCTAATTGTGAAGGCAATTCTGCATACACCGTTGGTAAGTTGCCTGGACACTCTTGAGCCCGAAGGGCATAGACACATAGCAGAAGGCTCCAAACGGAGTGATGAAAGCTGTCTTCTCCTAGTCCTTGACTGCCATTGCTATGTCTTGAGCTTGCGTTGGTTTTCACCGAAGAGGAAGGGATGATGCAGCAGAGTAGCGTAAGTATTTCCCTCAGTCTTTGAGAACCAAGGTATCAATCCAGTAGGAGGCCACGCTCAAGTCCCTCATACCTGCACAAAATGATAGCTACTCAGAACCAACATGATTAGGGGTTGTCAATCCCTTCACGGTCACTTACGAAAGTGAGATCTGATAGATATAATATTTTTGGTATTTTTGGTCTAAAGATGCAAAGTAAAAATTAAAAGCAAAGTAAAAGGCAAAGCAAGATTAAAGTGATGGAGATTGATATGATGAGAATAGACCCGGGGGCCATAGGTTTCACTAGTGGCTTCTCTCAAGAGCATAAGTATTCTACGGTGGGTGAACAAATTACTATTGAGCAATTGATAGAATTGAGCATAGTTATGAGAATATCTAGGCATGATCATGTATATAGGCATCACGTCCGTGACAAGTAGACCGAAACGATTCTGCATCTACTACTATTACTCCACTCATCGACCGCTATCCAGCATGCATCTAGAGTATTAAGTTAAAAACAGAGTAACGCCTTAAGCAAGATGACATGATGTAGAGAGATAAATTCATGCAATATGAAATAAATCCCATCTTGTTATCCTCAATGGCAACGATACAATACGTGCCTTGCTGCCCCTTCTGTCACTGGGAAAGGACACCGCAAAATCGAACCCAAAGCTAAGCACTTCTCCCATGGCAAGAACTACCAATCTAGTTGGCCAAACCAAATGGATAATTCGAAGAGACTTGCAAAGATAACCAATCATACATAAAAGAATTCAGAGAAGATTCAAATATTACTCATAGATAGACTTGATCATAAACCCACAATTCATCGATCTCAACAAACACACCGCAAAAAGAAGATTACATCGAATAGATCTCCACAAGAGAGGGGGAGAACTTTGTATTGAGATTCAAAAAGAGAGAAGAAGCCATCTAGCTACTAACTATGGACCCAAAGGTCTGAGGTAAACTACTCACACTTCATCGGAGGGGCTAGGATGATGTAGAAGCCCTCCGTGATGACGGCCCTCTTCCAGCGAAGCACCGGAACAGGCCCCAAGATGGGATCTCGTGGATACAGAAAGTTGCGGCGGTGGAATTAGGTTTTTGGCTCCTGTTCTGATCGTTTGGGGGTACGTGTGTATATATAGGAGGAAGGAGTACGTCGGTGGAGCACCGAGGGGCCCACGAGGCAGGGGGCGCGCCCTAGGGGGGGCGCCCCCCACCCTCGTGACCTCCTCTTTGACTCCTTGGAGTGGGGTCCAAGTCTCATGGATCACGTTCGGTGAGAAAATCACGTTCCCGAAGATTTTATTCTGTTTGGACTCCGTTTGATATTCTGTTTCTCCGAAACACTGAAATAGGCAAAAAAACAGCAATTCTGGGCTGGGCCTCCGGTTAATAGGTTAGTCCCAAAAATAATATAAAAGTGGAAAATAAAGCCCAATATAGTCCAAAATAGAAGATAATATAGCATGGAGCAATCAAAAATTATAGATACGTTGGAGACGTATCAGGCATCCCCAAGCTTAATTCCTACTCGTCCTCGAGTAGGTAAATGATAAAAAGAGAATTTTTGATGCGGAGTGCTACTTGGCATAATTTCAGTGCAAATCTTCTTAAATGTGATATGAATATTCAGATTAGAAAGATTCAAGACAAAATTTTATATTGACATAAAAATAATAATACTTCAAGCATACTAACAAAGCAATTATGTCTTCTCAAAATAACATGGCCAAAGAAAGTTATCCCTACAAAATCATATAGTCTGGCTATGCTCTATCTTCACCACACAAAGTATTTAAATCATGCACAACCCCGATGACAAGCCAAGCAATTGTTTCATACTCACTTTTTCAAAACTTTTCAATCTTCATGCAATACATGAGCGTGAGCCATGGATATAGCACTATAGGTGGAATAGAATGGTGGTTGTGGAGAAGACAAAAAGGAGGGCAAGATAGTCTCACATCAACTAGGCGTATCAATGGGCTATGGAGATGCCCATCAATAGATATCAATGTGAGTGAGTAGGGCTTGCCATGCAACGGATGCACTAGAGCTATAAATGTATGAACGCTCAACAAAAGATACTAGTGGGTGTGCATCCAACTTGCTTGCTCATGAAGATCTAGGGCAATTTGAGGAAGCCCATCATTGGAATATACAAGCCAAGTTATATAATGTAAAATTCCCACTAGTATATGAAAGTGATAACATAAGAGACTCTCTTCTATGAACATCATGGTGCTACTTTGAAGCACAAGTGTGGTAAAAGGATAGTAGCATTGCCCCTTTTTATTTCTTTTCTTTTTCTTTGGGCCTTCTTTTTTTTCTTTGGCCTTTCTTCTCTTTTTTATTTTTTATTGGGACAATGCTCTATTAAATGATGATCATCACACTTTTATTTATTTACAACTCAATGATTACAACTCGATTCTAAAACAAAGTATGACTCTATATGGATGCCTCCGGCGGTGTACCGGGATATGCAATGAATCAAGAGTGACAAGTATGAAGAAATTATGAACGGTGGCTTTGCCACAAATACTATGTCAACTACATGATCATGCTAAGCAATATGACAATGATGAATGTGTCATGATGAACTAGATGGTGGAAAGTTGCATGGCAATATATCTCGGAATGGCTATGGAAATGCCATAATAGGTAGGTATGGTGGCTGTTTTGAGGAAGGTATATGGTAGGTGTATGATACCGGCGAAAAGTGTGCGGTATTAGAGAGGCTAGCAAAGGTGGAAGGGTGAGAGTGCGTATGATCCATGGACTCAACATTAGTCATAAAGAACTCATATACTTATTGCAAAAATCTAGAAGTTATCAAAGCAAAGTATTACGCGCATGCTCCTAGGGGGATAGATTGGTAGGAAAAGACCATCGCTCGTCCCCGACCGCCACTCATAAGGAAGACAATCAATAAATAAATCATGCTCCGACTTCATCACATAACGGTTCACCATACGTGCATGTGAAAGCACAAGTGCTCCATGGGTGGTTTTGGTAATTAATGTCAACATATCTCTTGTTGGACTAACACTTTTACCTAGTATGTTTCAGATAAGTTCAACAATGGAGTGGCATGGACTAGAGGATGTGGAACCCTTTCAAGATGCTAAGGACAAAGGATTGGCTCAAGCTTCAAGATCAAGACTCTACATTTTCTATTTTAGTGATCCAAGATCACATTGAGTCTATAGGAAAAGCCAATACTATCAAGAGGGGATGAGGTGTTGCTTAATGGCTTGCTTGCTCAAAGTGCTTAGTGATATGCTCCAAAACCCTCAGCTACCTTCCCACATCCACATATGACCTAAACCAAAAGTCAAACTCGGCCCCACCGATTCTTTCTATCCGGCGCCACCGAGTTTCAAATGTCATAGCCACTGCCACAAACCCTAGCAAATCGGTTTCACCGATAGGGATCTCGGTCTCACCGAGATGGGATTGTAATCTCTCTGTGTATGTCCATTACCAAAATCGGTCTCAGCGAGTTTGAGCAATCGGTACTACCAAGATTACAATGCAAACCCTGTGGTTAGCTTTTACCAAAATCGGTCCCACCTAGTGTAACGCCCTCGATGCGGCTATATCTCCCACGTGTCGAGGCACGACTTAGAGGCATAGCCGCATTGAAAGAAATGTCGCAAGTCGGGAAATCATCACACATCCCATGTACATAAATAATATAAAGGGGAAGAACATAGTTGGCTTACATTCGCCACGTCACATCAAAGTACATAAATAACATCCATCATACAATTCACTCATGGCCTGACTACGGCGCCAAAATAGAAAAGACCCCCAACAAGCGACAAGGCCCTGAATCTAACCCTGATTGGGCACCACTACTGATCATCACGAAACGACACATAGTAACGCTGAGAGTCCTCGTCGTACTCCCACTTGAGCTCGAGCGCGCCATCTGGAGCTGTATCATCTGTCCCTGCATCTGGTGTAATAGTAATCTGTGAGCCACAGGGACTCAGCAATCTCGCACTCTCGCGATCAAGACTATTTAAGCTTAATAGGTAGGAAAGGGGTAATGTATAAGTGGAGCTGCAACAAGCGACTAGCATATATGGTGGCTAACTTATTCGCAAAAGAGAGCGAGAAGAGGGGCAAAGCACGAGTGAGAAACTAGAGAGCAACATGCGCAAACAAAACTCCAACACCGTGTCCACTTCCCGGACTCCGCCGAGAAGAGGCCATCACGGCAACACACTCAGTTGATTCATTTTAATTAATTAAGGTTCAAGTTATCTACAACCGGACATTAACAAATTCCCATCTGCCCATAACCGCGGGCACGGCTTTCGAAAGATCAATCCCTGCAGGGGGGTCCCAACTTAGCCCATAACAAGCTCTCACGGTCAACGAAGGAATAGACCTCCACCCAGGACACACCGATCAGACTCGGTATCCCGGTACAACAAGATGATTCGACAGGTTAAAACAAGTCCAGCAACACCGCCCGAATGTGCCGACAAATCCCGATAGGAGCTGCACATATCTCTTTCTCAGGGCACACTCAGATTGTCTAAACTTCCGGTAGGCCAGCCCAGAGTTGCCCCTGGTAGCCACCGGCGGCTGACGGTTTGGACCAACACTCAGAGGAGCACTGACCCGGGGGGGTTTAAAAATAAGATGACCCTCGGGCTCCGGAAACCCAAGGGAAAAAGAGGCTAGGTGGCAAATGGTAAAACCAATGTTGGGCATTGTTGGAAAAGCTTTAATCAAGGCGAACTATCAAGGGGTTCCCATTATAGCCCAACCGCGTAAGGGACGCAACAATCCGGGAACATAACACCGATATGACGGAAACTAGGGCGGCAAGAGTGGAACAAAACACTAGGCGAGAGGCCGAGCCTTCCACCCTTTACCAAGTATATAGATGAATTAAGATAACATAGAAATATAATGATATCCCAACAAGTAAATAAAGGTTCCAACAAGGAACGGCTCCAATCTTCACCTGCAATTAACAACGCTATAAGAAGGGGCTAGGCAAAGCGGTAACATAGCCAATCAACGGTTTGCTAGGACAAAGGTGGGTTAGAGGCTCAATCATGGCAATTGGGAGGCTGACAAGCAACTGGTAGGCATCGTAGCATTGGCAAAGCAAAAGAGCGAGCAAACTAGCATAGCAAAGATAGTAGTGATTTTGAGGGTATGATCATCTTGCCTGCACAGTTGTCAGAGTTGACTGGATCCTCAAAAGCAAACTCAACGGGCTCCTCGTTAGCGAACTCGTCTCCCGGCTCTACCCAACAACACAAACAAGCAACAAGGATACAATCAACCACGTGCAAGGGCAACCAATAAGATGCAAAGATGATATGCTATGCGGGATGCAAAATGCAAGACGTGACAGGAAATGCATGAACCTGGCCTCAACTTGGAAAACGAAATGTGCCACTGGATAGAGAGGAAGAAATCCCCTGAAAACGATATAAAGATCATAGGAATCGGAGCTACGGTTCGGAAATGGCAAGCGTTTTACGAAACGAACCGATCTGCGATTTACAGCAAGTAGGCTCCTAAATGCAACGAAATGAACATGCTACAGCCACCAAACATGAAAACAAAATACATGGCAGGGATGTACACAAGATGCTTAACAAATCACTAGGACTGAGCCATAGGCAAATTCATCCATTAAGAGGTTCAAACAAGCATGGCAAAACTGAATAAGCAAAACAGATTTCAGACTTAGTGAAATTAACACTAGTCTGAAATTTCAGACCACGATGCTCTCTTCGGAGCAGCAAAACAACATGAAACATAACCTGAACATGACAAGTAAGAGCATGGCATGGAGCTACTCAACAAGCTTAACAAAACACCCAAAGTGACCTGGTGCCAAAAGGGTTCACAAAATACTCTAGCGAGCACACGAACATAGATGAAACACAATCAGTTTTTAGACTTAGTGAAAACTGAGACATGCTGAAATTATAACTCACGGAGGCATGTAAACAAGCTCGATGCACTCACTACGGTGCAATTCATGGCAAGGAAAGCATATATCCATAAAGAAGGCACAAAATGCTAGCTAGACATGGCAAGAACAATGGCATAGCATGCATGGATCACTAGCAATAGCATCGGCAAAATCGCAAAAGAGTTCACGATCTGCCCAAATTAACAACGATGCAAAAGTTGAGCTCGATTTACTCAACCTAGGTTGCTCCAACATAACAAGTAAAGACATGGATGGATAGAGCATAACATAAATATCAAAACTCTCTTACTGATCATCCTCAAAAGAGGCACGGATCACTAGGAAACAAGCTGGGCATATGGCATCATGAACTAAAACATCCCAGACTTAGTGAAAAATCACCAAGTCCCTGAAATCAGCAATTTCAGGTACCCCTCTTTGCAAGCTTGCACAAGACACCACACACATCCTAAAAATGCATGGTTGGCACCTTTGGAAAGAAGACAAAATGCTTAACAATTCATCCCAAAGGGGCACAGTCATATCATGCACACAATAATCATGGCAAAAATGACAAAAGTCAATGATGAGCTAACGGATCTGCAATTTAACTCACGATGCCTCCTTCTACCAGCATTTTGGGCATCAAGATGACCTCAAATGCAAATGATGCAATGGAATGAAATGATGTACTCGTCGAGGCGAAGATTTTGAATATCATATGTCCAAAACGGAGCTACGGATGCGGAGATATGGCAGGTCAAAGTTTGCATAAAAAATCAGGAGGAGAGGGGAAAAGTCAACCGTTAGGGTTTTTTGGATCTAGATCCGGATCCAGGTCACTGTAGCATGCATGCAGCCCAAGGATGGCCAGCCGGAGCTCTCGCCGGAGCTTGGAGAGGAGGAGGCCGGACGTGGGGAGGGGCTTGGCGCGCAGTGGAGGAGAGGCCAGGGCGCGCGCACGGCGAGGCAGCGCCGGGCGGTGGCC
>NC_041386.1:586758551-586768188 GCF_002162155.2 Triticum dicoccoides
GGATCCGGACGCGTCCGGCTCCGTCCGGACGTGTCCGGCGGCGGCGGAGGGGATGTGTTTTTTTTTGGAGCTAGGGTTTGGGGGGAAGACGAGATTCGAGATGGAGGGGGTATATATGGGCATAAGTGGAGCTAGGAGAGTCCAAATGAGGTGCGGTTTTCGCCCACGCGATCATGATCGAACGACCGAGACGATGGAGCAGAGTTTGGTGGGTTTTGGGCCAAATTGGAGGGGTGTTGGGCTGCAACACACACGAGGCCTTTTCGGTCCCTCGGTTAACCGTTGGAGTATCAAACGAAGTCCAAATGACCCGAAACTTGACAGGCGGTCTACCGGTAGTAAACCAAGGCCGCATGGCAAGTCTCGGTCCAATCCGGAAATGTTTAATCCCCACACACGAAAGAAAGCTAGAAATGGCCACCGGAGGAGAACGAAGCGCCGGAATGCAAAACGGACAACGGGGAAAAAGCTCGAATGCATGAGATGAACATGTATGCAAATGCAATGCACGTGATGACATGATATGAGATGCACGAAAACGAAAACAACACACGGAGACAAAGACCCGAACCCGAGAGATAAGTATAACTTAATGCCGGAAACGGCAAGAGTTGGAGTACAAATTGGGAAAGTCGTATCTGGGGCGTTACAACACTCCACCACTACGAAAAGATCTTGTCCCGAGATCTAGGACTGAAAGAACTCCGGGTACTCAGAACGGAGGTGATCCTCGCGTTCCCAGGTAGCTTCACGGTCGGAATGGTGTGACCACTTGACTTTGAGAAATTTGATTGACTTGTTGCGAGTTCTGCGTTCAGTCTCTTCAAGGATCGCAACTGGGTGCTCACAATAGGAGAGATCTTCTTGGAGCTCAATGTCCTCGAAGTTGACGGTGCGTTCAGGCGTCTTGAAGCACTTTCGGAGTTGGGAGACATGGAACACATCATGAACATTGGCAAAGTTTGAAGGAAGCTCGAGTTGATAGGCGAGGTCGCCTCTCTTGCTGACGATCTTGAAAGGCCCGACGTATCTGGGGGCAAGCTTCCCTTTGATACCGAAGCGATGAGTCCCTTTCATAGGAGAGACGCGGAGGTAAACATGATCTCCGATCTCGAAAGCCAAATCACGGTGCTTACTGTCATAGTAGCTCTTCTGGCGGGATTGGGCTGCTTTGAGGTTATCACGAATGACCTTGCACATTTCTTCTGCCTCTGTGATTAGGTCATTACCCAGCAGCTGACGTTCACCGGTTTCAGACCAGTTGAGAGGGGTACGGCATTTCCTATCATACAGAATTTCAAATGGGGCCTTGCCCGAACTTGCTTGAAAACTGTTGTTGTATGAGAATTCAGCATAAGGAAGACAATCCTCCCACTTCATGCCGAAGGAGATAACACAAGCTCTGAGCATATCTCCAAGAATTTGATTGACACGCTCGACTTGACCGCTTGTTTGAGGATGGAAAGCAGTGCTGAAGCGGATGTTGGTGCCCATGGCCTTCTGAAAAGAATCCCAAAACTTGGAGGTAAAGATGCTGCCACGGTCTGAAGATATGACTTGAGGAATACCGTGCAAAGAGACAATTCGAGAGGTGTAGAGTTCCGCCAATTGAGCTGCAGTGATTGACTCTTTGATAGGCAGAAAGTGAGCCACTTCGGTGAGCTTGTCGATGACAACGAATATAGCATCATTGCCACGCTTGGACTTTGGAAACCCAGTCACGAAGTCCATTTCAATGTGGTCAAACTTCCATTCTGGAATGGCAAGAGGTTGGAGGAGACCTGCTGGCCTTTGGTGTTCTGCCTTCACTCTTCTGCAAACATCACATTCATTCACGAATTGAGCGATCTCGCGCTTCATTCGAGTCCACCAATAAGTTTGCTTCAGATCCTGATACATCATCGTGCTACCAGGGTGGATGGAGAGGAGAGAGTTGTGAGCCTCGTTCATGATCACTTTACGAAGTTCACCTTTGGGCACAACAATTCGATCCTCGAAGAAGAGAGTGTCCTTGTCATCAAGTCGGTAGCACTTGTACTTGGACTGACTCTTTGCGATACCAATCTTCACCTTTTTCACCATAGCATCAAGAAGCTGGGCTTGGCGAATTTGGTCTTCCAAGGTAGGAGAAACTTGAAGGTTGGCGAGGAAACCTTGAGGAACAATTTGCAGATTAAGTTTGCGGAAAGCTTCACAAAGCTCGGGTTGATAAGGCTTCAGAATCAGACTGTTGCAATATGCTTTTCTGCTCAAAGCGTCAGCAATCACATTGGCCTTGCCTGGAGTATACTCAATACTCGGATTGTACTCTTGAATCATTTCGACCCATCGAGTTTGCCTGAGGTTGAGATTAGGCTGGGTGAAGATGTACTTGAGACTCTTGTGATCAGTGAAAATATCCACTTTTCTTCCCAAGAGAAGATGTCTCCAAGTCAACAATGCATGCACGACTGCCGCCAACTCGAGATCATGAGTGGGGTAGTTCTTCTCATTAGGCTTCAACTGGCGAGAGGTATAAGCAACAACTTTCTTCTCTTGCATCAGTACAACACCTAGACCTTGGAGAGAGGCATCACAAAAGACCTCGTACGGCTTGGTTTCATCAGGCAGAGTCAGAACTGGAGCAGTGATCAACTTCTCTTTCAAAGCGTTGAAAGCAATATCACACTCCTGAGACCAAACGTACTTGACGTGCTTCTGAAGAAGATTTGAGAGAGGCTTCGCGATCTTGGAAAAGTTTTCAACGAATCTTCGACAGTAGCTTGCGAGACCGAGGAAGCTACGGAGTTGCTTCACGTTCCGAGGAGGTTCCCAATTAACAATTGCAGACACCTTCTCAGGATCCACAGAAATGCCCTTGGCAGAGATGATATGGCCAAGATAAAGCACCTCATCGAGCCAAAATTCACACTTGGAGAACTTGGCATAGAACTGATGTTCCCTGAGCTTGTCAAGAACCAAACGCAAGTGCTTGGCATGATCTTCCTTGTTCTTCGAGAAAACCAGAATGTCGTCGAGATAGACCAAAACGAAGTCATTGGTGTAGGGGTTGAAGATGAAGTTCATCATGCGAGAGAACGTCGGAGGAGCGTTGGCGAGGCCAAAAGACATGACAGTGTATTCATAAGACCCATAGCTTGTTCTGAACGCCGTCTTGGGAATATCTTGCTCACGAATGCGAATCTGATGATAACCCATACGGAGATCTAGCTTGGAGAATACTTGGGCACCCTTGAGTTGTTCAAACAGCTCATTAATGTTGGGAAGTGGGTATTTGTTCTTGATGGTCTTCTTGTTCAATGGACGATAATCAACACAAAGTCGGTCTGTTCCATCCTTCTTCTTCACAAAAAGAACACCACAACCCCACGGAGAAGTACTAGGCCGAATGAGACCCATCCTTTCTTGAACATCGAGTTGTTTCTTCAACTCCTTCAACTCTTCGGGGCCGAGCTTGTAGGGACGTTTGCACACAGGTTCCGTACCGGGCTCAAGTTCAATAACAAATTCAACCGGCCGGTGCGGAGGCATTCCTGGGAGTTCTTCTGGGAAGACGTCTTGATACTCACAAGCAACCGGAATCTGTGAAATAGCATCCAATTCACCCTTCTCATTGAGAGAAAACAACCAGATGGTATTATCCCGAGCAGCAAAGACAATTACATCCTCAGACGAATGAGTCAGTTGAATCTGCTTGGCTGCACAATCAAGCTGAGCTTTATGCTTAGAGAGCCAGTCCATCCCAAGAATAAGATCGATATCGGAATTACCAAGAATCATTGGGGAAGCCAGAAACTTGAAGTCACCCAGCGAGATAGAAATATCCGGAACTTCATAGTTAGCAAGCAAGCATTTACTCGGAGAGACAACTGCTAATGGTTTATGCATAACTTGAGAAAACCACCCATGCTTGCATGCGAAAGGTCTCGAGATAAAACAATGTGATGCACCAGTATCAAAAAGTACTTTTGCGGGAACATCGTTAACAGGAAGGTTACCCATGATCACATCTGACGAATCCTCTGCCTGAGCTGCATTCACCATATTGACCTTGGCGTGCTTGGGATTATGCTTGACCACAGCTGTACTTGCCGATCTGACAGGAGGAGGAGGAGGAAGACGCCTCTGGTTGAAACACTTGTTGGCATAGTGACCCTTCTGTTGGCACTTGTTGCACGTGACCTCTGAGAGCGGACGGTGGTACGGAGCACTCGATCTTGGAGCTTGAGACGAAGTCTTGTTCTGAAAGCCTGGGTTGGGTGGGTGGGAAGAACCACTGCCACCTTTGCTCTTCTGCTGATACGGCTGACGGAACGGAGGAGGAGGAAGCCAATACTTCTGCTGCTTGGCCACTTGAGTAGAGGAAGAAGGCGTAGTGTCTCTGACTCGCTTCCTGGAAGCATCACACCTCAACTGAGCAGCCTCTTGCTTCAGTGCCATGTTGTAGAACTCCTCGTATCTCAGCGGCTCGAAGAGGACAAGAGTGAGCTGAATTTCTTCACGGAGACCACCCCTGAACTGATAGATCATGCTCTTCTCATCAGGAACATCCTGCTTGGCAAAACGGGCGAGCTTCTGGAACAACTTGTTGTAGTCATAGACAGACAAAGAGCCTTGCTTCAGATTGCGGAATTCCTCACGTTTGCTTTCAGTCACACTTTGAGGGATGTGATGAGCTCGGAAATCACGACGGAAATCATCCCAAGTGATCAAACGTCCACCTCTGGAATCCTTGTACTGCTGGAACCACTCTGCGGCCTGATCTTTGAGCTGGAAAGAAGCGAACTTGACGAAATCTTCAGGCCTAACGTTGCTGCATTCAAAATGCTTGCCCAGATCCACTAGCCAATCGTCAGCATCGGTAGCCTCAACACAATTGTTGAACGTCTTTGGACCATTTGCGAGGAACTGGTTCAGAGTAGCAAAATGGTTCTGATTGTTGCCTTGATTCCCTTGACTGCCTTGATTCCGCTCTTGGAGGATTTGCATGATCAACTGTGTATTTGCATTAGTAGCGGCCATCACAACTTGTCATGCTTCCGGAGGAGGCGGAGGTGGTGGCGAATCAGGGTTCGGAGTCGTGCGCATTGGAGGAGCCATCCTGAAGAGGTTGACCACCATTAGCACACAAATAGACAATTATTGAAGGTGAATCCAACGGAATGAAAATTGCAACATAAAGTCTTCACATCCGAACAAAATGAACGAATGCACTTCTCTTGAAGTGGTCACATATTCCTAAATTGCGAAGCCACGAAGAATTAGGTAGAATGGGTACATCAACGAGGGATGGAATCAACATATGACATCGAAGCAACTCGAATACCACAGCTCAAAATAAAACCAAGGATTGGCTTGCGGAATAAGCCGGAACAAACATATGATAGAAATTTCGTCCGAAGTTTTCGTGGTGGGACCTACACGGGCTCGATCGTACAGCACCATCATGTACAAGGTAGTGCACATGACATATGAAGCGTCCCCGAGTCAGCATAGCCAAGGACTCTTTAAGACACAATGATACCACTGTAAAATCGACCATGAATAGGCGAACCACTAGACGTCGAACCCCAATTTCATATCATAGATTTGTCGGAAAGATATCCTAAGAGCTACTTGAATTGCCACCTATGGAACTCCCGAAACTTTCCGGTTATGCAATCAGGTGTTGGGGATACAGGGGAAGCATAATATCTCACCCAAACTAGCAAATCCTACATCCAGTTGTATCCATCCTTCAACACATAACCAAGAAACCTTCGGAAACCATCTACCTCAACCTTCGAAAAGCATCCGTTATACAAGTTATGGCGATACTCCCGAACTCCCGCCCCAGTACTGGGTGGCGTCGAGGTTATCTCACCAATGAACTGCATAAAGGAGATTTTTGATGTCGCGCACATATCTCAAGTATACCAGAATTGCAACGATAAAATTATGATGACAACACCTCAGAGCTCAACTCCCCAGGACACTTCCACTAAACCCCTGACAGGAGGCACCAAGACAGTATTCTCATCATAAGCCATCGGAACAAATCCAAGATACTCGCGTGATCCTAATTTTTTTTTGTGAAATTTGAGAAGAGAAGAGTCAAAACTCTACGTCAGGATGCCTTACCAGAGCGATGAGGAGACTGGGAAGTAAAAAGAATTCCTAAGCTCTCCGATATATAATTCCTAAGGACTCAAAACATTTTTCTAGACACAACTCGGCTGCTAAAAATGATCAAGCAATGGGGCTCCTAAGGTCGGGGAAGGCTCTGATTACCAACTTGTAACGCCCTCGATGCGGCTATATCTCCCACGTGTCGAGGCACGACTTAGAGGCATAGCCGCATTGAAAGCAATGTCGCAAGTCGGGAAATCATCACACATCCCATGTACATAAATAATATAAAGGGGAAGAACATAGTTGGCTTACACTCGCCACGTCACATCAAAGTACATAAATAACATCCATCATACAATTCACTCATGGCCCGACTACGGCGCCAAAATAGAAAAGACCCCCAACAAGCGACAAGGCCCTGAATCTAACCCCGATTGGGCACCACTACTGATCATTAGGAAACGACACATAGTAACGCTGAGAGTCCTCGTCGTACTCCCACTTGAGCTCGAGCGCGCCATCTGGAGTTGTATCATCTGTCCCTGCATCTGGTGTAATAGTAATCTGTGAGCCACAGGGACTCAGCAATCTCACACTCTCGCGATCAAGACTATTTAAGCTTAATAGGTAGGAAAGGGGTAATGTATAAGTGGAGCTGCAGCAAGCGACTAGCATATATGGTGGCTAACTAATTCGCAAAAGAGAGTGAGAAGAGGGGGCAAAGCACGAGCGAGAAACTAGAGAGCAACCTGCGCAAACATAACTCCAACACCGCGTCCACTTCCCGGACTCCGCCGAGAAGAGGCCATCACGGCAACACACTCAGTTGATTCATTTTAATTAATTAAGGTTCAAGTTATCTACAACCGGACATTAACAAATTCCCATCTGCCCATAACCGCGGGCACGGCTTTCGAAAGATCAATCCCTGCAGGGGGTCCCAACTTAGCCCATAACAAGCTCTCACGGTCAACGAAGGAATAGACCTCCACCCAGGACACACCGATCAAACTCGGTATCCCGGTACAACAAGATGATTCGACAGGTTAAAACAAGTCCAGCAACACCGCCCGAATGTGCCGACAAATCCCGATAGGAGCTGCACATATCTCTTTCTCAGGGCACACTCAGATTGTCTAAACTTCTAGTAGGCCAGCCCAGAGTTGCCCCTGGTAGCCATCGGCGGCTGACGGTTTGGACCAACACTCAGAGGAGCACTAGCCCGGGGGGGGGGTTAAAAATAAGATGACCCTCGGGCTCCGGAAACCCAAGGGAAAAAGAGGCTAGGTGGCAAATGGTAAAACCAATGTTGGTCATTGCTGGAAAAGCTTTAATCAAGGCGAACTATCAAGGGGTTCCCATTATAGCCCAACCGCGTAAGGGACGCAACAATCCGGGAACGTAACACCGATATGACGGAAACTAGGGCGGCAAGAGTGGAACAAAACACTAGGCGAGAGGCCGAGCCTTCCACCCTTTACCAAGTATATAGATGAATTAAGATAACATAGCAATATAATGATATCCCAACAAGTAAATAAAGGTTCCAACAAGGAACGGCTCCAATCTTCACCTGCAACTAACAACGCTATAAGAAGGGGCTGAGCAAAGCGGTAACATAGCCAATCAACGGTTTGCTAGGACAAAGGTGGGTTAGAGGCTCAATCATGGCAATTGGGAGGCTGACAAGCAACTGGTAGGCATCGTAGCATTGGCAAAGCAAAAGAGCGAGCAAACTAGCATAGCAAAGATAGTAGTGATTTTGAGGGTATGATCATCTTGCCTGCACAGTTGTCAGAGTTGACTGGATCCTCAAAAGCAAACTCAACGGGCTCCTCGTTAGCGAACTCGTCTCCCGGCTCTACCCAACAACACAAACAAGCAACAAGGATACAATCAACCACGTGCAAGGGCAACCAATAAGATGCAAAGATGATATGCTATGCGGGATGCAAAATGCAAGACGTGACAGGAAATGCATGAACCTGGCCTCAACTTGGAAAACGAAATGTGCCACTGGATAGAGAGGAAGAAATCCCCTGAAAACGATATAAAGATCATAGGAATCGGACCTACGGTTCGGAAATGGCAAGCGTTTTACGAAACGAACCGATCTGCGATTTACAGCAAGTAGGCTCCTAAATGCAACGAAATGAACATGCTATAGCCACCAAACATGAAAACAAAATACATGGCAGGGATGTACACAAGATGCTTAACAAATCACTAGGACTGAGCCATAGGCAAATTCATCCATTAAGAGGTTCAAACAAGCATGGCAAAACTGAATAAGCAAAACAGATTTCAGACTTAGTGAAATTAACACTAGTCTGAAATTTCAGACCACGATGCTCTCTTCGGAGCAGCAAAACAACATGAAACATAACCTGAACATGACAAGTAAGAGCATGGCATGGAGCTACTCAACAAGCTTAACAAAACACCCAAAGTGACCTGGGGCCAAAAGGGTTCACAAAATACTCTAGGGAGCACACGAACATAGATGAAACACAATCAGTTTTCAGACTTAGTGAAAACTGAGACATGCTGAAATTATAACTCACGGAGGCATATAAACAAGCTCGATGCACTCACTACGGTGCAAGTCATGGCAAGGCAAGCATATATCCATAAAGAAGGCACAAAATGCTAGCTAGACATGGCAAGAACAATGGCATAGCATGCATGGATCACTAGCAATAGCATCGGCAAAATCGCAAAAGAGTTCACGATCTGCCCAAATTAACAACGATGCAAAAGTTGAGCTCGATTGACTCAACCTAGGGTGCTCCAACATAACAAGTAAAGACATGGATGGATAGAGCATAACATAAATATCAAAACTCTCTTACTGATCATCCTCAAAAGAGGCACGGATCACTAGGAAATAAGCTGGACATATGGCATCATGAACTAAAACATCCCAGACTTAGTGAAAAATCACAAAGTCCCTGAAATCAGCAATTTCAGGTACCCCTCTTTGCAAGCTTGCACAAGACACCACACATATCCTAAAAATGCATGGTTGGCACCTCTGGAAAGAAGACAAAATGCTTAACAATTCATCCCAAAGGGGCACAGTCATATCATGCACACAATAATCATGGCAAAAATGACAAAAGTCAATGATGAGCTAACGGATCTGCAATTTAACTCACGATGCCTCCTTCTACCAGCATTTTGGGCATCAAGATGACCTCAAATGCAAATGATGCAATGGAATGAAATGATGTACTCGTCGAGACGAAGATTTTGATATATCATATGTCCAAAACGGAGCTACGGATTCGGAGATATGGCAGGTCAAAGTTTGCATAAAAAATCAGGAGGAGAGGGGAAAAGTCAACCGTTAGGGTTTTTTGGATCTAGATCCGGATCCAGGTCACTGTAGCACGCACGCAGCCCGAGGATGGCCAGCCGGAGCTCTCACCGGAGCTTGGAGAGGAGGAGGCTGGACGTGGGGAGGGGCTTGGCGCGCGGTGGAGGAGAGGCCGGGGCGCGCGCACGGCGAGGCAGCGCCGGGCGG
>NC_041386.1:586768820-586790033 GCF_002162155.2 Triticum dicoccoides
GGCGCGGTCGGCGATGTGGGGCGTGGGGCGCGGCGAATCGGCGACTGCCACGTGGCGGCGGTGGCAGATCCGGACGCGTCCGGCTCCGTCCGGACGTGTCCGGCGGCGGCGGAGGGGATGTGTTTTTTTTTGGAGCTAGGGTTTGGGGGGAAGACGAGATTCGAGATGGAGGGGGGTATATATAGGCATAAGTGGAGCTAGGAGAGTCCAAATGAGGTGCGGTTTTCTCCCACGCGATCGTGATCGAACGACCGACACGATGGGGCAGAGTTTGGTGGGTTTTGGGCCAAATTGGAGGGGTGTTGGGCTGCAACACACACGAGGCCTTTTCGGTCCCTCGGTTAACCGTTGGAGTATCAAACGAAGTCCAAATGACCCGAAACTTGACAGGCGGTCTACCGGTAGTAAACCAAGGCCGCATGGCAAGTCTCGGTCCAATCCGGAAATGTTTAATCCCCACACACGAAAGAAAGCTAGAAATGGCCACCGGAGGAGAACGAAGCGCCAGAATGCAAAACGGACAACGGGGAAAAAGCTCGAATGCATGAGATGAACATGTATGCAAATGCAATGCACGTGATGACATGATATGAGATGCACGAAAACGAAAACAACACACGGAGACAAAGACCCGAACCCGAGAGATAAATATAACTTAATGCCGGAAACGGCAAGAGTTGGAGTACAAATTGGGAAAGTCGTATCTGGGGCGTTACACCTAGTTTGTGTAATCGGTCTCACCGAGTTTGCCTGACCAACTCTCTGGTTAGCTTATTACCAAAATCGGTCCCACCGAGTTTGTGTAATCGGTCACACCAAGATTACGTTATGCCCTAACCCTAACCATATCGGTCCTACCGAGTTGCATCTCAGTCCCACCAAAAATCCTAACGGTCAGTAGGTTTGCTGAATCATTTGGTCCCACCGAGTTTGGCAAATTGTGTGTAACGGTTAGATTTTGTGTGGAGGCTATATATACCCCTCCACCCACTCTTCATTCGTGGAGAGAGCCATCAGAACATACCTACACTTCCAATACACATTTTCTGAGAGAGAACCACCTACACTTGTGTGGAGGTCAAGATATTCCATTCCAACCATATGAATCTTGATCTCTAGCCTTCCACAAGTTGCTTTCCACTCAAATCCTCTTTCCACCAAATCCAAATCCTGTGAGAGAGAGTTGAGTGTTGGGGAGACTATCATTTGAAGCACAAGAGCAAGGAGTTCATCATCAACACACCATTTGTTACTTCTTGGAGAGTGGTGTCTCCTAGATTGGCTAGGTGTCACTTGGGAGCCTCCAACAAGATTGTGGAGTTGAACCATGGAGTTTGTAAGGGCAAGGAGATCGCCTACTTCGTGAAGATCTACTGCTAGTGAGGCAAGTCCTTCGTGGGAGACGGCCGTGATGGAATAGACAAGGTTGCTTCTTCGTGGACCCTTCGTGGGTGGAGCCCTCCGTGGACTCGCGCAACCGTTACCCTCCATGGGTTGAAGTCTCCATCAACATGGATGTACGATAGCACCACCTATCGGAACCACGACAAAAACATTCGTGTCTCCAATTGCGTTTGAATACTCCAAACCCTTCTCTTTACATTCTTGCAAGTTGCATGCTTTACTTTCCGCTGCTCATATACTCATTGCATGCTTGCTTGATATGTATTGTGTTTGTTAAACTTGTGCTTAAACTCCACTTAAACTTAAGAATATTAAAAACTGCAACTTTTGGCACTTAGTGTCTAATCACCCCCCCCCTCTAGACACCTCTTCTCGATCCTTTCAATTGGTATCAGAGCTTTGGTCTCCATTGCCTTGGTTTAAACACCATTGGAGGAAGATGGATGTGTCTACTTTGGGGAGTCTTAGACATAGAGTGTCTTTTCTTGATGGAGAATATTTTCATGAGTGGAAAAATGAAATGCTTGAGATTTTCAATGAATATCATTTGAACAAGTACATTACTAGCCCTTGTGCACCTCATGTTGATCCTTTACACCCTACCCTAGATGAAGATATTGACATGATTCGCAATCTTAGAACTGTTGAGCTCATCATTAGAGGCTTGCCTAGAAACTTGATTAGATGTTTGCCTACTCTTAAGTGTGCCTACACCATATGGAAATTTCCTGAGGAACTCTTTCCAAATTACTCCTTGAAAGATCTAGACGAAATCCTCCATAAGTCTATTGCTTTGATTAAGATGAGTTCCAATGATCCCAAATTTGGTGACTGTTTAATTGAGCTTACTAATCTTACGAGTGCCAAAGGAGATGTTGGAATCATTAGCAATATCATTTCCAGAGCTATTAGAATTCATAAAGATAACTATAGAAATGATCATTTATCTAATGAATTGCCCTCTCTAGGAATTGATCAATCACAAAATGATGTTGAACATGAATACTCGGATGAGGATGAGGATGATGATGATGATGATAGTGACTATGATCTTGATATTGCAATGAGGCATTTTGGTCTTATGGAAAATCTTCGCGGCTACATGGCTGGAGGAAAGGAATGGGTCCTTGATAGTGGATGTACTGATCATATGACCGGAGATAAAGATATGTTTCGTGAGCTTGCTGAAAATGACGGCCCTCGAAAATATGTCACTTTTGGTGATAATTCAAAGGGTAAGGTGGTTGGCCTTGGTAAGGTGGCCATCTCACATGATAGCTCCATACAAAATGTCATGCTCGTTGAATCCCTTGGATACAATTTACTTTCAATTTCTAGACTTGCGGATTTCGGTTTCAATGTCTTATTCACTGAAGTAGATTGCCAAGTGTTTCGTAGAGACAATCATAAAATGGTCTTTACCGGTATACGTAGAGGAGATCTTTACATTGTTGATTTCACTAAAAAGGCTCAACCTAGAACTTGCTTAATTACCAAATCTTCTAAAGGCTGGTTGTGGCATAGAAGACTAGGTCATGTTGGTATGCGAAATCTTTATAAGCTTATTAAAGGTGATCATATCCTTGGAATAAAAGATGTCATATTTGACAAGGATAGACTTTGTAGTGCTTGTCAAGCAGGGAAACAAGTTGGAGGAAGTCACCGCGCGAAGAACATCATGACCACAAGAAGACCACTCGAGCTACTTCACATGGATCTCTTTGGTCCAAATGCCTACAAGAGTCTCGGTGGTAACTCATTTGGTCTAGTCATAGTTGATGATTTTTCAAGATTTACGTGGGTGTTCTTTCTTGATGACAAATTGCAGGTCCAAAAGATCTTCAGAAACTTCGCTAGGAAGGCCCAAAATCAGTTTGACATGAAGATCAAGAAGGTTCGGAGCGACAACGGAACGGAGTTCAAGAACACAAATGTGGACACCTTTCTTGACGAAGAAGGGATTTCACACGAGTTCTCGGCTACGTACACACCTCAACAAAATGGAGTTGTTGAAAGCAAGAACCGGACTCTTATCGAGATGGCAAGAACTATGTTTGATGAGTACAAAACACCAAAGCACTTTTGGGCGGAAGCGGTTGAGACAGCTTGTCATGCAACAAATCGCTTGTATCTTCACAAGCTACTCGGCAAGATGGCATACGAGCTCCTCACCGGTAACAAACCCCAAGTTGGATACTTCCGAGTATTCAGCTCAAAGTGCTACATTCTTGATAAGCATCATCGTTCTAAATTTGCTCCTAAATCTCATGAAGGTTTCCTACTTGGTTATGGCTCAAACTCTCACACTTACCGTGTCTACAACAATTTCACCCGAAAGGTTGAAGAGACGGTAGATGTGAAGTTTGATGAATCTAACGGCTCGCAAGTAGAGCAATTGCCAATTGATGTAGGAGACAAAGACCCTTCGGAAGCAATTCAAGACTTGTCCATTGGCAAGATTCATCCAACGGAAGTGAAGGAGAGTACCTCGTCCATCCAAGTGGAAGCTTCTACCTCACGACAAGGTGAACCAAGAGTTGATACGGAAGCATCCACAACTGGGACACGCCAAGATGAAGAAAACGAGGAAGCGCACCAAGATGAACATCAACAACCCCTTTCTCCACCACAATAAGAGAACGACAACGTCAACAATAAAGAAGGCCAAGAAGAAGAGCAAGATGAAGAGGATGTTCCACCCCGACCCAAGCAAAAGCTTTCACGAGTTCGAGCAAGAATTGCTAAGGATCATCCCGTCGAGCAAATCTACAATGATATCCAAACCGGGAGAATCACTCGCTCTAAAACTCGTTTAGCTAACTTTTGTGAAAATTACTCATTCATCTATAGCATTGAACCTATGAAGGTTGAAGAAGCATTGGAGGATCCGGACTGGATAAACGCTATGCATGAAGAGCTACACAACTTTGAGAGAAATCAAGTGTGGACATTGGTCGAGAAGCCCGACAACAACCACAACATCATTGGTACCAAATGGGTGTTTCGCAACAAGCAAGATGAAGATGGACAAGTGGTTCGCAACAAGGCATGTCTCGTCGCCCAAGGCTACACACAAGTTGAAGGTATGGACTATGGTGAGACATATGCTCCCGTTGCTAGACTTGATTCCATTCGCATCTTACTTGCTTATGCTAATCACCATGATATCACCTTGTACCAAATGGACATTAAAAGTGCTTTTCTAAATGGCAAAATTGAGGAAGAAGTTTATGTTAAGCAACCTCCCGGCTTCGTCAATCCTAAGAAACCTAATCATGTTTACAAACTTCACAAAGCCCTTTATGGTCTTAAACAAGCTCCTAGAGCTTGGTATAAATGCTTGACCAAGTTCCTTATTGAAAAAAGGCTTTGAAATTGGTAAAATTGATTCTACTCTTTTTACTAAAAGAGTTAATGGAGAACTATTTGTGTGCCAAATTTATGTTGATGATATCATATTTGGTTCAACTAACCCTCATTTTAGTGAGAAGTTTGGAAAGCTAATGTCGGAGAAGTTTGAGATGTCTATGATGAGTGAACTCAAATTCTTTCTCGGTTTGCAAATCAAGCAAACTAAGGAAGGAACCTTTGTCTCTCAAACGAAGTACACCAAGGACTTATTCAAGAAGTTCAATATGCAAGAATGCAAAGGTATGACTACACCCATGCCTACTAGTGGACATCTTGATTTGACCAAAGATGGTGAACCGGTTGATCAAAAGGTTTATCGCTCTATGATTGGTTCATTGTTATATCTATGTGCCTCTCGTCCCGATATTATGCTAAGTGTGTGCATGTGTGCACGATATCAAGCTGCTCCTAAAGAGTGTCATCTTAAGGCTGTGAAAAGGATAGTGAGATGCCTAATCCATACACCAGATTTTGGCATTTGGTATCCCAAGAGGTCCCCTTTTGATCTTGTTGGCTACTCCGATTCAGACTATGCCGGAGACAAGGTTGATAGAAAATCCACTTCGGGTACTTGTCAATTCCTTGGTAGATCTCTTGTGTCTTGGTCTTCCAAGAAACAAAACTCGGTATCCTTATCCACCGCCGAAGCGTAATACATTGCCGCTGGTTCATGTTGTGCTCAATTACTTTGGATGACCCAAACTCCTAAAGATTATGGGATATATGTGAAACATGTTCCATTGCTATGTGACAATGAAAGTGCTATTAAGATTTCTCACAATCCCGTGCAACATTCTCGAACTAAGCATATTGAAGTTTGTCATCATTTCATTCGAGATCATGTTGCAAAAGGGGACATTAACCTTAAGCACGTTCGCACCGATAAGCAATTGGCGGATATATTCACTAAACCACTTGATGAGAAAGTGTTTTGCAGGTTGATAGGTGAATTGAACATCATTGATGCTTCAAACTTGGAGTAGGAACTCCATTTGATACATGCGGGGCATGAGCCTATGACTAGTCCTCGATATTTCTCTTATGATGCTATTCATATGTCTTGGATATATTTGCACCTTGCATGTTATCTAACCCGTGTAGGTACTTGGTTGAATCTAAATCTATGAGATTGCAACTCACTCACATCTTGAGCAATCTCTACATCACCAAGTCTCTACACAATGGTGGTTGAAGACAAGGAAGCACAAAACCATTCAAACATATCCTTTGGCAAATTCTATGTTGAGTCTCATGATTGTCATTTTGGATACACAAGTGCTCTTCCTTGCAAAGCTAACCCATGTAGGTATATGAACTCAAACTCCAAGTGGTGCTCCCAACTCTTGATGAACTACATCAACCTTGAGCAACCCACACAAGTTCAACTACATGATCAAGATCAACACCACCACCCAAGGTATGTTATTCCATCTTAGAGAAGCTTTACTCCAAGTCATGAGTCAAAGCAACTCGACAAGATGTGAATACATCAAAAGGCTTAAATGAAAAATGGTAACCCCATTTTGAGCGTAAATGATGAGTATGACCTATGATCAAGTGCTCTCACTTGACTCCTAAGTCAATATACTCTAACATAGGTGACTTTGTCACCGACCATCTCTAGATGAAGTTCTCGTGTGTCTCTCCATGCTTTTGTCTCTTGCATATTTGTTTCCCGTTTCAAAAAAACTTCATCTAGAACTTTTAGTTTCCTTTATTTCCTTTTTGTTCTGCATTTTCTGCATCCAATTCATTGCAAATCTTTCAGTAAATTCCTTGCATATCCTTGTGAGATCTTACTTGTCTAGTGAGCTGAGGTGACAAGTGGTTTCACTCTAATGAACTCGGTCACACCGGTTTGTTCTCTTCGGCCCAACCGAAATCTTTCGGTGCAACCGAAGCACACAACTCGGAGTCACCGATTCCACCACAGGAAAACCAACTTGCCACTTATTCCTGATTTCTGTTTGCTCCAGCTCCACTCAATGATTCTTGTCCTCTACCAGCATCATACTAGACATGTTGCTTTGCTCTATGACTCAAGGACCAACCCATTTGTATCACATGTCCAGAAGAGCCCTTCTTGGAAATTGATGTCAAAGGGGGAGAGAGAGATCACATCAAAGCTTAATCCTTCCTATAGGGGGAGAAAGAGAGAATACTCAGGGGGGAGAGTTTCTCAACTTGGAGAAAGTAAAATCATCAAAGACCCCAGATGCTTGGTGTTCAAGAGGAGAGATGTCACATGTCTTTAAGAGGGGAAAGACATGTTTGGTTGCTTGCTTTAGCTCAAGCTCTGTTGTTTCCTTTTTGTTGCTCTGATTTTCTGTTCCCTATCTTCTCCCAATATCCCATGCAGATTCAAGGGGAGCAAGACATCTAAGGGAAGGAAATCTATGATTTTATTGCATATCTTTACCTTTGGGGACATGTCTATATCCAATGTGGTACCTAGTACTCACTCTACATGTCATCCCAGTCTTGGTTCTCTTGTGGTTTCTCTTGCTTGCTCTGGTCAGTAGGTGTATCTGTGTTATTTAACCTTGTTTGCGTAGGTTCATCCCATCCTAAGCCAACTCAAGACCACAAGGTAAGTATATGCATCACAGTCATGTGAATGAGAAATTCTTGCTGATGTACATACTGTTTGCAAGAAGTACTCATGAGCATGAAGGTACATTTCTCACATTCACATCATTTGCTCTGATGCATATAGACAAGATACATGTAACACATTGCTTACTCTGTCATGTTTACGCATTCACATCTCCTATATTCAATATTCACATGATTGCATACATGTAGGGGGAGCCTATGCATGTTACATGTCTTTCCAAAGCTTTACTTGCTATTCTCTATATCTTCATCTAAAGCTTTGATGTATGTTGTCATCAATTACCAAAAAGGGGGAGACTGAAAGCACAAGTGCTCCTGGGTGGTTTTGGTAATTAATGTCAACATATCTCTTGTTGGACTAACACTTTTACCTAGTATGTTTCAGATAAGTTCAACAATGGAGTGGCATGGACTAGAGGATGTGGAACCCTTTCAAGATGCTAAAGACAAAGGATTGGCTCAAGCTTCAAGATCAAGACTCTACATTTTCTATTTTAGTGATCCAAGATCACATTGAGTCTATAGGAAAAGCCAATACTATCAAGAGGGGATGACGTGTTGCTTAATGGCTTGCTTGCTCAAAGTGCTTAGTGATATGCTCCAAAACCCTCAGCTACCTTCCCACATCCACATATGACCTAAACAAAAGTCAAACTCGACCCCACCAATTCTTTCTATCCGGCGCCACCGAGTTTCAAATGTCATAGCCACTGCCACAAACCCTAGCAAATCGGTTTCACCGATAGGGATCTCGGTCTCACCGAGATGGGATTGTAATCTCTCTGTGTATGTCCATTACCAAAATCGGTCTCACCGAGTTTGAGCAATCAGTACTACCGAGATTACACTGCAAACCCTTTGGTTAGCTTATTACCAAAATCGTTCCCGCCGAGTTTGTGTAATCGGTCTCACCAAGTTTGCCTGACCAACTCTCTGGTTAGCTTATTACCAAAATCGGTCCCACCGAGTTTGTGTAATCGGTCACACCGAGATTACGTTATGCCCTAACCCTAACCATATCGGTCCTACCGAGTTGCATCTCAGTCCCACCGAAAATCCTAACGGTCACTAGGTTTGCTGAATCAGTCCGACCGACTTTAACCATCCGGTCCCACCGAGTTTGGCAAATTGTGTGTAACGGTTAGATTTTGTGTGGAGGCTATATGTACCCCTCCACCCACTCTTCATTCGTGGAGAGAGCCATCAGAACATATCTACACTTCCAATACACATTTTCTGAGAGAGAACCACCTACACTTGTGTTGAGGTCAAGATATTCCATTCCAACCATATGAATCTTGATCTCTAGTCTTCCACAAGTTGCTTTCCACTCAAATCTTCTTTCCACCAAATCCAAATCCTGTGAGAGAGAGTTGAGTGTTGGGGAGACTATCATTTGAAGCACAAGAGCAAGGAGTTCATCATCAACACACCATTTGTTACTTCTTGGAGAGTGGTGTCTCCTAGATTGGCTAGGTGTCACTTGGGAGCCTCCAACAAGATTGTGGAGTTGAACCAAGGAGTTTGTAAGGGCAAGGAGATCGCCTACTTCGTGAAGATCTACCGCTAGTGAGGCAAGTCCTTCATGGGCGACGGCCGTGATGGAATAGACAAGGTTGCTTCTTCGTGGACCCTTCGTGGGTGGAGCCCTCCGTGGACTCGCGCAACCGTTACCCTCCGTGGGTTGAAGTCTCCATCAACGTGGATGTACGATAGCACCACCTATCGGAACCACGACAAAAACATCCGTGTCTCCAATTGCGTTTGAATACTCCAAACCCTTCTCTTTACATTCTTGCAAGTTCCATGCTTTACTTTCCGCTGCTCATATACTCATTGCATGCTTGCTTGATATGTATTGTGTTTGTTAAACTTGTGCTTAAACTCCACTTAAACTTAAGAATATTAAAAACTGCAACTTTTGGCACTTAGTGTCTAATCACCCCCCCCTCTAGACACCTCTTCTCGATCCTTTCAGCATGCTACGGGAATCACAAACTTTAACACAAGTATTCTTTAAATTCACAACTACTCAACTAGCATGACTTCAATATTATCACCTCCATATCTCAAAACAATTATCATGCTTCAATGTTTTATTAGTATTCAACACACTCAAAAGAAAGTTTCACAAATCTTGAATACCAAGCATATTATTATTAAGCAAATTACCATGCTATTAAGAGACTCTCAAAATAATTTAAGTGAAGCATACCTGGCCAAACGGGCCGGCCCGGCACGGCACGGCCCGGCTCATCGTAATCGTGCCTGGCCCGGCACGGCCCGCCAGGGCACGATTACTATACGGGCCGTGCCGTGCCGGCCCGCGTGCTGCGCCCCCAGGACCAGGCACGGCCCAGTTAGTAAACGGGCCGGCCCGTTGGCCCGTTTAGCACGGTGGGCCGCGTATTTTTAGCCTGTTATTTGACGCACTGAGCGTTTTTAGCCTATTTTTACATGTTGGTCCATATATAGATGTATAAAAAAATAAAAAAATGTAATCGGGCCGTGCCGTGCCGGCCCGCGTGCCCAGCCTCCAGGCCCAAGCACGGCCCAGGGCGTTCCGCGTGCCGGGCCCGGCCCGTTTAGACCGTGCCGTGCCTGGCCCAAGGCGGGCCGTGCCGGCGTGCTCACGGGCCGGCCCGAAAAACCCGTCCCATTTGGCCAGCTATAAAGTGAAGCATGAGAGATCAATAGTTTCTTCAAAACAAATCCACCACCGTGCTCTAAAAGATCTAAGTGAAGCACATAAAGCAAAATTATAACGCTCAAAAGATATAAGTGAAGCACATAGAGCAAAACTACATAGCTCAAAAGATATAAGTGAAGCACATAGAGCAAAACTACTTAGCTCAAAAGATATAAGTGAAGCACATTAAGCAAAACTACTTAGCCCAAAAGATATAAGTGAAGCACATAGAGTATTCTATCAAATTTTAATTCATGTATGGCTCTCTCAAAAGGTGTGTACAGCAAGGATGATTGTGGCATACTAAGACATGAAGACACAAATAATACAAGACGCTCCAAGGAAAACACATATCATGTTGGTGAATAAAAATATAGCTCCAAGTAAATTACCGATGGAAGTGGACGAAAGAGGGGATGCCTTCCGGGGCATCCCCAAGCTTTGACTTCTTGGTGTACTTGGATTATCTTGGGGGTGCCATGGGAATCCCCAAGATTAGGCTCTTGCCACTCCTTGTTCCATAATCCATCAAAAGAATTCACCCAAAACTTGAAAACTTCACAACACAAAACTCAAAATAGAAAACTCATGAGCTCCGTTAGCGAAAGAAAACAAAATACCACTTCAAGGTACTGTAATGAAACTCATTATTTATTTATATTGGTGTTAAACCTACTGTATTACAACTTCTCTATGGATTATAAACTATTTTACTAACCATAGATTCATCAAAATAAGCAAACAACACACAAAAAACAGAATCTCTCAAAAACAGAACAGTCTGTAGTAATCTGTAGCTAGCGCAAGATCTGGAACCCCAAAAATTCTAAAATAAATTGCTGGACGTGAGGAATTTATCTATTAATCATATGAAAAAAGAATTAACTAAATATCACTCTTCAAATAAAAATTACAGCTCTCGTGAGCGCTAAAGTTTCTGTTTTTTACAGCAAGTTCAACAAGACTTTCCCCAAGTCTTCCCAACGGTTCTACTTGGCACAAACACTAATTAAACACAAAAAACACAACCAAAACAGAGGATAAATAATTTATTTATTACTAAGCAGGAGCAAAAAGCAAGGAATAAAAATAAAATTGGGTTGCCTCCCAACAAGCGCTATCGTTTAACGCCCCTAGCTAGGCATAAAAGCGAGGATAGATCTAGGTATTGCCATCTTTGGTAGGCAATTCTTTGATGAGGCATCTATTTCCCTTAGGAATTTCTTTCTTACTAGTGATTATCAAACTTTTAGGCACAAGATCGAAAAATTCATTTGTAGCAATTGGTTCCTTAATGATATCAAAAATATTGGGATGAATACTTATAGATTTAAGATCCTCAGTTTCCTTAGATGATTCATCCTTATATTTAGGAACATACACAAGCTTGGCAATTTTAGTAGGAGGACTTGGAGTATTCTTTACGGAATAAAAATCGGTTCCCAAGTTTGTAATGATACCCTCAAGTTTATCAATTCTAGTAGAATCTAAGTTTATCTTCTCATCAATTATGGGTTCCTTTTCCTTAATATTTTTCAAAGTCATTCCTACCTTAGATCTATATTGAGTAATTTGATTGTGGATCTTTTTATCTAGATTTTCAATTGATTCAATAGTAGCAACTTTATTTTCAATAATTTCAAGTCTTTGCATAACATGCTCCAAAGTTAACATGGTTCCATTAACCAAAAGAGGTGGTGAGCCAAATAAATCTAACATAGCATTATAAGAATCAAAAGTATGGCTACCCAAGAAGTTCCCTCTGGTAATGGTATCGAGGATATATCTATACCAAGGATTAACACCTACATAAAAATTGCGGAGAAGAACTAAGGTAGATTGCTTCCTGGTAGATCTATTTTGAGCATTGCAAATTCTATACCAAGCATCTTTTAGATTTTCTCCCTCCCTTTGTTTAAAATGTAGAACTTCACTCTCGGGAGACAACGGAGAAGATATGAGACTAGCCATGAAGACAAGCAAAAAAACTAGCACACGAGCAAACAAGAGGCAAGTGGAAAGGAGAGGGAGGATAGAGAGAGAGGGTGAATAAAACGGCAAGGGTGAATTGGGGGGAGAGGAAAACGAGAGGCAAATGGCAAATAATGTAATGCGAGAGATAGGGATTGTGATGGGTACTTGGTATGTTGACTTTTTGCGTAGACTCCCCGGCAACGGCGCTCAAAATCCTTCTTGCTACGTCTTGAGCTTGCATTGGTTTTCCCCGAAGAGGAAGGGATGATGCAGCAGAGTAGCGTAAGTATTTCCCTCAGTTTTTGAGAACCAAGGTATCAATCTAGTAGGAGGCCATGCTCAAGTCCCTCGTACCTGCACAAAACGATAGCTACTCGCAAAAACGCGATTAGGGGTTGTCAATCCCTTCACGGTCACTTACGAGAATGAGATCTGATAGATATAATATTTTTGGTATAAAGATGCAAAGTAAAAAGTAAAAGCAAAGTAAAAGGCAACGCAAGATTAAAGTTATGGAGATTGATATGATGAGAATAGACCCCGGGGCCATAGGTTTCACTAGTGGCTTCTCTCAAGAGCATAAGTATTCTACGGTGGGTGAACAAATTACTGTTGAGCAATTGACAGAACTGAGCATAGTTATGAGAATATCTAGGCATGATCATGTATATAGGCATCACGTCCGTGACAAGTAGACCGAAATGATTTTGCATCTACTACTATTACTCCACTCATCGACCGCTATCCAGCATGCATCTAGAGTATTAAGTTAAAAACAGAGTAACGCCTTAAGCAAGATGACATGATGTAGAGAGATAAATTCATGCAATATGAAATAAACCCCATCTTGTTATCCTCGATGGCAACGATACAATACATGCCTTGCTGCCCCTTCTATCACTGGGAAAGGACACCGCAAGATCGAACCCAAAGCTAAGCACTTTTCCCATGGCAAGAACTACCAATCTAGTTGGCCAAACCAAACAGATAATTCGAAGAGACTTGCAAAGATAACCAATCATACATAAAAGAATTCAGAGAAGATTCAAATATTATTCATAGATAGACCTGATCATAAACCCACAATTCATCGGTCTCAACAAACACACCGCAAAAAGAAGATTACATCGAATAGATCTCCACAAGAGAGGGGGAGAACTTTGTATTGAGATTCAAAAAGAGAGAAGAAGCCATCTAGCTACTAACTATGGACCCGAAGGTCTGAGGTAAACTACTCACACTTCATCGGAGGGGCTAGGATGATGTAGAAGCCCTCCGTGATGACGGCCCTCTTCTGGCGGAGCTTCGGAACAGGCCCCAAGATGGGATCTCATGGATACAGAAAGTTGCAGCGGTGGAATTAGGTTTTTGGCTCCTGTTCTGATCGTTTGGGGGTACGTGTGTATATATAGGAGGAAGGAGTACGTCGGTGGAGCACCGAGGGGCCCACGAGGCAGGGGGCGTGCCCTAGGGGGCGCCCCCACCCTCGTGACCTCCTCTTTGACTCCTTGGAGTAGGGTCCAAGTCTCCTGGATCACGTTCGGTGAGAAAATCACGTTCCCGAAGATTTTATTCTATTTGGACTCCGTTTGATATTCTGTTTCTCCGAAACACTGAAATAGGCAAAAAACAGCAATTCTGGGTTGGGCCTCCAGTTAATAGGTTAGTCCCAAAAATAATATAAAAGTGGAAAATAAAGCCCAATATAGTCCAAAACAGTAGATAATATAGCATGGAGCAATCAAAAATTATAGATACGTTGGAGACGTATCAGCCATCTTGATCTGATGATAACCTGAATAAGCATCTAGAAAACTCAAACGCGCGCAACCCGCCATAGCATCAATGATCTGATCAATACGGGGGAGGGCAAAAGGGTTAGCTGGACAAGCTTTGTTTAAATCGGTGTAATCCACACACATACGCCAGGTGTCGTTCTTTTTTAGTACAAGCACCGGGTTTGCCAACCACTCTGGGTGAAAGACTTCCACAATGAACCCGGCCGCTAAGAGCCGGGCCACCTCTTCTCCAATGGCCTTGCGCCATTTCTCGTTGAACCATCGGAGAAATTGCCTGACCGGCTTAAACTTTGGATCAATATTGAGAGTGTGCTCAGCGAGTTCTCTCGGGACACCCGGCATGTCGGAAGGTTTCCATGCAAAGATGCCCCGGTTCTCATGGATGAACTCGATGAGCGCGCTTTCCTATTTTGGATCCAAGTTGGCACTGATGAAAAACTGCTTGGATGAGTCCCCGGGCACAAAATCAACCATCTTGGTGTCATCAGCTGACTTGAATTTCAACACCGGCTCATGCTCCATTGTTGGCTTCTTTAAAGACGTCATGTCTGTCGGGTCAACATTATCCTTATAAAACTTTAACTCCTCTGTTGCACAATCAGACTCAGCATATGCAGCATCTCCTTCTTCACACTCCAGGGCTATTTTCCGGCTTCCATGTACTGTAATGGTGCCCTTATAACCCGACATCTTGAGCTGCAAGTACACATAACACGGCCGAGCCATGAACTTGGCGTAAGCCGGCCGTCCGAACAGAGCATGATATGGGTTTTGATCTTAACCACCTCAAAGGTTAATTTCTCCGCTCTGGAATCATATTCATCCCCAAAGGCTACTTCCAGTTCAATCTTACCAACTGGGTATGCCGACTTGCCAGGTACCACACCGTGAAAAACAGTGTTGGGTTGCTTAAGACTCTTATTAGTCAACCCCATCCGACGAAACATCTCATAGTAGAGGATGTTGATGCTACTACCTCCATCCATAAGCACTTTAGTGAATTTATATCCACTGAGGGAGTCCTGGATTAGGGGGTGTCCGCATGGCCGGACTATACCTTCAGCCGGACTCCTGGACTATGAAGATACAAGATTGAAGACTTCGTCCCGTGTCCGGGAGGGACTTTCCTTGGCGTGGAAGGCAAGCTTGGCGATACGGATATGCAGATCTCCTACCATTCTAACCAACTCTATGTAACCCTAACCCTATCCGGTGTCTATATAAACCAGAGGGTTTTAGTCTGTAGGACAACACACACAACAACAATCATACCAT
The DNA here is from genome assembly GCF_002162155.2 of Triticum dicoccoides. NCBI lineage: Eukaryota > Viridiplantae > Streptophyta > Magnoliopsida > Poales > Poaceae > Triticum > Triticum dicoccoides. Next base: position 586,783,989 of record NC_041386.1, read on the forward strand.
ACGCTAGCTTCTAGGGTTTAGCCTCTCCGATCTCGTGGTAGATCTACTGTTGTACTACCCATATCATCAATATTAATCTAGTAGGACGTAGGGTTTTACCTCCATCGAGAGGGCCCGAACCTGGGTAAAACTTCGTGTCCCTTGCCTCCTGTTACCATCTGGCCTAGACACACAGTTCGGGACCCCCTACCCGAGATCCGCCGGTTTTGACACCAACATTGGTGCTTTCATTGAGAGTTCCTCTGTGTCGTCGCCGTCAGGCTTGATGGCTCCCACGATCATCGATAGTGATGCGGTCCAGGGTGAAACTTGTCTCCCTGGACAGATCTCTGTCTTCGGCGGCTTTGCACGGCGGGCCAATTCACTTGGCCATCTGGAGCAGATCAAAAGCTATGCCCCTGGCCATTAGGTCAGATTTGGAAGTTTAAACTACACGGCTGACATCCGCGGGGACTTGATCTTCGACGGATTCGAGCCACTGCCGAGCGCGCCGCACTGCCACGACGAGCATGATCTAGCTCTGCCGCCTAACAGTGCCTTGAAGGCCGCACCCGCATCGGCTTCGACCCTTAATTCGGAGCCAACCACGCCGATCGAGGATGGGTGGTTGGACGCCGCCTCGGGGGCTGCGATCCTAGTGGCGATCGAGCCGAACACCAGCCCCGCACTAAGCAAGACTCATGATTCCAAGGAGCCGGACTCCTCTCCGGACTCTGAACCATTCGCGCCTCTGCCGATCGAATCTGATTGGACGCCGATCATGGAGTTTACTGCCGCGGACATCTTTCAGCACTCGCCCTTTGGCGATATTATAAAATCACTAAAGTCTCTCTCTTTATCAGGAGAGCCCTGGTCGGACTACGGTCAGCGACATTGGGATGCGGACGATGAAGAAATTCAAAGCCCACCCACCACCCACTTTGTAGCCACTATCGACGATTTAACCGACATGCTCGACTTCGACTCCACGGACATCGACGGTATGGACGCGGATGAAGGAGACGATGAAGAACCAGCGCCTATTGGGCCCTGGAACGGCACCTAGTCATATGACGTATACATGGTGGACGCACCAAAAGATGACAACGAGGAGCGGAAGGATGCACTGAAGGCTTGTTCCCTCGAAAAGCAGTCAAAGCGGCGACGCAAGCGCCGCCCCAAATCCTGCCTCGACAGAAATAGCGATCACACAGACCCAGTGCCGGAGCAGGGCGAACCGCTGCCGGACAACGGCAATCCGGATAATCAAACCGAACAAACAAATCCTATCAAGGATAATGATCCGGACGACATAACACCGGACAGACACCCGGAGCAGCAGACTGCCCGTAAAAGGCTTGTTGCCACCGCAAGGAGCCTGAAAAAGCAGAAGCAAAGACTCAAGGCCGCGCAAGACACACTCCAAATCAGATGGAGTAAAATACTCAACACTGCAGCAAGGTACGGCGACAATCGCCCCTCCAAGAGCTACCCAAAGCGGAAGCTGCTACCCGAATTTGATGAGGAGGCCTCAGAACCCCCACAACCAAATATCAAAGCAGCCACCGGGTCGGATAGACAACCCCTCTACCAACACAGAGCGGCATACAACGCCGCTCACAATACAATACGCGACCCATGCGAGGGCTCGCACCCAAAGGACGGCGCAACCAGATCCATCTATGGACCACGCAAGCGCGCCCCAGCATACAATGCAACACAGCAAACGTCCGAACAACGCGGTACACCCAGCTACAGGGGTGCCGCACACCCCCTATGTTTCACCGATGAGGTGCTGGACCACGAATTTCCAGAGGGATTCAAGCCCGTAAACATAGAGGCATACGACGGAACAACAGACCCTGGGGTCTGGATTGAGGACTACATCCTTCATATCCATATGGATCGAGGAGATGATCTCCACGCCATCAAGTACCTACCCCTCAAGCTCAAAGGGCCAGCTCGTCACTGGCTCAAAGGCCTCCCCGAAAGCTCCATTGGAAGTTGGGAAGAGCTCGAAGATGCCTTTCGGGCAAATTTTCAAGGGACTTATGTCCGACCCCCGGATGCGGACGATTTGAGTCATATAACTCAACAGCCCGGAGAGTCAGCCCGAAAGCTTTGGAACAGGTTTCTTACTAAAAAGAACCAGATTGTCGACTGTCCGGACGCTGAAGCCTTGGCAGCTTTCAAGCATAGCGTCCGTGACGAATGGCTCAACAGACACCTAGGCCAAAATAAGCCGAGAACGATGGCCGCATTAACGAACCTCATGACCCGCTTTTGCACGGGTGAGGACAGCTGGCTAGCCATATGCAGCACCAGCGACCCCAGTACATCTGAAGTTAGAGATGGAAACGGGAAATCATGGCACAACAGCAATAAAAAACGCCAGAATAAAGAAGACGGCACGAAGGGCACGGCAGTAAATGCCGGATTCAAAAGCTCTCGGCCAGGTCAAAAGCCGCCCCCTAAAGGCACCAGGGATGAACTGCCCAGCCTCAACAAAATTCTGGACCAAGTATCTCGATCCATAGTACCCCTGGTAAACCTGCTAATCATACCCATAGAGAATGTTGGGTCTTCAAGCAGTCCGGCAAGCTCAACGCCGTACATAAGGGGGAGGATACACCAAGTGAAGACGAGGACGAGCCTCCCAAGCAAGAAACAGCGGAACAAAAGAAATTTCTACCAGAAGTCAAAACAGTAAATATGTTACACGTGATCAAGGGAAAAAACAACACGGCACTCCCAGGAAAATATACCCAAGTGCCTGTCACCACGAAGCCCTGCCACTGGTCGTCTCAACCGATCACTTTCGACCATCGCGATTACTCAGCAAGTATCCGACACGCAGGATGGGCTACCCTGGTATTAGACCCAGTAATTGTCGGATATCACTTCACACGAGTCTTGATGGACGGCGGCAGCAGCCTAAACTTAATATATCAGGATACAATCCGCGGGATGGGGTTAGACCCAACACAAATTCGCCATAGCAATACTACCTTTAAAGGAGTAACGCCAGGCCCAGGGGCTCATTGTACGGGCTCCCTCCTACTACAGGTTATATTCGGCTCTCCCGATAACTTCCGTCACGAGCATTTAACCTTCCACATCGCTCCGTTTCAAAGTGGCTATCAAGCACTGCTCGGACGCGAAGCTTTCGCTCGTTTTAATGCAATACCACACTACGCCTCCCTCACACTCAAGATGCCCGGTCCACGTGGCATCATTTCAGTGAACGGAAATATCAAGCGATCTCTGCGCCGAAGAGAGTGCGGCTGCTGTGGCAGCCGCACACTAAAGGCGCCTGGACCAGTGAAAGCATCCAAATAGGTCGTCCAGTCCGACGCCGCTATTTATACCGAATAAGTGGTCACACCCCTATTTGTCAATACAAGGGGCTCAACGCGCGCAGACAAGTGGCAATTTCTTATCATCTTGAATTATACATGGTTTCTTTAAAAACTATCCTTTTTGTATGACAACTTTTTCACTTAACTTCCTCTCTTTTACAGACGATCATCGTGCTACACCCGTCCAGGATACAGCACAATGGAGACATAGGCGCAGACGTGCAGCAGGGACCCGCTCCAAGGATTCTTTTTAGATTAAGACCCTGCATAAACCTTTTTTTACTGTCTCTTGTTGACACATATCCACCGTTGAGAAGGATGCTGACGTCTTGGCATGTGGCCACGCCAGAACAATGCACGTACCTGGACACAAGGGGCTTCTTACAAAGGCCATTATTTAGGCCCGGTTTATACCACAAAGACCGAATACCTTAGGGAGTGTTCGGCGTCGCGAGTTTGGCCCTATATGCATCAGCTCCGAATCATTGTCTTTGGTCAAATGTTGGGTTTGCCCGGCTCCTGTGTTTTGGTGCCTTACGTTCCGCTTTACCAGCTAAGGTAGCACCAGGAGAACTACTGCGATTGTGCCCTGGTTCATCCGGACGAGCACCTTAGTAGAGAAAGCCGAAAACTGACTATCATGATATAGCGCGAGACTGGTCAACCACTCGATGACCTGTGGGAATGTTAGAATTCCTCCGCCTTAACGAAGGGCCATTTTCTGGCCAGGCATGTACGCACCCCGGAATCGGGAGAGTGCGGAGCCACGAGGGGCTATCTAGTAGACCCACTGTCAAACTCCTATGGCTAAGTGAAAGTGCTAAAGCATTATAGTCCGGTTGCCTCTCTTGCTCCGCTATCACCTCCTTAATAGGACCAAGACGTTGGGTTAAGTGTGAACGCATGTTTTTGCGAGCACCTCCGCATTATATGCGGGGGGGTTGACGCCGACGACTGCAATCTTTCAGGTTATACACATGTATACATAAACGGCCGCCTAGGAGGCATCATATTACTTTCAGGCAAAAGTATGAAAATAGCCTTATAAAAGTTTATAAAAGCATTTCTCTTACAATGAGATTACATATCACTCAAACATAATATTTTTTGAGCACTGGGTCTCTATCAAACGGGCACCCTCAAGAACTTCTTCAAAGTAGTGCTCAGCAGCCTTTCGACCTATAGCTGAATCCCGCGCTGCAACATTGGTAGCATCCATCTCCGCCCAGTATGCCTTAACACGGGCAAAGGCCATCCGTGCGCCCTCTATGCACGCCGACCTCTTCATCACATTAATGCGTAGCACCACGTCAAGGAACTGCTGCACCAAGCTAAAATAGATGTTCGATTTTGACCTTTCCGGCCATAGCTGGTCAACAACAGACCTCATGGAGAGTCCGGACAACCTATTTAGTTCGGCCCATTCAGCTAATTGATCAGTCAATGAAAGTGGACGCTCGGGAGAATGGAATTGTCTCCAAAACAGCTGGTCTACTTCACGGTCCGTCTGACCCTGGAAGTACTTGGCATACCGTGGATCTCCGAACTCCACAGCCGATCCAAAGGGGCATACCGTGGATCTCCGAACTTCCTCCGCAACATAAAGGATTTCCCAGCTACAATATCCCCGGCTTCCCGCAGCTCCTCCTTCTTTGCCCTCATAGCAGAACGGAGGTCTTTTCTCATCGCAGCAGCCTTCTCAAGGTCCGATGCCTTCGCTTGGTTTTCCTTTTCAAGAACCCGGCAACGGTCGGCGGCTGCTTTTAATTCTATGGACATCTTGGCCATCTTGTCTCGGCTCTTGCCATGCGCAGCCTTCTCGGCTTGCAACTCTTCGGCCGCCTTCAAAGCAGCCGCATTACCCAACCTCGCTTGTTCCTTGGCTCCATCTGTAGTCACAACATATTAAAGATGCTGGCATCATACTGCTCTTCCTATTGTGGCGTTTACCAGATAATGACACTTACCCTGTGCCTCGTCAAGCCTTTTGTTAACAAGCTCGATGTCGGCGTCTGCCGCATCCAACTGCTGTTCTAAATGGGCAAACTCGCTAGTCCGGCTAGCCACCGGAGCTTCCATCACCTACACATAGAGGCAGTATGGTTATTACCTGGGAATATGATCCTCTGTTCGTCGTCGTTTCCGACGACAACCAGAGTCTCAGGGGCTACTATCTACACAGGGCACACCTAGCATGTGCAGGACTATCATACACTCTTTTACGTACCTCAAAGCCTGTCAGTAGACTCATAAAAGCTTCATGCAATCCGCTTTCACCGAATGATATTCTCTCCATCACCGTATTCATCAGCACACGGTGTTCATCTGAGATGGCCGCTCGCCCCACCAAATCCCTTAGAACATCCGATCGCACACTAGACGGTGCCGGACTCTTTTGTCTGCTCTCTTCGGGAGCCGGACACTGGGAGCTTCAGGGGTCAATGGGATTATCTTCTGGCCTCACCGGACTCGGAGAGGCCCTCCGCGACGACACTTCAGGGTCGCCCGCTTCCGGAGCGGAGGAGTCCGGAGGAGGCGTTTCGCTCTCCATCATCTCTGGAAGAAGATCCCCCGAAGACGAGCTCATTTGAGAGGGGCTAAGGCCCGAACTACAAAAATATATGCGGTGGTTATCTTCTCAGAAGAAAAAGATGGCATATATGTACTATTAAAGTATTTCGGGTCACTTACGACTCGCGGGAGAATT
>NC_041386.1:586790344-586803376 GCF_002162155.2 Triticum dicoccoides
TTTGTGCGGCAACGGCGCCCCCAAGGTAGGACCCTCTGTGGGAGACTTCTTCTCCCGTTTGGAAGCTTTGGCTTCCGAATCCCCGGGCGTAGTCCTTTTCCTCTTCTAGTCGTCTTCCTTCATGGAGACGCTCGCTCCCTCAGCTAGAATGGGCATTGTTGGGGGCCCGCGTCCGCCCGCATTATCCTCCATAGTATCTTCCTTCAAGGGCCGCGGGCAAGGTGTGAAGGAAATATGCCCTAGAGGCAATAATAAAGTTATTATTTATTTCCTTATATCATGATAAATGTTTATTATTCATGCTAGAATTGTATTAACCGGAAACATAATACATGTGTGAATACATAGACAAACAGAGTGTCACTAGTACGCCTCTACTTGACTAGCTCGGTAATCAAAGATGGTTATGTTTCCTAACCATGAACAAAAGAGTTGTTATTTGATTAACGGGATCACATCATTAGAAGAATGATGTGATTGACATGACCCATTCCATTAGCTTAGCACCCGATCGTTTAGTATGTTGCTATTGCTTTCTTCATGACTTATACATGTTCCTATGACTATGAGATTATGCAACTCCCGTTTGCCGGAGGAACACTTTGTGTGCTACCAAACGTCACAACGTAACTTTGTGATTATAAAGGAGCTCTATAGGTGTCTCCAAAGGTAAATGTTGGGTTGGCGTATTTCGAGATTAGGATTTGTCACTCCGATTGTCGGAGAGGTATCTCTGGGCCCTCTCGGTATTGCACATCACATAAGCCTTGCAAGCATTGCAACTAATGAGTTAGTTGCGAGATGATGTATTACGAAACGAGTAAAGAGACTTACCGGTAACGAGATTGAACTAGGTCTTGAGATACCGACGATCGAATCTCGGGCAAGTAACATACCGATGACAAAGGGAACAATGTATGTTGTTATGCGGTCTGACCGATAAAGATCTTCGTAGAATATGTAGGAGCCAATATGAGCATCCAGGTTCCGCTATTAGTTATTGACCGGAGACATGTCTCGGTCATGTCTACATTGTTCTCGAACCCGTAGGGTCCGCACGCTTAAGGTTTCGATGACAGTTATATTATGAGTTTATGAGTTTTGATGTACCGAAGTTAGTTCGGAGTCCCAGATGTGATCACAGACATAACAAGGAGTCTCGAAATGGTCGAGACATAAAGATTGATATATTGTACAGCTATATTCGGACACCGGAAGTGTTCCGGGTGATTTCGGAGAAAACCGGAGTACCGGAGGGTTACCGGAACCCCCCCGGGAGAAGTAATGGGCCATATGGGCCTTAGTGGTGAAAGAGAAGGGCAGCCAGGGTGGGCCGCGCGCCTCCTCCCCCCTGGTCCGAATTGGACTAGGAGAGGGGGGGCGGCGCCCCCCTTTCCTTCTCCTTCCCCACTTCCTTCCCCCTCCTAGTAGGAGTCCTACTCCTACTAGGAGGAGGACTCCTCCTTGGCGCGCCTATAGGGCCGGGCGGCCTCCTCCCCTTGCTCCTTTATATACGGGGGCAGGGGGCACCCCTAAACACACAAGTTGATCCACGCGATCGTTTTCTTAGCCGTGTGCGGTGCCCCCTTCCACCATAATCCTCGATAATATTGTAGCGGTGCTTAGGCGAAGCCCTGCGACGGTAGAACATCAAGATCGTCACCACGCCGTCATGCTGACGGAACTCTTCCCCGACACTTTGCTGGATCGGAGTCCGGGGATCGTCATCAAGCTGAACGTGTGCTAGAACTCGGAGGTGCCGTAGTTTCGGTGCTTGATCGGTCGGGCCGTGAAGACGTACGACTACATCAACCGCGTTGTCATAACGCTTCCGCTTTCGGTCTACGAGGGTACGTAGACAACACTCTCCCCTCTTGTTGCTATGCATCACCATGATCTTGCGTATGCGTAGGAAAATTTTGATATTACTACGTTCCACAACAGTGGCATCCGAGCCTAGGTTTCATGTGTTGATGTTGTGCACGAGTAGAACACAAGTGAGTTGTGGGCGATATAAGTCATACTTCTTACCAGCATGTCATACTTTGGTTCGGTGGTATTGTTGGATGAAGCGGCCCGGACCGACATTACGCGTACGCTTACGCGAGACTGGTTCTACCGACGTGCTTTGCACACAGGTGGCTGGCGGGTGTCAGTTTCTCCAACTTTAGTTGAACCGAGTGTGGCTATGCCCGGTCCTTGCGAAGGTTAAAACAGCACCAACTTGACAAACTATCATTGTGGTTTTTGATGCGTAGGTAAGATTGGTTCTTGCTTAAGTGCGTAGCAGCCACGTAAAAATTGCAACAACAAAGTAGAGGACGTCTAACTTGTTTTTGCAGGGCATGTTGTGATGTGATATGGTCAAGACGTGATGAGATATTAGTTGTTGTATGAGATGATCATGTTTTGTTGAAGTTATCGGCAACTGGCAAAAGCCTTATGGTTATCTCTCTATTGCATAAGATGCAAGCGCCAAATGATTGCTTTACTTTATCGCCATGCGATAGCAATAGTTGCAAGAGCAATTGTTGGTGAGACAACCATGTGACGACACATTGATATAGATCAAGATGATGGAGATCATGGTGTCATGCTGGTGATGATAGAGATCATGACAGTACTTTGGAGATGGAGATCAAAGGCGCAAGATGATGATGGCCATATCATGTCACATATATTTTGATTGCATATGATGTTTATCTTTTTATACATCTTATTTTTCTTAGTTTGACGGTAGCATTTTAAGATGATCTCTCACTAATTATCAAGAAGTGTTCTCCCTGAGTATGCACCGTTGCGAAAGTTCTTCGTGCTAAGACACCACGTGATGATCGGGTGTGATAGGCTCTACGTTCAAATACAACGGGTGCAAAACAGTTGCACGCGCGGAATACTCAGGTTATACTTGACGAGCCAAGCATATACAGATATGGCCTCGGAACACGGAGACCGAAAGGTCGAGCATGAATCATATAGTAGATATGATCAACACAGTGATGTTCACCATTGAAACTACTCCATCTCACGTGATGATCGGACATGGTTTAGTTGATTTGGATCACGTGATCACTTAGAAGATTAGAGAGATGTCTTTCTAAGTGGGAGTTCTTAAGTAATATGATTAATTGAACTTTAAATTTATCATGAACTTAGTCCTGGTAGTATTTTGCAAATTATGTTGTAGATCAATAGCTCGTGCTGTTGCTTCCCTGTGTTTATTTTGATATGTTCCTAGAGAAAATTGTTTTGAAAAATGTTAGTAGCAATGATGCGGATTGGATCCATGATCTGAGCTTTATCCTCATTGCTGCATAGAAAAATTATATCCTTGATGCACCGCTAGGTGACAGACCTATTACAGGAGCAGATGCAGACATTATGAACGTTTGGCTAGCTCAATATGATGACTACTTGATAGTTTAGTGCACCATGCTTAACGGCTTAGAATCAGGACCTCAAAGACGTTTTGAACGTCATGGAACATATGAGATGTTCCATGAGTTGAAGTTAATATTTCAAGCAAAAACCCGAGTTGAGAGATATGAAGTTTCCAACAAGTTCTATAGCTAAAAGATGGAGGAGAATCGCTCAACTAGTGAGCATGTGCTCAGATTGTCTGGGTACTACAATTGCCTGAATCAAGTGGGAGTTAATCTTCCAGATAAAATAGTGATTAACAGAATTCTCTAGTCACCATCACCAAGTTAGTAGAACTTCGTGATGAACTATGATATGCAAGGGATAACGGAAACGATTCCCAAGCTCTTCGTAATGCTGAAATTGACGAAGGTAGAAATCGAGAAAAACATCAAGTTTTGATGGTAGACAAGACCACTAGTTTCAAGAAAAGGGCAGAGGGAAGAAGGGGAACTTCAAGAAGAATAGCAAGCAAGTTGCCGCTCGAGTGAAGAAGCCCAAGTCTGGTCCTAAGCCTGAGACTAAGTGCTTCTACTGCAAAGGGACTGGTCACTAGAAGCGGAACTACCCCAAGTGATTGGCGGATAAGAAGGATGGCAAAGTGAACATAAGTATATTTGATATAGATGTTATTGATGTGTACTTTACTAGTGTTTATAGCAACCCATCAGTATTTAATACCAGTTCAGTTGCTAAGATTAGTAACTCGAAACGGGAGTTGCAGAATAAACAGAAACTAGTTAAGGGTGAAGTGACGATGTGTGTTGGAAGTGGTTCCAAGATTGATATGATCATCATCGCACACTCCCTATAATTTCGAGATTAGTGTCGAACCTAAATAAGTGTTATTTGGTGTTTGCATTGAGCATGAATATGATTTGATCATGTTTATTGTAATACGGTTATTCATTTAAGTAAGAGAATAGTTGTTCTGTTTACATGAATAAAACCTTATATGGTTACACACCCAATGAAAATAGTTCGTTGGATCTCGATCGTAGTGATACACATAACCATAATATTGAAACCAAAAGATGCAAAGTTAATAATGATAGTGCAACTTATTTGTGGCACTGCCGTTTAGGTCATATTGGTGTAAAGCGCATGAAGAAACTCCATGCTGATGGGCTTTTGGAATCACTTGATTATGAATCAGTTGATGCTTGTGAACCATGCCTCATGGGCAAGATGACTAAGACTCTGTTCTTCGGAACAATGGAGTGAGAAACAGATTTGTTGGAAATCATACATACTGATGTATGTGGTCCGATGAATATTGAGGCTCGCGACAGGTATCATTATTTTCTGATCTTCACAGATGATTTGAGCAGATATGAGTATATCTACTTGATGAAACATAAGTCCGAAACATTTGAAAAGTTCAAAGAATTTCAGAGTGAAGTGAAAAATCATCGTAACAAGAAAATAAAGTTTCTACGATCTGATCGTAGAGAAGAGTATTTGAGTTACGAGTTTGGCCTTCAGTTAAAAACAATGTGAAATAGTTTCACTACTCACGCCACCTGGAACACCACAATGTAATGGTGTGTCCGAACGTCATAACCATGCTTTATTAGATATCGTGCGATCTATGATGTCTCTTACCGATCTACCACTATCGTTTTGGGCTTATGCATTAGAGACAGCTGCATTCACGTTAAATAGGGCACCATCTAAATCCGTTGAAACGACACCGTATGAACTATGGTTTGGCAAGAAACCTAAGCTGTCGTTTCTTAAAGTTTGAGGTTGCAATGCTTATGTGGAAAAGTTTCAACCTGATAAGCTCAAACCCAAATCGAAAAAGTGCGTCTTCATAGGATACCCAAAAGAAAATATTGGGTACACCTTCTATCACAGATCCGAAGGCAAGATATTCATTGCTTTGAATGGATCCTTTCTAGAGAAGGAATTTCTCTCGAAAGAAGTGAGTGGGAGGAAAGTAGAACTTGATGAGGTAACTGTACCTACTCCCTTATTGGAAAGTAGTTCATCACGGAAATCTGTTCCTGTGACTACTAGACTGATTAGTGAGGAAGCTAATGATGATGATCATGTAACTTCAGATCAAGTTACTACCGAACCTCGTAGGTAAAACCAGAGTGAGATCCGCACCAGAGTGGTACCGTAATTCAGTTCTGGAGGTCATGTTACTTGACCATGACGAGCCTATGAACTATGAGGAAGCGATGATGAGCCCAGATTCCGCGAAATGGCTTGAGGCCATGAAATCTGAGATGAGATCCATGTATGAGAACAAAGTATGGACTTTGATTGACTTACCCAATGATCGGCGAGCCACTGAGATCAAATGGATCTTCCAGAGGAAGACGGGCGCTGATAGTAGTGTTACTATCTACAAAGCTAGAATTGTCGCAAAAAGGTTTTCGACAAGTTCAAGATGTTGACTACGATGAAATTTTCTCACTCGTAGCAATGCTTAAGTCTGTCCGAATCATGTTAGCAATTGCCGCATTTTATGAAATCTGGCAAATGGATAAAAAAACTGCATTCCTTAATGGATTTATTGTATATGATGCAATCAGAAGGTTTTGTCAATCCTAAAGGTGCTAACAAAATGTGCAAGCTCCAGCGATCCATCTATGGACTGGTGCAAGCATCTCGGAGTTGGAATATGCGCTTTGATGAGATGATCAAAGCATATAGTTTTATACAGACTTGCGGTGAAGCCTGTATTTACAAGAAAGTGAGTGGGAGCACTACAACATTTCTGATAAGTATATGTGAATGACATATTGTTGATCGGAAATAATGTAGAATTATTCTGCAAAGCATAAATGAGTGTTTTGAAAGAAGTTTTTCAAAGAAAGACCTCGGTGAAGCTACTTACATATTAAGCATCAAGATCTATAGAGATAGATCAAGACGCTTGATAAGATTTTTCAATGAGTACATACCTTGACAATATTTTGAAGTAGTTCGAAAATGGAACAGTCAAAGAAAGAGTTCTTGGCTGTGTTACAAGGTGTGAAATTGAGTAAGACTCAAAACCCGACCACGGCAGAAGATAGAAAGAGAATGAGTACATACCTTCGCCACCGCCTTGTCCTGCTTCGTTGCCGCGGCGGAGGCCCTCGTCTTCTTCGGCCGGCTGCCGAAGAAAGGAATCGCGGCCCGGCGCTTCGACGTCCCACCACCGACAGCCGGCGCGGCGGACGAGCCCGCGCTGTGACGGTCGGCTGCCGGCTGGCGGCGCGGGACTTCTTCGGCATCGGCGTCATCCGGCCAGTCGTCAAAACTGGCCGAGAGCCCCGTGCCTCCGGGCTCGGCGACGTCCCCCGTGGCGGCGTCCTCCATGGCGGCCGCCCCCAGATCCGGGTCGTCAACATCATCTGCCACACGGTCGGGGGCATACCAGCGTTCGACTCCTGCCGCCCCGGCTGGCGGCGGAAGAAGAGGGTTCTGATAAGAAGGAACCACCTAGTCAGAAGCCGGCAGGCATAAAGCCGGCTGACGACAGAAAGAAGATAGAAAGAAAGACTTACCACGGGCGGTGGACGGGCGCGAGAATACGGCGCCTTGCCGTATTGCCAGTCGTCGGCGAGCTTAAGGTTGGCAATGTAGTTTACCATAAGCGCGACTTCAGCATGGGGCATGTCCCATGTGCTCAACCGGCACGGGTCGAAGCGGCCGCTCATCTGGCTCAGCATGTGGGGCCGGCTCTGAAGGGGGAGGATCCGGCGCTCGACGAAGGCGGCCACCAAGTCGGCTCCGCGCAGGCCTTCCGACTGGATCATTACCCGAAGCCGGGCAATGGCGGCGTTCCCAGCCGGTGACAAGGACTTGGATCTGAAGCCCCAGGACGGCTGCCTCCCAGCCGGCGGGCCGGCTACGTAAGCCGGCAGATTAACGTGGTCTCCTTGCGGGACGATGTTCTTGACGTAGAAGTATGATTTTTACCAGAGCTTCACCGATTGGATTAAAGGGATATGCGGGAAGGGGTTGTTCTCGCCTGACCTCTTCATCGCGATGAAGGCCCCGCAGGGGGCGGGCATGCAGGCGATGACGGTGCCGAGCTTGTTCTGGAAGAGCTCCGCCCAAAGCTCCAGTGTGGGCAGCACTCCCAAGAAGCCTTCACAGAGGGCGACGAAGGCCGATGGCAGCATCACCGCGTTGGGCGTGAGGTGATGCGGCTAGAGGTGGTAGAAGTCGAGGAAGGAACGCATGAACCCACTCACCGGCAGGCCGAAGCCACGGAAGAAGTGCGCGCGAAAGACGACCCGCTCGCCTTCCTCCGGCGCCGGTGAGATTTCCGCCTCCGGCGCCAGACGAGCCTGCACGAGGTTAGCGACGGGCACGCGCCGGGTCCGGCGAAGGAACTCTATGTGCTCGTCGTGGACGTTGGAGCCGTCCCACGAGCTCGATAGCGCCATGGACATGGAGGCGTGGGGAGGCTGCGACGGGAAGATGCGCCGGGCGCGAGAGGAAGAAGAAAGGAAAGGAGAACAAGGAGGGACGGGGAGCGGGGGAGCGAGCAATCCTTTGTCTCTCCCCCTCCCCCTCCTACTTGTATGCTCGTGCGCCGGAGCCAAGGAGGCGCGGCGCGGGGGGGTCGTGGGGATCGATCGTGCCCACTTCCCCCACGCCCCGCGTTTATTGCGCACTAAAGACACGAAGAAACGGCCGCGGGAAGGCGAGCAGTCCCCTCGGGCCACAGAAGATCTGCGCCCGGGCCGAGGCCAAGGAGTGGCGGGCCTGGGCCTTCGGCGGCGTCCCGTCGCGCGCAAGCGGCGGCAGGACTTCTCCGCCACGTGGCCCGTCGTGGGGCCCGCAGCCAGCCCGCGGGTCAAACACGGTCATATTAATAAACAAGAAAGTTCTCCGAAGTCGGCCTACAACGGTGAGGTCGGCTCCTCAGGATATGAAGCTGACCAAGCTTCTCGTCCCTCTATCCACCGCGAAGCTCGCCTAGCTTCGGGGACTACTGTCGGAGTAAATAGCCATGGGTAGTCTAGCCGGCTTCCCCTGGCCCATCAGAAAAAATTACGAGCCCGTCCAGCTCTCAAGAAGACTCAAGACCTGGGGCCACCTCCCCCCTTGCCGGCTATCTTCCAGGCCGGCTTCGCCTGCCAGGGCGGCGGTACTGTAGCCACGCTTACCCCGACCAAGCCTGCGTCAACAGTACGGGGCAACAGTAACCAGCCACCGACCAGGCCCTGGATAGTGGGGCCTGCCTGTCGACCAAGGAGCCGGCAGCCGGCAGGACCCACCAGTCGGTGGGCCCCAGCAGCCAGCGCAGAAGCCGGCGAACACAGTCCCTGACAGCTGGGCCCCGTGCCCAGCTGGATTACCATTGTACCCTCGGGGGTAGGCCTATATAAACCCCCCGGTGCACCCATGCAAAGGGGGGAACTCTCTAGATAGACTTAGACACCACACAAGGAGAAGAAGCAAGCTGTGCCCTTCTTCCTCCTCCCACCCGAACAGCTCAAGGAGCATTGTGTAGCTACTTGTTCATTTAGTCACCATGCGGAGACCCCGCAGAGCAGCAGTAGGGGTGTTATCTCCCTGGAGAGCCCTGAAGCTGGGTAAGATTCGCCGGCGTGCATGTCTTCGCCTTATCCCATTTCCAGGCACCGGCGATGTTCTATTGGCTCCCACAATGATAAGCCACCCGTTGGCATATGTCGCACCTACCGCCCGACATACAGGTTATATTCGGCTCTCCCGATAACTTCCGTCACGAGCATTTAACCTTTCACATCGCTCCGTTTCAAAGTGGCTATCAAGCACTGCTCGGACGCGAAGCTTTCGCTTGTTTTAATGCAATACCACACTACGCCTCCCTCACGCTCAAGATGCCCGGTCCACGTGGCATCATTTCAGTGAACGGAAATATCAAGCGATCTCTGCGCGCCGAAGAGAGTGCGGCTGCTGTGGCAGCCGCACACTAAAGGCGCCCGGACCAGTGAAAGCATCCAAATAGGTCGTCCAGTCCGACGCCGCTATTTATACCGAATAAGTGGTCACACCCCTATTTGTCAATACAAGGGGCTCAATGCGCGCAGACAAGTGGCAATTTCTTATCATCTTGAACTATACATGGTTTCTTTAAAAACTATCCTTTTTGTATGACAACTTTTTCACTTAACTTCCTCTCTTTTATAGACGATCATCGTGCTACACCCGTCCAGGATACGGCACAATGGAGACACAGGCGCAGACGTGCAGCAGGGACCCGCTCCAAGGATTCTTTTTAGATTAAGACCCTACATAAACCTTTTTTTACTGTCTCTTGTTGATACATATCCACCGTTGAGAAGGATGTTGATGTCTTGGCATGTGGCCACGCCAAAACAATGCACGTACCTGGACACAAGGGGCTTCTTACAAAGGCCATTATTTAGGCCCGGTTTATACCACAAAGACCGAATACCTTAGGGAGTGTTCGGCGTCGCGAGTTTGGCCCTATATGCATCAGCTCCGAATCATTGTCTTTGGTCAAATGTTGGGTTTGCCCGGCTCCTGTGTTTTGGTGCCTTACGTTCCGCTTTACCGGCTAAGGTAGCACCAGGAGAACTACTGCGATTGTGCCCTGGTTCATCCGGACGAGTACCTCAGTAGAAAAAGCCGAAAACTGACTATCATGATATAGTGCGAGACTGGTCAACCATTCGATGACCTGTGGGAATGTTAGAATTCCTCCGCCTTAACGAAGGGCCATTTTCCGGCCGGGCATGTACGCACCCCGGAACCGGGAGAGTGCGGAGCCACCAGGGGCTATCTAGTAGACCCACTGTCAAAATCCTATGGCTAAGTGAAAGTGCTAAAGCATTATAGTCCGGTTGCCTCGCTTGCTCCGCTATCACCTCCTTAATAGGACCAAGACGTTGGGTTAAGTGTGAACGCGTGTTTTTGCAAGCACCTCCGCATTATATGCGGGGGGGTTGAAGCCGACGACTGCAATCTTTCAGGTTATACACATGTATACATAAACGGCCGCCTAGGAGGCATCATATTACTTTCAGGCAAAAGTATGAAAATAGCCTTATAAAAATTTATAAAAGCATTTATCTTACAATGAGATTACATATCACTCAAACATAATATTTTTTGAGCACTGGGTCTCTATCAAACGGGCACCCTCAAGAACTTCTTCAAAGTAGTGCTCAGCGGCCTTTCGACCTATAGCTGAATCCCGCGCTGCAACATTGGTAGCATCCATCTCCGCCCAGTATGCCTTAACACGGGCAAAGGCCATCCGTGCGCCCTCTATGCACGCCGACCTCTTCATCACATTAATGTGCAGCACCACGTCAAGGAACTGCTGCACCAAGCTGAAATAGCTGTTCGCTTTTGACCTTTCCGGCCATAGCTGATCAACAACAGACCTCATAGAGAGTCCGGACAACCTATTTAGTTCGGCCCATTCAGCTAATTGATCAGTCAATGAAAGTGGACGCTCGGGAGAATGGAATTGTCTCCAAAACAGCTGGTCTACTTCACGGTCCGTCTGACCCTGGAAGTACTTGGCCGCATCGGCAGCGCTCGCCGCCAAATCCATATACACATCCTCCGAACTCCACAGCCGATCCAGAGGGGCATACCGTGGATCTCCGAACTTCCTCCGCAACATAAAGGATTTCCCAGCTACAATATCCCCGGCTTCCCGCAGCTCCTCCTTCTTTGCCCTCCTAGCAGAACGGAGGTCTTTTCTCATCGCAACAGCCTTGTCAAGGTCCGATGCCTTCGCTTGGTTTTCCTTTTCAAGAACCCGGCAACGGTCGGCGACGGCTTTTAATTCTATGGCCATCTTGGCCATCTTGTCTCGGCTCTTGCCATGCGCGGCCATCTCGGCTTGCAACTCTTCGGCCGCCTTCAAAGCAGCCGCATTACCCAACCTCGCTTGTTGCTTGGCTCCATCTATAGTCACAATATATTAAAGATGCTGGCATCATACTGCTCTTCCTATTGTGGCGTTTACCAGATAATGACACTTACCCTGTGCCTCGTCAAGCCTTTTGTTAACAAGCTCGATGTCGGCGTCTGCCGCATCCAACTGCTGTTCTAAATGGGCAAACTCGCTAGTCCGGCTAGCCACCGGAGCTTCCATCACCTACACATAGAGGCAGTATGGTTATTACCTGGGAATATGATCCTCTGTTCGTCGTTGTTTCCGACGACAACCAGAGTCTCAGGGGCTACTATCTACACAGGGCACACCTAGCATGTGCAGGACTATCATACATTCTTTTACGTACCTCAAAGCCTGTCAGTAGACTCATAAAAGCTTCATGCAATCCGCTTTCAGCGGATGATATTCTCTCCATCACCGTATTCATCAGCACACGATGTTCATCTAAGATGGCCGCTCGCCCCACCAAGAAGTTTGGAGATCCACGGTATGCCCCTCTGGATCGGCTGTGGAGTTCGGAGGATGTGTATATGGATTTGGCGGCGAGCGCTGCCGATGCGGCCAAGTACTTCCAGGGTCAGACGGACCGTGAAGTAGACCAGCTGTTTTGGAGACAATTCCATTCTCCCGAGCGTCCACTTTCATTGACTGATCAATTAGCTGAATGGGCCGAACTAAATAGGTTGTCCGGACTCTCCATGAGGTCTGTTGTTGATCAGCTATGGCCGGAAAGGTCAAAACCGAACAGCTTCAGCTTGGTGCAGCAGTTCCTTGACGTGGTGCTGCGCATTAATGTGATGAAGAGGTCAGCGTGCATAGAGGGCGCACGGATGGCCTTTGCCCGTGTTAAGGCATACTGGGCGGAGATGGATGCTACCAATGTTGCAGCACGGGATTCAGCTATAGGTCGAAAGGCTGCTGAGCACTACTTTGAAGAAGTTCTTGAGGGTGCCCGTTTGATAGAGACCCAGTGCTCAAAAAATATTATGTTTGAGTGATATGTAATCTCATTGTAAGATAAATGCTTTTATAAATTTTTATAAGGCTATTTTCATACTTTTGCCTGAAAGTAATATGATGCCTCCTAGGCGGCCGTTTATGTATACATGTGTATAACCTGAAAGATTGCAGTCGTCGGCTTCAACCCCCCCGCATATAATGCGGAGGTGCTTGCAAAAACACGCGTTCACACTTAACCCAACGTCTTGGTCCTATTAAGGAGGTGATAGCGGAGCAAGCGAGGCAACCGGACTATAATGCTTTAGCACTTTCACTTAGCCATAGGATTTTGACAGTGGGTCTACTAGATAGCCCCTGGTGGCTCCGCACTCTCCCGGTTCCGGGGTGCGTACATGCCCGGCCGGAAAATGGCCCTTCGTTAAGGCGGAGGAATTCTAACATTCCCACAGGTCATCGAATGGTTGACCAGTCTCGCACTATATCATGATAGTCAGTTTTCGGCTTTTTCTACTGAGGTACTCGTCCGGATGAACCAGGGCACAATCGCAGTAGTTCTCCTGGTGCTACCTTAGCCGGTAAAGCGGAACGTAAGGCACCAAAACACAGGAGCCGGGCAAACCCAACATTTGACCAAAGACAATGATTCGGAGCTGATGCATATAGGGCCAAACTCGCGACGCCGAACACTCCCTAAGGTATTCGGTCTTTGTGGTATAAACCGGGCCTAAATAATGGCCTTTGTAAGAAGCCCCTTGTGTCCAGGTACGTGCATTGTT
>NC_041386.1:586803386-586809749 GCF_002162155.2 Triticum dicoccoides
GCAAAAACACGCGTTCACACTTAACCCAACGTCTTGGTCCTATTAAGGAGGTGATAGCGGAGCAAGCGAGGCAACCGGACTATAATGCTTTAGCACTTTCACTTAGCCATAGGATTTTGACAATGGGTCTACTAGATAGCCCCTGGTGGCTCCGCACTCTCCCGGTTCCGGGGTGCATACATGCCTGGCCGGAAAATGGCCCTTCGTTAAGGCGGAGGAATTCTAACATTCCCACAGGTCATCGAGTGGTTGACCAGTCTCGCACTATATCATGATAGTCAGTTTTCGGCTTTCTCTACTGAGGTACTCGTCCGGATGAACCAGGGCACAATCGCAGTAGTTCTCCTGGTGCTACCTTAGCTGGTAAAGCGGAACGTAAGGCACCAAAACACAGGAGCTGGGCAAACCCAACATTTGACCAAAGACAATGATTCGGAGCTGATGCATATAGGGCCAAACTCGCGACGCCGAACACTCCCTAAGGTATTCGGTCTTTGTGGTATAAACCGGGCCTAAATAATGGCCTTTGTAAGAAGCCCCTTGTGTCCAGGTACGTGCATTGTTTTGGCATGGCCACATGCCAAGACGTCAGCATCCTTCTCAACGGTGGATATGTATCAACAAGAGACAGTAAAAAAAGGTTTATGCAGGGTCTTAATCTAAAAAGAATCCTTGGAGCGGGTCCCTGCTGCACGTCTGCGCCTGTGTCTCCATTGTGCCGTATCCTGGACGGGTGTAGCACGATGATCGTCTATAAAAGAGAGGAAGTTAAGTGAAAAAGTTGTCATACAAAAAGGATAGTTTTTAAAGAAACCATGTATAGTTCAAGATGATAAGAAATTGCCACTTGTCTGCGCGTGTTGAGCCCCTTGTATTGACAAATAGGGGTGTGACCACTTATTCGGTATAAATAGCGGCGTCGGACTGGACGACCTATTTGGATGCTTTCACTGGTCCGGGCGCCTTTAGTGTGCGGCTGCCACAGCAGCCGCACTCTCTTCGGCGCGCAGAGATCGCTTGATATTTCCGTTCACTGAAATGATGCCACGTGGACCGGGCATCTTGAGTGTGAGGGAGGCGTAGTGTGGTATTGCATTAAAACGAGCGAAAGCTTCGCGTCCGAGCAGTGCTTGATAGCCACTTTGAAACGGAGCGATGTGGAAGGTTAAATGCTCGTGACGGAAGTTATCGGGAGAGCCGAATATAACCTGTATGTCGGGCGGTAGGTGCGACATATGCCAACGGGTGGCTTATCATTGTGGGAGCCAATAGAACATCGCCGGTGCCTGGAAACGGGATAAGGCGAAGACATGCACGCCGGCGAATCTTACCCAGCTTCAGGGCTCTCCAGGGAGATAACACCCCTACTGCTGCTCTGCGGGGTCTCCGCATGGTGACTAAATGAACAAGTAGCTACACAATGCTCCTTGAGCTGTTTGGGTGGGAGGAGGAAGAATGGCACAGCTTGCTTCTTCTCCTTGTGTGGTGTCTAAGTCTATCTAGAGAGTTCCCCCCTTTGCATGGGTGCACCGGGGGGTTTATATAGGCCTACCCCCGAGGGTACAATGGTAATCCAGCTGGGCGCGGGGCCCAGCTGTCAGGGACTGTGTTCGCCGGCTTCTGCGCCGGCTGCTGGGGCCCGCCGACTGGTGGGTCCCGCCGGCTGCCGGCTCCTTGGTCGACAGGCAGGCCCCACTGTCCAGGGCCTGGTCGGTGGCTGGTTACTGTTGCCCCGTACTGTTGACGCAGGCTTGGTCGGGGTAAGCGTGGCTACAGTACCGCCGCCCTGGCAGGCGATTACTGTAGCCCCGCCGTATGAAGTTTCCAACAAGTTCTATAGCTAAAAGATGGAGGAGAATCGCTCAACTAGTGAGCATGTGCTCAGATTGTCTGGGTACTACAATTGCTTGAATCAAGTGGGAGTTAATCTTCCAGATAAAATAGTGATTAACAGAATTCTCTAGTCACCATCACCAAGTTAGTAGAACTTCGTGATGAACTATGATATGCAAGGGATAACGGAAACGATTCCCAGGCTCTTCGTAATGCTGAAATTGACGAAGGTAGAAATCGAGAAAAACATCAAGTTTTGATGGTAGACAAGACCACCAGTTTGAAGAAAAGGGCAGAGGGAAGAAGGGGAACTTCAAGAAGAATAGCAAGCAAGTTGCTGCTCGAGTGAAGAAGCCCAAGTTTGGTCCTAAGCCTGAGACTAAGTGCTTCTACTGCAAAGGGACTGGTCACTGGAAGCGGAACTACCCCAAGTGATTGGCGGATAAGAAGGATGGCAAAGTGAACATAAGTATATTTGATATACATGTTATTGATGTGTACTTTACTAGTGTTTATAGCAACCCCTCAGTATTTGATACTAGTTCAGTTGCTAAGATTAGTAACTCGAAATGGGAGTTGCAGAATAAACAGAAACTAGTTAAGGGTGAAGTGACGATGTGTGTTGGAAGTGGTTCCAAGATTGATATGATCATCATCGCACACTCCCTATAATTTCGGGATTAGTGTCGAACCTAAATAAGTGTTATTTGGTGTTTGCATTGAGCATGAATATGATTTGATCATGTTTATTGTAGTACGGTTATTCATTTAAGTAAGAGAATAGTTGTTCTGTTTACATGAATAAAACCTTATATGGTTACACACCCAATGAAAATAGTTCGTTGGATCTTGGTCGTAGTGATACACATAACCATAATATTGAAACCAAAAGATGCAAAGTTAATAATGATAGTGCAACTTATTTGTGGCACTGCCGTTTAGGTCATATTGGTGTAAAGCGCATGAAGAAACTCCATGCTGATGGGCTTTTGGAATCACTTGATTATGAATCAGTTGATGCTTGCGAACCATGCCTCATGGGCAAGATGACTAAGACTCTGTTCTTCGGAACAATGGAGTGAGAAACAGATTTGTTGGAAATCATACATACTGATGTATGTGGTCCGATGAATATTGAGGCTCGCGACAGGTATCATTATTTTCTGATCTTCACAGATGATTTGAGCAGATATGAGTATATCTACTTGATGAAACATAAGTCCGAAACATTTGAAAAGTTCAAAGAATTTCAGAGTGAAGTGAAAAATCATCGTAACAAGAAAATAAAGTTTCTATGATCTGATCGTAGAGAAGAGTATTTGAGTTACGAGTTTGGCCTTCAGTTAAAAACAATGTGAAATAGTTTCACTACTCACGCCACCTGGAACACCACAATGTAATGGTGTGTCCGAACGTCATAACCGTGCTTTATTAGATATGGTGCGATCTATGATGTCTCTTACCGATCTACCACTATCGTTTTGGGGTTATGCATTAGAGACAGCTGCATTCACGTTAAATAGGGCACCATCTAAATCCGTTGAAACGACACCGTATGAACTATGGTTTGGCAAAAAAACCTAAGCTGTTGTTTCTTAAAGTTTTAGGTTGCAATGCTTATGTGAAAAAGTTTCAACCTGATAAGCTCAAACCCAAATCGAAGAAGTGTGTCTTCATAGGATACCCAAAAGAAAATATTGGGTACACCTTCTATCACAGATCCGAAGGCAAGATATTCATTGCTTTAAATGGATCCTTTCTAGAGAAGGAATTTCTCTCGAAAGAAGTGAGTGGGAGGAAAGTAGAACTTGATGAGGTAACTGTACCTGCTCCCTTATTGGAAAGTAGTTCATCACGGAAATCTGTTCCTGTGACTACTAGACCGATTAGTGAGGAAGCTAATGATGATGATCATGTAACTTCAGATCAAGTTACTACCGAACCTCGTAGGTAAAACCAGAGTGAGATCCGCACCAGAGTGGTACGGTAATCCAGTTCTGGAGGTCATGTTACTTGACCATGACGAGCCTACGAACTATGAGGAAGCGATGATGAGCCCAGATTCCGCGAAATGGCTTGAGGCCATGAAATCTGAGATGAGATCCATGTATGAGAACAAAGTATGGACTTTGATTGACTTACCCAATGATCGGCGAGCCATTGAGATCAAATGGATCTTCCAGAGGAAGACGGACACTGATAGTGGTGTTACTATCTACAAAGCTAGAATTGTCGCAAAAAGGTTTTCGACAAGTTCAAGGTGTTGACTACGATGAAATTTTCTCACTCATAGCGATGCTTAAGTCTGTCCGAATCATGTTAGCAATTGCCGCATTTTATGAAATCTGGCAAATGGATAAAAAAACTGCATTCCTTAATGGATTTATTGTATATGATGCAATCAGAAGGTTTTGTCAATCCTAAAGGTGCTAACAAAATGTGCAAGCTCCAGCGATCCATCTATGGACTGGTGCAAGCATCTCGGAGTTAGAATATGCGCTTTGATGAGATGATCAAAGCATATAGTTTTATACAGACTTGCGGTGAAGCCTGTATTTACAAGAAAGTGAGTGGGAGCACTACAACATTTTGATAAGTATATGTGAATGACATATTGTTGATCGGAAATAATGTAGAATTATTCTACAAAGCATAAAGGAGTGTTTTGAAAGAAGTTTTTCAAAGAAAGACCTCGGTGAAGCTGCTTACATATTAAGCATCAAGATCTATAGAGATAGATCAAGACGCTTGATAAGATTTTTCAATGAGTACATACCTTGACAATATTTTGAAGTAGTTCAAAAATGGAACAGTCAAAGAAAGAGTTCTTGGCTGTGTTACAAGGTGTGAAATTGAGTAAGACTCAAAACCCGACCACGGCAGAAGATAGAAAGAGAATGAAAGTCATTCCCTATGCCTCAGCCATAGGTTCTATAAAGTATGCCATGTTGTGTACCAGATCTATTGTATACCCTACACTGTGGTAAGCAAGGGAGTACAATAGTGACCAAAGAGTACACAGCGGTCAAAATTATCCTTAGTGGAATAAGGAAATATTTCTCAATTATGGAAGTGAAAAAAGGTTCATCGTGAAAAGTTACGTCGATGCAAGTTTTGACACAAAGCTGGATGACTCTAAGTCTCGATCTAGATACATATTGAAAGTGGGAGCAATTGGCTAGAGTAGCTCCGTGCAGAGCATTGTAGACATAGAATTCGCAAAATACTTACGGATATGTATGTGACAGACCCGTTGACTAAAATTATCTCACAAGCAAAACATGATCACACCTTAGTACTCTTTGGGTGTTAATCACATAAACAATGTGAACTAGATTACTGACTCTAGTAAACCCGTTGGGTATAGGTCACATGACAATGTGAACTATTGGTGTTAATCACATGGTGATGTGAACTATTAGTGTTGAATCACATGGCGATGTGAACTAGATTATTGACTCTAGTGCAAGTGGGAGACTGAAGGAAATATGCCCTAGAGGCAATAATAAAGTTATTATTTATTTCCTTATATCGTGATAAATGTTTATTATTCATGCTAGAATTGTATTAACCGGAAACATAATACATGTGTGAATACATAGACAAACAGAGTGTCACTAGTACGCCTCTACTTGACTAGCTCGTTAATCGAAGATGGTTATGTTTCCTAACCATGAACAAAAGAGTTGTTATTTGATTAACGGGATCACATCATTAGAAGAATGATGTGATTGACATGACCCATTCCATTAGCTTAGCACCCGATCGTTTAGTATGTTGCTATTGCTTTCTTCATGACTTATACATGTTCCTATGACTATGAGATTATGCAACTCCCGTTTGCCGGAGGAACACTTTATGTGCTACCAAACGTCACAACGTAACTGGGTGATTATAAAGGAGCTCTACAGGTGTCTCCAAAGGTAAATGTTGGGTTGGCGTATTTCGAGATTAGGATTTGTCACTCCGATTGTCAGAGAGGTATCTCTGGGCCCTCTCGGTATTGCACATCACATAAGCCTTGCAAGCATTGCAACTAATGAGTTAGTTGCGAGATGATGTATTACGAAACGAGTAAATAGACTTGTCGGTAACGAGATTGAACTAGGTATTGAGATACCGACGATCGAATCTCAGCCAAGTAACATATCGATGACAAAGGGAACAACGTATGTTGTTATGCAGTCTTACCAATAAAGATCTTCGTAGAATATGTAGGAGCCAATATGAGCATCCAGGTTCCGCTATTGTTTATTGACCGGAGACATGTCTCGGTCATATCTACATTGTTCTCGAACCCGTAGGGTCCGCACGCTTAAGGTTTCGATGACAGTTATATTATGAGTTTATGAGTTTTAATGTACCGAAGTTAGTTCGGAGTCCCGGATGTGATCACGGACATAAAGAGGAGTCCCGAAATGATCGAGACATAAAGATTGATATATTGGACAGCTATATTTGGACACCGGAAGTGTTCCGGGTGATTTCGGAGAAAACCGAAGTACCAGAGGGTTACCGGACCCCCCCCCC
>NC_041386.1:586810010-586824474 GCF_002162155.2 Triticum dicoccoides
CCGGAGAAGTAATGGGCCATATGGGCCTTAGTGGTGAAAGAGAAGGGCAGCCAGGGTGGGCCGCGCGCCTCCTCCCCCTGGTCCGAATTGGACTAGGAGAGGGGGGGCGGCGCCCCCCTTTCCTTCTCCTTCCCCACTTCCTTCCCCCTCCTAGTAGGAGTCCTACTCCTACTAGGAGGAGGACTCCTCCTTGGCATGCCTATAGGGCCGGCCGGCCTCCTCCCCTTGCTCCTTTATATACGGGGGCAGGGGGCACCCCTAGACACACAAGTTGATCCACGTGATCGTTTTCTTAGCCATGTGCGGTGCCCCCTTCCACCATAATCCTCGATAATATTGTAGCGGTGCTTAGGAGAAGCCCTGCGACGGTAGAACATCAAGATCGTCACCACGCCGTCGTGCTGACGGAACTCTTCCCTGACACTTTGCTGGATCGGAGTCCAGGGATCGTCATCGAGCTGAACGTGTGCTAGAACTCGGAGGTGCCGTAGTTTCGGTGCTTGATCGGTCGGGCCGTGAAGACGTACGACTACATCAACCGCGTTGTCATAACGCTTCCGCTTTTGGTCCACGAGGGTACGTAGACAACACTCTCCCCTCTCGTTGCTATGCATCACCATGATCTTGCGTGTCCGTAGGAAAATTTTGAAATTACTACGTTCCCCAACAAGGTGCGGTCTGGAGCATCTTTTCCGATACCGGATTTTCCAAACCCTCGGGGAGGGGGGCCGAACACCGAATCAACATCGCCTTTGTTAGCCAGTCCTGGTCAAAAAGCGAACTCTCAGAAATAAGTTCATAACAAAGGAGTGATAGTATGTTCGGCCGGAAGATGCCTTACCTGTTCGGTGGCGCGGTTACTACTCAGGCCCACGTCCTCGGTGATTTCCGGACACTCCACCTGAGGTCCGAAGAATGACTTGTACATCTCCTCGTGCGTCAGGCCGAGAAAATTTTGAATGACATGCGGTCCCTCAGGATTGAACTCCCATAGGCGAAGAGGCCGGCGTTTGCAAGGCTGGACTTGACAAACCAGCATAACTTGTATTACCGCAACCAAACTGAAATCTCCATTGAAGAGATCGCGAATGCGGCTTTGCAGTATAGGCACGTCCTTGGCTGGACCCCAGCTCAGACCTCTGCTGATCCATGACATCAGTTGTGGTGGAGGGCCCGAGCAGAAAACAGGGGCGGCCGCCCACTTGGCACTTCTAGGAGACGTGATGTAGAACCACTCCTGTTGCCACAATTCAGACACCTCTGGGATGGAACCTTTGGGCCACGTAGCTCCCGCCATCTTGCGTATTGAGGCACCTCCACACGCTGCATGTTGCCCCTCGATCATCTTCGGCTTCACTTCAAAGGTCTTGAGCCATAGGCCAAAGTGAGGGGTAACCCGGAGGAAGGCCTCGCACACGACAATAAATGTCGTGATATGAAGAAAAGAGTCCGGAGCCAGATCATGGAAGTCTAGCCCATAATAAAACATCAGACCCCTGACGAAAGGATCCAGAGCAAGGCCTAGACCTCGGAGGAAGTGGGAGACGAACACGACGTTCTCGTTGGGTTCAGGGGTGGGAACGGCCTGCCCTCGGGGAGGCAGCCGATGCAAAATCTCGGCGGTCAGATATCTGGCCTCCCTCAACTTTTTGATGTCTTCTTCCGTGACAGAGGAAGGCACCCATTGGCCTTGAAGGCTAGATCCGGACATGACTGAAGGTTCGGAGCACCTGACCCGAACTTCAGGCGTTTGAGCTGGAGGTGGGGGAAGGATTTGATTGAGCACGGGAGGGAAAAATAAAAGCCTTGTCCCCTTTATAAAGAGGGTGAATATCAAGCGTCCTCTCCGTGTCCGTTTGGACTTGCCTATGATCTAGGAATCCTAGAAGCGGTTGGGTTACCCACGCCCACATTGATGAGAATTCCGAAATAAGGGGACACGATCTCTGCTTTAACAAGACGTGCCGAGGAAACCGCCTCGCATGACGTGCTAAGGTGGGATAATGAAACGACTTGGATAAAGGCTTGGTCGTGGTGTGTCACATTACGAAATACGACAGCAGATTAGATTTGTGTAAATATTATTCTCTCTACGGCAATATGTGGAAACTTATTTTGCAGAGCCGGACACTATCTTTGTGTTCAAAATCTTCTATGAAGTACTTGGAGGAGGAACCCGCCTTGCAATGCTGAAGACAATCTGCACGCCGGACTCGTCGTCATTGAAGCTTGGTTCAGGGGCTACCGAGGGAGTCCTGGATTAGGGGGTGTCCGGATGGCCGGACTATACCTTCAGCCGGACTCCTGGACTATGAAGATACAAGATTGAAGACTTCGTCCCGTGTCTGGGAGGGACTTTCCTTGGCATGGAAGGCAAGCTTGGCGATACGGATATGCAGATCTCCTACCATCGTAACCGACTCTATGTAACCCTAACCCTATCCGGTGTCTATATAAACCAGAGGGTTTTAGTCCGTAGGACAACATACACAACAACAATCATACCATAGGCTAGCTTCTAGGGTTTAGCCTCTCCGATGTCGTGGTAGATCTACTGTTGTACTACCCATATCATCAATATTAATCAAGCAGGACATAGGGTTTTACCTCCATCGAGAGGGCCCGAACCTGGGTAAAACTTCGTGTCCCTTGCCTCCTGTTACCATCCGGCCTAGACACACAGTTCGGGACCCCCTACCCGAGATCCGCCGGTTTTGACACCGACATCCACCAACCTGAGGCGCTACTACCAAGGCAAAGTGACCCAGATATCAACCCTGGGAGGATGATCCTCTCTGCTCCACACAATTAGTTGTTCCGACCATCGTAAGTAACGTGGAATCGCCGGCTCAACGACATTGGCAACCCTCTTGTGAAGCTTCTGGTCCCTCTTGCACAAGCTAGTGGTAAATACATGATATTGCCCACTATTCAACTGTTTTGAGTTGCTCTGATATCCGGACTGTTGCTGCTGATTACCTTGGCCAGGTTGTGGATTATAACCTCCCTGGTTACCCGTATGACCCTGACCATGAAAGCCGCCTCCACCTGAACCGGCGCCCGGGCCATGAAAGCCGCCTCCACCTGAACCGCCGCCAGGGCCATGACTTCCATCAAATGCATTTGAATTTTTAAATGCCTTCATGATTGTGCAGTCCTTCCACAGATGGGTGGTTGGCTTCTCCCTGGTGCCGTGTCTTGGACAAGGTTCATTCAATAGTTGCTCAAGGGTGGGACCTGACCCGCCCGACCGAGGGGTTTGCCTACCATTGCGCCGTTGATTGTTGCCCTGCGCATTGGTGTTAGCCACAAATTCGCCAGCCTTACGTTTTGTTACCTCCTTGATTCGCCGGGTTATGCTGGTGACCCTTGCCATTGCCGTTCTTCTTTCCCTTCCCTGTCTTTTCTTCATCAGACACAGGGTCCTTGGTATATCAGAATCAACATACTTGACGAGAGCCGCCATCAACTGGCCCATGTCATTCCAGTCACATTTAAGCCACCCCAGCTTCTGCTTCAGAGGTTCAAAACGGCATTTTTTCTCCAACATTAAGACTGCCGAGCCGGCATCCATCTTATCAGATGAATGAATTATCTCTTTGACCCGGCGCACCCAATGGGTTGTGGACTCACCTTCCTCTTGTTTACAATTAGTCAGGTCCACGATTGACATAGGTTGTTTGCATGTGTCCTTGAAGTTATGAATGAACCGGGCTTTTAACTCCGCCCATGAGCCGATGGAATTGGGGGGCAATCCTTTTAGCCAAGTGCGAGTGGTTCCATCCAACATCATAGTGAAATACTTGGCCATGGTCGCGTCGCTGACCTCCAACAGCTCCATTGCCATCTCATAACTCTCAATCCAGGCCTAGGCTGCAAGTCGGCCGTGTAATTAGGCACCTTATGAGGCCCCTTGAAGTCCTTTGGCAAACGCTCATTATGTATGGCCGGCACCAGGCAAGGGACACCTCCGGTTCTTGTGGCCCCTCCTGCCTCAACCGAGGTTGCTGGATAAGCCGGAAAACTCTGATGAACCGCCTGCTCCGCTGCCAGTTGAACCGCTCGCTCAGCCTCTTGTCGGATTCTCTCCTGATCCGCTAAGTTAAGGGCTCCAGCCTGTGCCAGCTCATGCATGTGCGGCCGGTTGCGGCGTTGAGCATTGCTTGGCATATCAGCCGAATCCATATGCCTACTGTAGCTTGGGCTCTGGCTCGGGTGAGGGGTTGAATGGATCCTGTCTCGACTGTAAGAGTACGGATCCTGCTGCGCCAGAGCTGTTTGAAGAAGTTCTCTCACCCTTCGTGTTTTGATTGCCGCCGGAGAGTCGCCTTCCATCGAGAGAGCCGCCAAACGAGCCGACGCAGCAATGAGGTTTTCCAAAGGATTGGAGGAGTGACCCTGTGGTGTTGGCACATAATGAGGCGGAGCGGTATGTACACGAGGTGGTTCCATGGCGCGTGGCTGAACCGGTGCCCCGGGTGTCGTGATCTGATTTGCCTCTGGCGGGCTACTTGGGTCGGCCCCGGGCGTATGGAAAAGGTTCCTAGGATCGAGCGTCAGAGGTAGCCATGACTGAGTTTTCTGATGCCTTCTTCTCATGACCTTGTTTGACGCGTTCAGATCCACCGAGAGCCGGAGAGTCTCCGCTTGAAGCTGCTGAGCCCGAGCGTCCAAAGTCGCCCGCTCCGCGGCCATCCTGACCTCTTCTGCTGCTAAATTTTCCTTAGCTTGTACCATCTCTTCACGTACACGTGCCACCTCCGCGTCATGTTGAACCTTATCCGCCGGCTCCACCACGATAGTCAACAGAGCCATCAGCTTATCTGCGAGGTCCATTAGAATCTGAGCCGGGGGGCGGGCGGAGTCTCCTGACCCGTCTGCTGCCGACCCGATGGCTATTGCTGCTGCAGTTGTGGAGTTCTGCTCGGGCTGTGTGCCTGCCATGAAGACTCCGGCCCGATTTGGCGGCTCAAAGGGGTCCGAAATACTGCCGCCATCGGAACAGCCCCCGAGCATGCCATCCTGCAGCTGATACAAAGAGTCTGTCTCACCCGTTGATGATGTAGCGTCAGAACAGATGGCCGTCTCACTGCCATCCACCGATCCTTCAGAGTATTCACCTTCGTGGATGCAACCTACCATGCTTCACGACAGATTGAACACGGGTGGACCTCGCGTGCTGAGCCATTTCGACGAGGTTGGTGTGGACGTCCGGCTCAGGGCCCGATTCACCGATCCGGCCGATGAAGACATGAATTCCGCCGAAGGGGACCCGGTACCCGTACTCAATTGAGCCGGCCTCGGGGCCCCAGCCTTCGTCGTTGATGTAGAACTTGCCGCGATGACTCTTGGTCATCCGGCCCATAGCGTATCCCTTGAGCCCTTGGAAGTTGCCCTTCAAGAACTCAAATCCACCGTGCGTTGGCCCCACGGTGGGCGCCAACTGTCGTGGAATTGTCACGGCATATGTCCTAGCAAAAGGACTTAGTCATAGGGCCATCGCAACTAGGAAGCTTAAAGGGGTTAATCGGGACAAAGGACACGAGAGGTTTTATACTAGTTCGACCCCTTCCGATGAAGGTAAAAACCTACGTCTAGTTGTGTTGATATTGCTGGGGTTTCGATCACCAAGAGGCTAGTTCGCCGGCTTGGTTATCGATCTCTTGTTTCTTGCCCTAAGCCGCCACCGGGTCATCCCCTTATATACACGGGTTGACGCCTGGTGGCCTACAGAGTCCCGGCCGGCTCATAAATCGTGTCCGGCTCGGTGACTTCTTTTACATGCCTTTCCTTACAAGTCTTTCCTTACATACGGCGGTTTACAATATTGGGCCTTAAGCCGCCTCTAGGCCTTTAGGCCTTCTATAAGATTTAATAAACTATCGCCTTGAATGTTTACTGGGCTCCCTTTGTGACCCGCCATTGGGGCTGACCCGGCTCCTCCTGGGCGGGTCATAACTGATAGATATATCCCCAACAAATCTCATACATCACATATATAATTAATCACATCCTTTTGGCCATATCACATGACATAGCATACCCTGCAAATACAAGTTAGACATCCTCTAATTATTGTTGCATGTTTTACGTGGCTGATATGGGTTTTTAGCAAGAACGTTTCTTACCTACGCAAAAGCCACAACAGTGATATGCCAATTGCTATTTGCCCTTCATAAGGACCCTCTTCATCGAATCCGATCCGACTAAAGTGCGAGAGACAGGCACCCACTAGCCACCCTATGTAACAAGTGCATGTCAGGCGGTGGAACCAGTCTCACGTAAGCGTACGTGTAAAGTCGGTCTGGGACGCTTCATCCCACAACGCTGTCGAATCAAGATAGGACTCGTAATGGCAAGACAATTGACCAAATCATCGCCCACAACTACTTGTGTTCTACTCGTGCATAGAATCTACGCATAGACCTAGCTCATGATGCCACTGTTGGGTAACATAGTAATAATTAAAAAAATTCCTACGTGTCACCAAGATCAATCTAGGAGATGCTAGCAACGAGAGAGATGGAGTGCATCTTCATACCCTTGAAGATCGCTAAGCGGAAGCGTTGCAAGGAACGCGGTTGATGGAGTCGTACTCGCGGCGATTCAAATCGCGGAAGATCCAATCTAGCGCCGAATGGACGGCGCCTACATGTTCAACACACGTACAGCTCGGGGACATCTCCTCGTTATTGATCCAGCAAGGGGAGAGGAGAAGTTGATGGAGAACTCCGGCAGCACGACGACGTGGTGGTGGAGCTCGTGGTTCTCCAGCAGAGCTTCGCCAAGCTCAATGGAGGAGGGGGAAGTGTAGGAGGGGGAGGGCTGCGCCAGGGGCTAAGGTGCGGCTGCCCTCCCACCCCCCACTATTTATAGGGTGAAGGGGAGAGGGGGTCGGGCCCCCTAGATGCATCTAGAGGGCGGCGGCGGCCAAGGGGGGTGCTTTCCCCCCAAGTTGGTGGGGGCACCCCCACCCCTAGGGTTTTAACCCTATGCGCCTTGGGCCCCTAGGGGCGCACCAGCCCACTAGGGGGGCTGGTTCCCACCCATGTTCAGCCCATTTGGTCCCCCGGGGCAGGTGGCCCCACCCGGTGGACCCCTGGACACCTTTCGGTGGTCCTGGTACAATACCAATAACCACCGAAACTTTTCGACGACTGAAACTGGACTTCCCATATACAAATCTTGACCTCCGGACCATTCCAGAACTTCTCGTGATGTCCGAGATCTCATACGGGACTCCGAATGACTTTCGGTAACCACATACAACTCTCGCGTCACCGAACCTTAAGTGTGTAGACCCTACGGGTTCGGGAACCATGCAAACATGACCGAGACACCTCTCCAGCCAATAACCAATAGCGGGATCTGGATACCCATATTGGCTCCCACATGTTCCACGATAATCTCATCGGATGAACCACGATGTCGGGGATTCAATCAATCCCGTATACAATTCCCTTTGTCCATCGGTATGTTACTTGCCCGAGATTCCATCATCGGTATCCCCATACCTTGTTCAATCTCGTTACTAGCAAGTCTATTTACTCGTTCTGTAACATATGATCTCGTGGCTAACTCCTTAGTCACATTAAGCTCATTATGATGATGCATTACTAAGTGGGCCCAAAGATACCTCTCCATCATACGGAGTGACAAATCCCAGTCTCGATTCGTGCCAATCCAACAGACACTTTCGGAGATACCTTTAGTGCGCCTTTATGGTCACCCAGTTACGTTGTGATATTTGATACACCCAAAGCATTCCTACGGCATCCGGGAGTTGCACAATCTCATGGTCTAAGGAAATGATACTTGACATTAGAAAAGCTCCAACAAATGAACTACACGATCTTGTGCTATGCTTAGGATTGGGTCTTGTCCACCACATCATTCTCCTAATGATGTGATCCCGTTATCAATGACATCCAATGTCCATGGTCAGGAAACCACAACCATCTATTGATCAACGAGCTTACTAGGGACATGTTGTGGTCTATGTATTCACACATGTATTACGGTTTCCGGTTAATACAATTATAGCATGAACAATAGACAATTATCATGAACAAGGAAATATAATAATAACCATTTTATTATTGCCTCTAGGGCATATTTCCAACATCCACAATTGATTTGACATGACAATAATCTCTTGCAGCCACCACCAGACGTTGAAATTCAGCAAAAACCTCATGAGTATACACATCTCGACCATGACTCTCGATACTCCAACAAGTCTCAAGCACATGTAGTGTATGAAGGCTGGCATTGTCTTCTTGCAATTCTTTTTGCCGTTGTTCCTCTAAAGTTGTTTCAAACCTGGCCCAAAACTCAATCAACGCGAGATTTCGGTTGGCAAAGTGTCTGAAGAATGCATTCTCACTCTCACATCTTGATGTAGTACGCAAGATTCCACCAAGTGGGGTCTCCGTAGTTTGCTCCTCAACTCACTGCTTACTTCTCTATTTTTACTTGATGAGATGTCTCTTACTTGGCGAAATAAGTTGGTGAGTGTGTGATTGAACAAACCAGGCTACCACATATTTGCCATCATCCTGCCTCTTCAATCCAATCATAGCCTCACAACCACACCTAGTTAACTTGAATTTTCGTTTAGGCTTTATCCTTTCCTCTTCCCGAGCCACCTTCCTCCAACCCTTCCTAGCACAAACAAACCTCTTCCACACTGGTACGCCATGATCATCTTTGTGTGTTGTCCATATGCGAACCGAGAACCCGACATCATGAGCATACATTTTGTAGAATGCCATACCATCCTCCCAGGTGTCAAATTGCATGCCAATTATAGGTTGCAAGTTATCATCACACTCGGGTTCATATGTTGACCCCTGGATATGCACAATAGAAAGATGTTCAGTTCATAAACTAAAGCTCAAGCATTAGACATGAAAGAAAATCTTCTTACACAAAACGGAAGACTACGAGTACATTTTGGCATGTGATGGCTATTTCCATCATTTTCGACTAGCCGGATCGTGGCCTAGAAATTGATAAAAAAATCCATCAGGTCACATTAACAGTGTGATGTATGTATGTATGTGACCAATAAAACAAATAAATTACCACGGCGAAGCTGTTGGCATCATCGTCATCTCCCATTGCCGTAGTTGACCCAACGCTTAGAGCAACACTTGTCATGGACTCCATGGCTGATTATTTTTCATGCAGATATAACACAAAACATCACAGGCAGGTTAAAAAGTGGATAACTAACCTACTACCAAGTAGAACACATCAAGAATTTTTACTTAAGAGCATAGCTACAATGTGGATTGCAGCAAGACAAAAATGTGGAACATGGATAACTAGCATTGCCATACAAAGTTCAATTAAACATTGCAAATGTCGTTTCCATTTCATATCAGCAATGTGGAAGAAGCTCATATAGTAGTGGTTCATGTACAAGAACACCAGAACAACCAGTAGTTAACCACTATTGCCATGTCAAATGTACATACCTCACTATTAAGTTAGCAAAGGTATATGGAAATTGTATAGAAAGGAACAGAACACATAGTGCACATCCCCTCAACTATTTGCACTAACTGTTGTGATTACCATTCATATCTACATCTGACACCCCCGCAAAAAAATATCTACATCTGACCTATGTTTTGATTTTCGGCCGAGAAAAGCAGATTTCATCCGAATTTCGGCCATCTCGGCCTAGGGCGAAAAGTCTCTTTCGGCCGAAATTGGGTTAAATTTGATAAATTTTGGTCAAATTTTAGTCAAACATCAGTCAAATATTGGTCAAATTTCAACCGAAATTTTTGAAAACGGCCGAAATTCGGCCATCTCGGCCTGGGGCGGAAAAAATCTCAAACCGAAATCCAAAATGCAGCATCTGACACATCAATTTCATGACCATACTATTCATATTCACAAATGCCACTGGCTTCAAACACATGGGAAACTGATGGCCTAGAAGAACCAAACATGATTGTACATGGATAAAAGAACAACCAAACTCAGTGCTCATACCTCGGATCCTGAGGTGTAAAAGGCGATGGACAAGTCCTATTCAACCACACAGCTACACAAATCTTACTTTCGAGTTTGCATAAATATGGTTTTTCTTTACTGCAAATTACATATTAAGGTTCAGAACACTACCTATTCAATTTTGCATAGGATGTTTCGCACTACAAGATCTGCAGCCGTCTATCTCATACATAAATATGGTGCTCACACTACTTATTCAAGTTCACAATGACACTAGTTTGGAATGAATTGGGGAAAAAAGACAAATGGAAAGAACCGAATATGACCATGATACATGGATATAATGGGATAAGAGAAGGTGCAGAAGATGGCCGGCTTCTTTGGGTAGTTCCGTCGTCGTCCCCCGGAGCTGCACACCGCCGCTACGTTTACGCGCTCGCCGGTGGCAATGGCGTCTTCGTTGGGCGCGACTCGGAGGAGAGGAGGGGAGCAAGTGCTTCAACGGTGCGTCGATGCCGGAACTAAGTACATAATAGAAAGGGGAGAAGGTCCAGGAGCGGGGGAGAGAGAGGCGACGTAGCAGCCTTCCCGAACCTAGGGCTCACCTGGACGGGCTGGTACAGAATACGGAATGGGAGGAAGACGATGTGGGTACAGAGAGGTCAGATCACTAGATTTAGCTGTACTTCAAGGACTGTTTTGCAAATGTGTCAGTAAGTCAGTCACCGCCCAAATCCTACCCCTCTCTTTTGAATCCAACGGGCCACGTATAGTTGGTGCATCTGGTGCACCAGTTTGGCTGTTTCACCAGACTAGTAAGTGTGCACGTGCAATGCACGTATCTGCAAATGGCATGTCGGTATGATAACCCCAAAAGCGGTACCACTTCAGTATGCAAGGTGTGTTGGAGTAGTGGATGTCAGGGCAGCGGCCTTCTGAGGTTTTCAACTTCGACCACATGGACCTTGTGTCGTATTGGTTGCAATTATTGAAGGCATGCGGAATGCTTATCTCTTCATTACCCTAGAAGAGTGTTCTTTTTCCGATAGTGATGGAAGAGAGGATTTTTCGATGGAGCGAGTCCCCCAACCTAGTGTGTGTTTGTGTGGTTTTCCATTATTAACCGGATAATCTTCTTAATAATCAAGAAAACATCAAAGCTTTTGGTTCGTGTTTGAATTTATTTACTCATATCCATTTACTCAACTAAAATTCAGATATATCGAATGTGTTTTTGTGACACTCCAAAAAATTTGATTTGGTTTTCATCAAAAACTTTGTTGGATTTTAAAAGAGGGCATTTAAAATTTCTTTTCCAGAAATCCTTCCTCTTAAAAAACTTCCTTTCACCTTTGGCAAGGATTTCCTTTTCCTTTTCAAATTTGGTGTTGAATTTTTGGAAACTTTTCTTCTGGTTGTTTCCCTCTCAAACTTATTTATTTTCATTTAAAAAGAAACCCTAGGAGTTTTGGGACTTCTTTCTTTTTGAAACCACCCATGATTTTACCATGTCACAGGTGGTAAAACCTCTCCAAAACCTCCCCTCCTCCTTGGAACAACCTAAGTTCTCTGTCCCAACTAATCCAAACAAGTTTTGTATTTTATTTCAATCATTTTTCCTCTCAAATCATTTCTGTCAATTATTTGGAGCCTGAGTCATTTACAAAGCAAGTACCTTATTTCCTTTGAGTTTTGATCTCAAACCAACTCCTCTGGATTGTCCTTAGCATCCACAACTCAGAACCATCTTGATCCACTCCCCTTCTTTTCAAATTTCAGCCTCTGCAAGTTTGGACCAGATTTGCCAAATTTGGTGAAATTCATATCTACACTTCCCCAAAAAATCTACCAAAATTCAGGCAGCCTACTGGAGCAATGAGTAGCCACTCCACCAAAAATCAGCTCTAGGAAAAATCCCCAGAGGCCAAATTCATTCTGTCGAACACCTTGCATGCACTGTTTCCCTGCATATTCAGAAAAAATCAGAGTTCAGTGTCGATCTTCGTCAGGAGTTCAGTCACATGCTCACAGTGCCCTTGGCACGTTCCCCGCCGCCTCTTCCTCCTGTCCGGAGCACCGCACGCACGCTTGGCCGGTTCCTGGCGTCGGTGGCACGCTGGCCCGCTCTCGCCGGCATCTTCTGCGGCGTCGGGACCTCCCGTGGCGGCCGATAGAAGGCACCCTACGGCGCAACGCCGTTCTGCACCGCCCAAGCCACCTGGTAGCTCCGCGTGGCCGTCTCCCTTGCCAGCGCACGCATGCAGCACCGCCGCCGTGGCCTGGCACGCGCAGGGCGCGCTCCCTGCCGCCGACATGCCGCACGGCCGTTCTGTTGGGACAGGCCGTAAACCTCCCTCCCGTGCTGAGTTGGACCCTGGAATGGCACCACTACTCGACCTAGGCGATGCCCAAGCCCCTAATCCCACTGCCCAACCACAGCGTCGCCGTAATCACTCGCCGGACTTATCCCGTTCGCTGCAACCGCCTCGGGCCGGCTATATATAGCGCCCCCAAGCTCCCTCTCGCCCCCGCACACCTCCACCACCTCACTGGACCCCGACCAGCAACTAGAAGAGCCTCAAGGGGCCCTTCTTCCTCGACTCCGGCCGCCTCGTTCCGCCTCGGCCTCCACCTCGATTCACTCCGGTGAGGCCATCTCCGGCGTCCAAACCTCGTCAGTGGCCTCTTCGGGCACCCAGTAAGCTAACCCAAGCGTCAATTTTGACCTTCGCACCTCTCCCCGACGAGATCCATCTCCACCCGAGCCGCCGTCCGCCGGAGCAAGGCTCGCCGTCGACGTGGTACTCGCCGACGACCACCACCACCACAAACCGATGTGGAATGGCGCCCTGAACACGGAGGTACTCTCCGATCCCCCTGCCT
This sequence comes from Triticum dicoccoides, assembly GCF_002162155.2. Lineage (NCBI taxonomy): Eukaryota > Viridiplantae > Streptophyta > Magnoliopsida > Poales > Poaceae > Triticum > Triticum dicoccoides. The sequence goes on from NC_041386.1 coordinate 586,822,863, forward strand.
CGCCGTGGATCGCCGCCGGCGACCACCGCGGCTCTCGGGCACCGTCGTTCTCAGCCGCCCGTTTTGAATTTTCAAACCTGACGGGTGGGACACGCCAGTCAGCCTCTCAGTTCTTTTTACACGAATCGTTTTCTGAAAAACGCCTTCGGGCAAAATACGTTTCCCACTCTGGGCTGGCGTATTCGAGACCGAAGCGTTTTCTGTTTTTATGAGCTAGCCCCTGGAAACTTTCTGTTTCATTACAGATGAGTCCCTGGACAAAAACCTTTATAACTTTTAAACAGAAAAGTATTTTTGATTGATTCTTTTTCTGTTCTCTTTGAAATTTTGTCTAGTTTTTTATCAGATTTATTTGAAAAAAAATTGGAATACTTTTTGTGCACATCTTGGTATTTATGATAGCGCCTATATTTTCTTTATACCGTAGATACCGAAGGAGGTGACGGAGCCGCGAACTTCACCGAGCTAGGCTCCGACTACTCTGAACCAGGCAAGCATGTTTGAACTTTTGATATGATGAGTGTCTTGGCATGTTTTGCATTTAGTTAGTTTCATGGCATGTTGATGAGCATACCGATGAACGTTATTTTCATGCATGGTTGAGGTAAGTGAGTTCGATGAATCATAAGTGGATGGATGTGAGTATGCATGGCCATGTGTTGGCGTGAGGATGGGTAAGATGGCAGTGTTGTAGCATGCCAGTCTTATGCCAGACTATATGACTTCAGTGTCAAACCGTATCATTCCAGTTCCTCCCATTTCCTTCCCTGTACTACCACATGTTTTCCGCAAGGAATATGGCTTAGTAAGTTGCAAACCGCTTTCCTGGTACACACCAAAAGGAGAGGCCGGGATGATGGTTCCATGGCCCTGGATTAAAGCCAGTCATCCTGTCAGGGGGCATGGGTGTTTCCGGTTGGGACCGAGAGGGGGGCACCCCTTAGAGCGCGCGTATATAAATTTGATCCCATGCTATTCGAGATTGTTATCTCCCCGTCTCAAAAGTTTTTCTTGGACGATGTCTAGGGTGAGTCCTGGCATCGAGAGGTAGGATGGGTGTGTACTGGTTAGCTGTGTTTTCTTCCGAAATACCATAAACGGAACTAGTCCTTCGTGACTACGGAAATCCGTTAGCTGTGGGAAATTTTTGTACAAACTCTGCAGAGTCATAAATCTCCAATTCATCTTATCCATATCCAAATTTTGCGCTGACTTATTCTGACAAGTGCCAGTTTTGGTGACAGATACTCCGGTGAATCACATGAGTGCTAAGTCCGGATATATGTTTATTCCTGTGGATGGACTAACCCGTTTATTATCATGTATTGAATATTTATTATGAGTATTATTTACTTATGAATAGAAGCCCTCTCTGCGATGTCGCTCAGACGTCCGACTGTGGCATTGTTATTATTTACTTTCTTTTAAAGCCCTTTCTGTGATGTCGCCCCGACGTCCGACTGTGGCATTGTTATTATTTACTTTCTTTTAAAGCCCTTTCTGTGATGTCGCCCCGACGTCCGACTGTGGCATTGTTATTATTTACTTTCTTTTAAAGCCCTTTCTGTGATGTCGCCCCGACGTCCGACTGCGGCATTTCTTTTAAAGCCCT
>NC_041386.1:586824880-586843191 GCF_002162155.2 Triticum dicoccoides
ACGTCCGACTGTGGCATTTCTTTTAAAGCCCTTTCTGTGATGTCGCTCAGACGTCCGACTGTGGCATTTCTTTTAAAGCCCTTTCTGTGATGTCGCTCAGACGTCCGACTGTGGCATTTCTTTTAAAGCCCTTTCTGTGATGTCGCTCAGACGTCCGACTGTGGCATTTCTTTTAAAGCCCTTTATGTGGTGTCGCTAAGACGCCCGACTGTGGCATGATTTTCTGTTATTATTTGTTCACCTTTCGAGGCATCGCTTCAGACACCCGATCGGTTTCCATTTATATTTCTGTTGGGATTTCAGGTGGACTACCGCCGATTCCCCTTTTGCTTACCTTGCCTGCTAATATTTTGAATGTGCATTGGTAAATTAATCATGGCGCGTTCATGCATGCATTTGTTATATCTTACGTCCGAACTGTCTTGCGAGTACTTTCAAAGTACTCACTGGCTTGTTGATTTGGCCAGATGCTGACGAAGGTGATCTCATGGATGAAGAGTTCGATAGCGAGTCCGATGCCTAGAGGAATCCCAGTCAGTCTCGTGCAACCCTGGACTTGGTCACTGTATTATATCCGCTTCCGCAACCCGAATAAATTTATCGAGCCTCACCTCGACGCTCGATGAGATGCCAGTTTGAGAGTCGTGTTACCACACTCCCCACTGTGTTATTCCACCATCGCTTTATCCTCGAGTCAGTAGTATGCCACCACACCATTGTGTTAAACCCGCCATTATGTATAATTATTGGCGCGCTTGTAATAATTTGTTGAGCAACCCCAGATCAACCCTGTAATATATTCTATGCTACTGGCTTATTGTATCAAGAACTTGTCTACCAGTGAGGAGGTTTTCTGTCATGCTGGACTCAAAAGATTGGTTTCTCAATAAATATTTTTATTGGAAAACTGGTCGTGACAGTTTTTACCAGTATTTTTTTTCAACTTTTATAGATATTATTTATACAGGAAACCTTTTAAGGCATCAAATGATTATGACTGTAAAAATAATGGATTTTTATTAGAACAATGTGAGGTGAATCGGACACGGTTGATAAAAACAAGATAATTTCTTTTTTGGTTCGGACAACGTCGTGATCAATCACAATCTCTCCCTCCCGTCACTGTCTACTACAGTACTCTACATAGTGGTATTAAGAAAAAAACATCAGATTTCTCAAAAAAAGAAAACGTCAGTGATCCTCTCCACTGCCGCCTCACATTCTTCTCTGGATAGTTCCCCACCACTGCCTCACAATCTCCTCCATTCCCCATTCTCTCCACCACAGCCAGCGCTCCCTGGTCAGGCCGCCCCCTCCCCTTCGTCACCGCCGCCGGCGCTCCCTGGTCAGGCTGCCCTCCCCTTCGTCACCAGCGTCGTCGCTCCCTGGCAGGCCGCCCCTCCCCTTCAAATCAGATTGCATAAGTAGCCGAGGAGGTCCTCGATCTCGGCATGCTCGCGCCAGCGCTAGGCGTAGTCAGATGTGGACGCGGAGGCGCGGGAATTGCATGCTCTACGCTACCCTGCTCCTTCCAATCCGGCCCCGAAGTGCTCGAGGAGGCGCTCGAGCTCGGCATGCTCACCGGCGACGCCGGGTCCCTCCATCCTCCTGATTCCCTCGCCGTCGCCAACATGAGCCTCTCAACCCTCTCCCGCGCGATCGTCCAGGTCCAAGTAATCTCTCTCTCTCTCTGACCCTGCAGTCTGCTCCTCCCTGTCAATTCGGTTAGTCGCCAGGTGCATCGCCTCACTGAGAAATCACCATGAAATATTCCTTTTCAAGACTGTGCATATTTTGTTCTGTTAAAGGGCTTTGTTAGAAAATCCGATTGATTTGAGTATTATTCTGCTCTAAATTGCAGCGCCTTCTGTTTGTGAATGGATCCAAGAGTTGACATGATGCAGTATCTTTTTTGAAAGATGGTACATTATCTTCACAAAAGAAAGGAAGTTGGAGAAGTTATTATTGAAGAGGAATTCAGTGGTATGTGCTTCTCAAGAGCTAAGATGGAACAAGAAGTGCATGACTCTCATGCCTACACTAACTAATCAGGTAGCATATGCAAATTTTTAACCATACTACATTCAGATATGACATTTGAATATGAAAACTGGCAATTCATTTTATAAAATGGAACAAAAATGGGTGTCGCGTTTAATCTTTAGAAAGTGTGTTTTCTATTAGAATGGTTCCTTTCAAGAATGTAATATGAGAAATCATCTGCTTAGTTGGTGGTTGTATTGATGATTCATCCCTTAATGCTTCAGACTTCCCGAAGGAGAAGGAGGTGTGGAAAGAGAATGGGAACAACAAGTCTGAATCGAAGAGTATGTTTTGTTGCGGATCTTCTATGGAATGTTATTGCTAGTAACCAAGCTTGCCTTCTCTTTAGTTCCTCTATGGAAGTAGCATCAAATTGGGATTTTGTTGATGATCTGCGAAGCTTAATTGAGACATAATTCTCTCAGTTACCACTTCTGCAAATAGTAATTGTTGGATGAAGTTGATAAATACGATCCAGATACACTCAATCACTTCTCATGAATATATGTGAACTCTTTTGACACTTTGTGGATCTCTTTAGTCTCTCTGGTCAATATTTTTTAAGGTTTTTTGTCTTTCACCTGGATGTTCATTCTTTCTGGTTGTTTAGAAATGACAAATAGATGTAGCTCAGTTTGAGCCTGAGTGATTTTTTTTCTTTTTTTTCTTTTTTTTTTGAAAAGGGGATCTCCCCGACCTCTGCATCAGAATGATGCATACGCCCATCTTATTAACCAAATAACAAAAAGTGCCAACAAGGTTCCACAGTCTCCAGCCAGACAAAAGCAAAGGATAAATGCAGCTCACACAGAGGCTGGCTAAAAATAGATAGGGAAACTAATTGCCTATCCTATTACATGACCGCCATCCAAACCGGTTGAAGATATCCCGAGCTACCATCTCCCAACGGATAGATCCAGTAACCAAATGCTCCCTGGCCTCCATCAGAGTGAGTAGCGACCACGAACGGATCAGTACCGTAGCTCGGAAAATAACCTGCAAAAAATGAATCTGTGATGTTATGTTAAAAACCAAATCATTTCTGCAATTCCAGATAGTCCATAACAAAGCGCAAACTCCAACCCGAATATGTCTTGCTAATGCAGGCTCAACCCCATTAAGCCATGTCCCAAATAAAGCATTGACCGAAGTCGATGGAGTAATATTAAAAGCAATATGGACCGTCCGCCAAAGAACTTTGGCCAACGGGCAATCAAAGAATAAATGCTTAATCGTCTCATCCCGATCACAGAAACTACACCTAGTAGGTCCTGTCCAATTGCGTTTAATCAAGTTGTCCTTTGTTAAAATAACTTGTTTATGGACAAACCACATAAACACTTTAATTTTTAAAGGAACTTTGACAGCCCAAACATACTTGGAAGTTGGAATAGCATTCGAATTAATAACATCAATATACATTGATTTAACTGTAAATACTCCAGAGCTAGTCAACTTCCAGCGCAATATATCGGGTTGGTGAGAAAGTTGAACCTCCATCAGTCTCCTAACTAGATGGAGCTGTTGGAAATATGCCCTAGAGGCAATAATAAATTGATTATTATTATATTTCCTTGTTCATGATAATCGTTTATTATCCATGCTAGAATTGTATTGATAGGAAACTCATACACATGTGTGGATACATAGACAACACCATGTCCCTAGTAAGCCTCTAGTTGACTAGCTCGTTGGTCAATAGATGGTTACGATTTCCTAACCATGGACATTGGATGTCGTTGATAGCGGGATCACATCATTAGGAGAATGATGTGATGGACAAGACCCAATCCTAAGCATAGCACTAGATCGTGTAGTTCGTATGCTAAAGCTTTTCTAATGTCAAGTATCATTTCCTTAGACCATGAGATTGTGCAACTCCCGGATACCGTAGGAGTGCTTTGGGTGTGCCAAACGTCACAACTTAACTGGGTGACTATAAAGGTGCACTACGGGTATCTCCGAAAGTGTCTGTTGGGTTGGCACGAATCGAGACTGGGATTTGTCACTCCGTGTGACGGAGAGGTATCTCTGGGCCCACTCGGTAGGACATCATCATAATGTGCACAATGTGATCAAGGAGTTGATCACGGGATGATGTGTTACGGAACGAGTAAAGAGACTTGCCGGTAACGAGATTGAACAAGGTATCGGGATACCGACGATCGAATCTCGGGCAAGTATCGTACCGATAGACAAAGGGAAATGTATACGGGATTGATTAAGTCCTTGACATCGTGGTTCATCCGATGAGATCATCGTGGAACATGTGGGAGCCAACATGGGTATCCAGATCCCGCTGTTGGTTATTGACCGGAGAACGTCTCGGTCATGTCTGCATGTCTCCCGAACCCGTAGGGTCTACACACTTAAGGTTCGATGACGCTAGGGTTATAAAGGAAGTTTGTATGTGGTTACCGAATGTTGTTCGGAGTCCCGGATGAGATCTCAGACGTCACGAGGAGTTCCGGAATGGTCCGGAGGTAAAGATTTATATATGGGAAGTCCCGTTTTGGTCACCGGAAAGGTTTCGAGGTTTATCGGTAATGTACCGGGACCACCGGAGGGGTCCGGGGGTCCACCGGGGGGGCCATGGGCCCCAGAGGCATACATGGGCTAAGTGAGAGAAGGCACCAGCCCCTAGGTGGGCTGGGGCGCCTCCCACTAAGGCCCATACGCCTAGAAGGGGAGAGGGGGCAAACCCTAAGGGCAGATGGGCCCTAAGGCCCATACTCCCTGCGCCTCCCTCTCCTCCCCCCTTGTGGCCGCCACCCATAGATGGGTTTGGGGCTGCCGCCCCCTAGGGGTGGGAATCCTAGAGGGGGTGCACCCTCCTCCCCTTCCCCTATATATATGAGGCCTAGGGGCTGCCCAACACACGCGATTTGATCTCTCTCTCATTGGTGCAGCCCTCCCTCTCTTTCTCCTCATATCCCGTGGTGCTTGGCGAAGCCCTGCAGGATTTCCACGCTCCTCCACCACCATCACGCCATTGTGCTGCTGCTGGATGGAGTCTTCCTCAACCTCTCCCTCTCTCCTTGCTGGATCAAGGCATGGGAGACGTCATCGGGCTGTATGTGTGTTGAACGCGGAGGTGCCGTCCGTTCGGCACTAGGATCATCGGTGATTTGGATCACGACGAGTACGACTCCATCAACCTCGTTCACTTCAACGCTTCCGCTTAGCGATCTACAAGGGTATGTAGATGCACTCTCCTTCCCCTCGTTGCTAGTCTCTCCATAGATAGATCTTGGTGACACATATGAAAATTTTGAATTTCTGCTACGTTCCCTAACAGTGGTATCAGAGCTAGGTCTATTGCGTAGATTCTATGCACGAGTAGAACACAAAGTAGTTGTGGGCGTTGATTTTGTTCAATATGCTTACCGTTACTAGTCCAATCTTGATTCGGCGGCATTGTGGGATGAAGCAGCCCGGACCAACCTTACACGTACGCTTACGTGAGACCGGTTCCACCGACAAACATGCACTAGTTGCATAAGGTGGCTAGCGGGTGTCTGTCTCTTCCACTTTAGTCGGATCGGATTCGATGAACAGGGTCCTTATGAAGGGTAAATAGCAATTGGCATATCACGTTGTGGTCTTTCCGTAGGTAAGAAACGTTCTTGCTAGAAACCCATAGCAGCCACGTAAAAAATGCAAACAACAATTAGAGGACGTCTAAATTGTTTTTGCAGGGTATGCTATGTGATGTGATATGGCCAAAGGATGTGATGAATGATATATGTGATGTATGAGATGATCATGTTCTTGTAATAGGAATCACGACTTGCATGTCGATGAGTATGACAACCGGCAGGAGCCATAGGAGTTGTCTTAATTTATTTATGACCTGCATGTCAACATAAACGTCATGTAATTACTTTACTTTATTGCTAACCGTTAGGTGTAGTAGTAGAAGTAATAGTTGGCGAGACAACTTCATGGAGACACAATGATGGAGATCATGGTGTCATGCCGGTGACGATGATGATCATGGAGCCCCAAAGATGGAGATCAAAAGGAGCAATATGATATTGGCCATATCATGTCACTATTTGATTGCATGTGATGTTTATCATGTTTTTGCATCTTATTTGCTTAGAACGACGGTAGTAAATAAGATGATCCCTCATTAAAATTTCAAGAAAGTGTTCTCCCTAACTATGCACCGTTGCGACAGTTTGTTGTTTCGAAGCACCACGTGATGATCGGGTGTATAGATTCTTACGTTCATATATAACGGGTGTTGACGAGCCTAGCATGTACAGACATGGCCTCGGAACACATGCGAAACACTTAGGTTAACTTGACGAGCCTAGCATGTACAGACATGGCCTCGGAACACAAGAGACCGAAAGGTCAAGCATGAGTCGTATGGTAGATACGATCAACATGAAGATGTTCACCCATGTTGACTAGTCTGTCTCACGTGATGATCGGGCACGGCCTAGTTGACTCGGATCATGTAATCACTTAGATGACTGGAGGGATGTCTATCTGAGTGGGAGTTCATAAGATGAACTTAATTATCTTGAACATAGTCAAAAGGTCTTCGCATATTATGTCGTAGCTCGCGCTTTAGTTCTACTGTTTAGATATGTTCCTAGAGAAAAATTAGTTGAAAGTTGATAGTAGCAATTATGCGGACTAGGTCCGTAAACTGAGGATTGTCCTCATTGCTTCATACAAGGCTTATGTCCTTAATGCACAGCTCAGTGTGCTGAACCTCGAACGTCGTCTGTGGATGTTGCAAACATCTGACATACACATTTTGATAACTACGTGATAGTTCAGTTAAACGGTTTAGAATTGAGGCACCGAAGATGTTTTGAAACGTCGCGAAACATATGAGATGTTTTGAGGGCTGAAATTGGGATTTCAGGCTCGTGCCCACGTCAAGAGGTGTAAGACCTCCGATGATTTTCTTAGCCTGCAAACTAAGGGAGAAAAGCTCAATTGTTGAGCTTGTGCTCAGATTGTCTGAGTAGAACAATCATTTGAATCAAGTGGGAGTTGATCTTCCAGATAAGATAGTGATGTTTCTCCGAAGTCATTACCACCAAGCTGCTAGAGCTTCGTGATGAACTATAATATATCAGGGACATATATGATGATCCTTGAGATATTCGCGATGTTTGACACCACAAAAGTAGAAATCAAGAAGGAGCATCAATTGTTGATGGTTGATGAAACCACTAGTTTCAAGAAGGGCAAGGGCAAGAAGGGATACTTCATGAAACGGCAATTCAGCTGCTGCTCTAGTGAAGAAACCCAAGGTTGAACCCAAACCCGAGACTAAGTGCTTCTGTAATAAGGGGAACAGCCATTGGAGCAGAATTACCCTAGATACTTGGTAGATGAGAAGGCTGCCAAGGTCGATAGAAGTATATTGGATATACATTGTGTTGATGTGTACTTTACTAGTACTCCTAGTAGCACCAGGGTATTAGATACCGGTTCGGTTGCTAAGTGTTAGTAACTCAAAATAAAAGCTACGGAATAAACGGAGACTAGCTAAAGGTGAGATGACGATATGTGTTTCCAAGGTTGATCAAATATCGTACGCTCCCTCTACCATCGAGATTGGTGTTAAAACCTAAATAATTGTTATTTGCTGTTTGCGTTGAGCATAGACATGATTGGATTATGACTATAGCAATACGGTTATTCATTTAAGGAGAATAATGGTTACTCTATTTATTTGAATAATACCTTTAATGGTCTTGCACCTAAAGGAATGGTTTATTGAATCTTGATCGTAGTGATACACATGTTCGTGCCAAAAGATATAGGATAGTAATGATAGTATCACCTACTTGTGGCACTGCCACATAAGTCATATCGGTATAAAACGCATTAAGAAGATCCATGTTGATGGATCTTTGGGCTCACTCGTTTTTGAAAAGTTTGAGGCATGCGAACCATGTCTATTGGTGCATATGCATGAAGAAACTCCATGCAAATGGACCGTTTGGACTCACTTGATTTTGAATCACTTGAGACATGCAAATCATACCACATGGGCAAGATGACTGAAAGCCTCGGTTTCAGTAAAATGGAACCAGAAAGCAACTTGCTGGAAGTAATACATTTTGATGTGTGCGGTCCAATGAGTGCTGAGGCATGTAGTGGATATCGTTATGTTCTTACTTCACAGATGATTTGAGTAGATGTTGAGTATATTTACTTGATGAATCACGAGTCTGAATTATTGAAAGGTTCAAGTAATTTCAGGGTGAAGTTGAAAGATCATCGTGACAAGAGGATAAAATATCTATGATATGATCATAGAGATGAATATCTGAATTACGAGTTTGGCACAGAATTAAGACATTGTGGAAATTGTTTCACAACTGATACAGCCTGGAACACCATAGTGTGATGGTGTGTCCGAACATCATAACTGCACCATATTGGATATAATGCATACCATGATGTCTCTTATCGAATTACCACAATAATTTATGGGTTAGGCATTAGATACAACCACATTCACTTTAAATAGGGCACCACGTAATTCCGATGAGATGACACCGTATGAACTATGGTTTAGAGAAACCTAAGCTGTCATTACTTAAAAGTTTGGGGCTGCGACGCTTATGTGAAAAAGTTTCAGGCTGATAAGCTCAAACCCAAAGCGGATAAATGCATCTTCATAGGACACCCAAAACAGTTGGGTATACCTCCTGTCTCAGATTCAAAAGCAATAAGGGATTATTTCTAGAATCGAGTCCTTTCTTGAGGAAAAGTTTCTCTCGAAAGAATTGAGTGGGAGGATGGTGGAGGCTTGATGAGGTTATTGAACAATCTCTTCAACTAGTGTATGGCAGGGCATAGGGAGTTGTTCCTGTGGCACCTACACCAATTGAAGTGGAAGCTTATGATGGTGATCATGAAACTTCAGATCAAGTCACTATCAAACCTCGTAGGATGACAAGGATGCGTACTACTTTAGAGTGGTACGTAATCCTGTCTTAGAAGTCATGTTGCTAGACAACAATGAACCTACGAGCTATGGAGAAGCGATGGTGGGCCCGGATTCCGATAAATGGCTCGAGGCCATAAAAATCTGAGAGAGGATCCATGTATGAAAACAAAGTGTAGACTTTGGCAGAACGGCTCGATGGCCGTAAGGCTGTTGAGTACAGATGGGTTTTAAAAGGAAGACGGGAAATGATGGTAAATGTCACCATTAAGAAAGCTCGACTTGTCGTTAAGAAGTTTCCCGACAAGTTCAAGGAGTTGACTACGGTGAGACTTTCTCACTCGTAGCGATGCTGAGAGTCTGTTGGAATTATATTAGCAATTACTGCATCATTTATGAAATCTTGCAGATAGGATGTCAAAACATTGTTTCCTCGACGATTTATGAGGAAAGGTAGTATGTGATACAACCGGAAGGTTTTGTCAATCCTGAAATATGCTAATAAGTATGCAGAACTCTAGCAATCCTTCTAAGGACTGGAGTAAGCATCTCGGAGTTGGAATGTATGCTTTGATGAGATGATCAAAGATTTTGGGTGTATACAAAGTTTATGAGAAACTTGTATTTCCAAAGAAGTGAGTGGGAGCACTATAGAATTTCTGATGAGTATATGTTGTTGACATATTGTTGATCAGAAATGACGTAGAATTTCTGGAAAGCATATAGGGTTATTTGGAAAGTGTTTTTCAATGGAAAGCCTGGATTAAGCTACTTGAACATTGAGCATCAAGATCTATAAGGATAGATCAAAACGCTTAATGGTACTTTCAAATGAATACAAACCGTGACAAGATTTTGAAGGAGTTCAAAATGGATCGGCCAAGAAGGAGTTCTTGGCTGTGTTATAAGGTGTGAACATTGAGTAAGACTCGAAACCTGACCACGGCAGAATAGAGAGAAAGGACGAACGTCGTCCACTATGCTTAAGACGTAGGCTCTACAGTATGCTATGATGTGTACCGCACCTGAAGTGTGCCTTGCCATGAGTCAGTCAAGGGGTACAAGAGTGATCCAAGAATGGATCACAGGACAGCGGTCAAAGTTATCCTTAGTAACTAGTGGACTAAGGAATTTTCTCGATTATGGAGGTGGTAAAAGAGTTCGTCGTAAAGGGTTACACCGATGCAAACTTTGACACTAATCCAGATTATTCTGAGTAGTAAACTGGATTCATATAGTAGAACAGTTATTTGGAATAGCTCCAAATAGAGCGTGGTAGCTGCATCTAGGAGATGACATAGAGATTTGTAAAGCACACACGGATCTGAAAGGTTCAGACCCGTTGACTATAACCTCTCTCACAAGCATAACATGATCAAACCCAGAACTCATCGAGTGTTAATCACATGGTAAATGTGAACTAGATTATTGACTCTAGTAAACTCTTTGGGTGTTAGTCACATGGCGATGTGACCTTGAGTGTTAATCACATATCAATGTGAACTAGATTATTGACTCTAGTGCAAGTGGGAGACTGTTGGAAATATGCCCTAGAGGCAATAATAAATTGATTATTATTATATTTCCTTGTTCATGATAATCGTTTATTATCCATGCTAGAATTGTATTGATAGGAAACTCAGATACATGTGTGGATACATAGACAACACCATGTCCCTAGTAAGCCTCTAGTTGACTAGCTCGTTGATCAATAGATGGTTACGGTTTCCTAACCATGGACATTGGATGTCGTTGATAGCGGATCACATCATTAGGAGAATGATGTGATGGACAAGACCCAATCCTAAGCATAGCACTAGATCGTGTAGTTCGTATGCTAAAGCTTTTCTAATGTCAAGTATCATTTCCTTAGACCATGAGATTGTGCAACTCCCGGATACCGTAGGAGTGCTTTGGGTGTGCAAACGTCACAACGTAACTGGGTGACTATAAAGGTGCACTACGGGTATCTCCGAAAGTGTCTGTTGGGTTGGCACGAATCGAGACTGGGATTTGTCACTCCGTGTGACGGAGAGGTATCTCTGGGCCCACTCGATAGGACATCATCATAATGTGCACGATGTGATCAAGGAGTTGATCACGGGATGATGTGTTACGGAACGAGTAAAGAGACTTGCCGGTAACGAGATTGAACAAGGTATCGGGATACCGACGATCGAATCTCGGGCAAGTATCGTATCGATAGACAAAGGGAATTGTATACGGGATTGATAAAGTCCTTGACATCGTGGTTCATCCGATGAGATCATCATGGAACATGTGGGAGCCAACATGGGTATCCAGATCCCGCTGTTGGTTATTGATCGGAGAACGTCTCGGTCATGTCTGCATGTCTCCCGAACCCGTAGGGTCTACACACTTAAGGTTCGATGACGCTAGGGTTATAAAGGAAGTTTGTATGTGGTTACCGAATGTTGTTCGGAGTCCCGGATGAGATCCCGGATGTCACGAGGAGTTCCGGAATGGTCCGAAGGTAAAGATTTATATATGGGAAGTCCCGTTTTGGTCACCGGAAAGGTTTCAGGGTTTATCGGTAATGTACCGGGACCACCGGAGGGGTCCGGGGGTCCACCGGGGGGGCCATGGGCCCCAGAGGCATACATGGGCTAAGTGAGAGAAGGCACCAGCCCCTAGGTGGGCTGGGGCGCCTCCCACTAAGGCCCATACGCCTAGAAGGGGAGAGGGGGCAAACCCTAAGGGCAGATGGGCCCTAAGGCCCATACTCCCTGCGCCTCCCTCTCCTCCCCCCTTGTGGCCGCCACCCATAGATGGGTTTGGGGCTGCCGCCCCCTAGGGGTGGGAACCCTAGAGGGGGCGCACCCTCCTCCCCTTCCCCTATATATATGAGGCCTAGGGGCTGCCCAACACACGCGATTTGATCTCTCTCTCGTTGGTGCAGCCCTCCCTCTCTTTCTCCTCATATCCCGTGGTGCTTGGCAAAGCCCTGCAGGATTTCCACGCTCCTCCACCACCACCATGCCATTGTGCTGCTGTTGGATGGAGTCTTCCTCAACCTCTCCCTCTCTCCTTGCTGGATCAAGGCATGGGAGACGTCACCGGGCTGTACGTGTGTTGAACGCGGAGGTGCCGTCCGTTCGGCACTAGGATCATCGGTGATTTGGATCACGACGAGTACGACTCCATCAACCCCATTCACTTGAACGCTTCCGCTTAGTGATCTACAAGGGTATGTAGATGCACTCTCCTTCCCCTCGTTGCTAGTATCTCCATAGATAGATCTTGGTGACACGTAGGAAAATTTTGAATTTTTGCTACGTTCCCCAACAGGAGCCATTCTTCACAACGATTGCCCGCTAGCGACCGTCGAAACTGAATATTAAGGGGGACATATTGGAATACCATTTCCACGAACACCTCGTGTCATTGAGCAATCCGATATAAAGACGGATATTGAATGGCTAAAGGTGATTCACCAAGCCAAGTATCCTCCCAGAAACGTGTACTTGTACCGTTTCCAATAACAAATCTCGTCCTATTGAACATAGATTGTTTGACTTTCATTAGTCCTTTCCAGAAAGGCGAATCAGCCGGCCTGACTGTGACCTGGGACAATGTTTTAGTCTGGAGGTACTTGTTGCGGAGGATCTGCGCCCACATGGCCTCAGTCCCGGAAGACAGTTTCCACAACCACTTACTAAGAAGGCATCTGTTCTTAACTTCAAGATTTTCAATACCAAGACCCCCTTGGTCTTTCGGTCTACAGATGATGTCCCATTTAGCAAGCCGGTATTTTCTTTTAAGTTCATCACCCTGCCAAAAGAAACGCGACCGATAGAAGTCCAGTCGTTTCCTAACACCAACTGGGACCTCAAAGAAAGATAAGAGAAACATAGGCATACTCGTGAGCACCGAATTAATCAATATCAAGCGGCCTCCGTATGACATGAGCTTACCCTTCCAACAGCTCAGTTTTTTCTCAAATCGATCCTCGATGCACTTCCATTCTCTGTTTGTAAGCCTACGATGGTGAATCGGAATACCAAGGTAAGAGAAGGGTAAACTCCCCAACTCGGACCCAAACAATTGCCTGTAAGACTCCTGGTCGTCTTTGGCTCTACCAAAGCAGAACAACTCGCTCTTATGAAAGTTAATCTTTAACCCGGTCAATTGTTCAAATAGGCATAACACTAGCTTCATATTTCTCGCCTTGGCCAAATCATGCTCCATAAAGATGATTGTATCATCGGCGTACTGAAGGATGGAAACACCTCCCTCAACAAGATGAGGTACCAACCCACCCACTTGACCATTCTCCTTAGCCCTTCCTATCAAAATTGCTAACATATCCACCACAATGTTAAACAGGATAGGGGACATCGGATCTCCTTGTCTTAGGCCTTTATGTGTCTGGAAGTAATGACCTATGTCGTCATTCACTTTAATTCCCACACTCCCTTTTTGCGTAAAGGACTCGACCTGTCGGCGCCAGGCTTCATCAAAACCTTTCATACGCAGTGCCTATTGGAGGAATGGCCACTTAACCTTATCGTACGCTTTTTCGAAATCCACCTTAAAAATTACTCCATCTAATTTTTTGGAATGGATTTCATGGAGCGTTTCATGAAGAACAACCACCCCTTCAAGGATGTTCCTGTCCGGCATGAAAGCAGTTTGGGATTGCTGCACCACAGACTGCGCAATCTGTGTGAGCCTATTAGTCCCGACCTTGGTGAAGATTTTGAAACTAACATTGAGGAGGCAGATCGGTCTGAACTGCTCAATCCTCACAGCATCCGTTTTCTTCGGGAGCAATGTGATAGTTCCAAAATTCAAGTGAAATAAATGAAGTTGTCCAGAGAATAAATCATGAAACGTCGGTAGTAAATCCCCCTTAATAATATGCCAGCACTTTTTATAGAACTCAGTCGGGAACCCATCCGGACCGGGAGCCTTATTATTTTTCATTTGTGCAATAGCATCTAACACCTCCTTTTCTGAGAACGGGGCAACCAGGATATCATTATCGGCAGCAGACAATTGAGGCACGTCCTCGATCCTGGACTCATCGAGGGACACACAGTTGTCCTCCGGCGGTCCAAATAACTGTCTATAGTATTCAGTAATATAGGTTTTGAGATTATCCTGACCTAAAATAGTACCCTCATCCTGCTCTAGCTGAAAGATCCGCTTCTTTCTGTGCTTACCATTAGCAATGAGGTGAAAGAATTGAGTGTTCGCGTCCCCTTGGACTACTTTGCGGACCTTGGCATGCAAAGCCCACTTCAATTCTTCTTCTCGGAGAAGTTCTTTCAGCCTCTTCTCCGCCTCATTTTTAACCTGGAGCTCGGCGGGCAACAATATCGCGGATTCGGCTTTTACATCCAAGGCCTGTACAAGAGAGAGGAGCCTATCCTTCTCAATCTTATACACCCCACTGAGGTGCTTAGCCCAACCCCGTAAGAAACTTCTCAAATGCCTAATATTATTCTGCCAGCACTCGACCGCCGTCCTTCCTCCAACACCCTTGGCCCACTCCCTGGCTATGATGTCTAAGAACCCCTCGCGTTCGAACCAAGCCATCTCAAATGAGAAGGTGTTTTTGTTTTCCATATGGTTCGGCTCCCCTGAGTCAACGAACAATGGTGTGTGATCGGAGATTCCCCACGTGAGAGCTTGCACCATAACAAGAGGGAACTTCTGTTCCCACTCCACGCTGGCGAGAACTCGATCAAGCTTTTCATACGTCGGGTTTGGCAGAGCATTAGCCCAGGTAAACTTTCTACCAGAAAGCTCTATCTCCCTTAGATCTAAGCTTTCAATAATGGTATTGAACATAAATGACCACCTGCCGTCAAAGTTATCATTATTTTTCTCCTCTCTCCTCCTAATGATATTGAAATCACCCCCGACCAAAATCGGCAGCTGTTCGGACCCACAGATCTGAACAAGATCCACCAAAAACTCCGGTTTAAGCTCGGGTTGGGCGGCACCATAGACCGCTACCAAAGCCCAGTTGAACCCATCAACTTTAGACCTAACTCGAAACTTTAGCGTGAAGTCACCCATTACTACACTCCGGACTTCAAGGGAATCGCACCTCACACCCAGTAAGATACCTCCCGATCTACCTCGTGGCGGGAGACAATGCCAGTCGAAATCAATACCACCCACAAGAGAGGAAAGAAATTGCGGCGCAAAATTCTCCCCACCAGTTTCCGACAAAGCAATAAAATCTAACCGATGTTCCAGAGAAGCTTCAGCAAGAAATCTTCTTTTAGCCAAGTCCTTCAGACCTCTGCTATTCCAAAAGATTCCTTTCATAGTTCATCATGGAATTTTTTAGCAGTCCGAATCCTAGCACTCTTACGCATTGCAGAGTCAGGATAAATCTTTTGTTTCCACTTACGCTTAGGTTTAGTGGGCTCCGTCACCCGGTCCTCATAACCGGGCTGAACGGAACCGACAGCTACATCATCTAAGGGCTCATCATCGCCCTCATACTCCTGATTAGAAGGTGCTAGATCCGCACATAGGTTATTTAGCACTCTAACCCCTAACGCATCAATTTCCTCATCGTTCATGGGTTTGACCGCAGCAAGATAACGAATAGTCTCTAAGGCCCGCTCCGCCTCTAAATCTAACATATCATTCAGCGAATTGGAAATTTCATTATCAGTAGCGCCTAGTGAAACTCCTAACTGGTTTGCATTATTAATAATCTCCTCAGGAGCATAATGCAATAAAGAATTAGATATGTTAACGGACATACCAGAAGATATCGCAGCATCTTGAAGCTTGGCCGCCCTCATAGCGCACCACTGCTGCATATCGTCCACCTCCGGAAGGTCCATAACGCGAGCACTCATCCGTCTCCCCGTCAAGACCGGGTCTGAGACCCCGCCAAAGGCAATAACCTCCTCTCATGAATGAGGAGGTCGCGGGCTCCCAATGCCCTCGGACAAGTGCCCGGCGGGTAGGACAAGAGACGGGACGACTGGGGCCACCTGCCCAGTCCCTCCTCCTGCCCCGCCCATCGGCTCAGAGCGAAGCGTGGAAGTCGTCGACAGTGCGGTCCTCCTGACCGCAGACGAGGAACTTGTAGGAGAAGCAGTCCGCCCGACTACCGGGGAGGAGGGGAGAGCCACGGCCACCTGCCCCAGCTCTACCCCCAGCGCAGCCGCCGGCGCGAGAACCACCGCTCCAACTGGAGAAGTAGGAGCCGAGGCCTCCTGCCTCGGGCTCGCTACCCGGCACTGGCCAAGTCGACCAGTCCCGGCGTCGCAGTGGGAGAGGAGGCTAGGCTACCTCCCCCACGGCCGACCAACGCCGGCCTCACCGGTGTGACCTGCAGCAGACCACGAGAAGGAGAAGCCGGGGCCACCTGCCCTAGACTCCCCTCCCCAGAGAGCACCTCCGAGCCTATCGTAATATCCCTAGTCGAAGCCACAGTAGTAGGAAGCGAACCCACCTAAGGCTCCACCTCCGTAACCATCCCAGGACTAGCCACCAAATCAAACTCCAAAGGAGGAAGCATACACTCAAAGCAATCAACAGACTCAACCCTGTCACTCCAAAGCCTAGGAGGCGCCAAAGATGGCTCGAAGGACCCAAAACGCAATGTACTCATCGGTACCGTCGGGGCCGATGCAGGTTCGACTCCAGAACCATCACCGGGTAACTGAGCAGCCGTACTAGTCCCATTGGCCCTCTCTCGTCCTGCCTCCTCAGTCGGGTCCTCACGAGCACCGGCATCACCATCCCCCTCGTGCATGTCCATATCAGCCCCAGAACCCACATCGGCAAACAACTCGACATCCTCAAACTCTATCTCGAGAGGAAACACCTCTCCCCGATAAAACCAGTTAACCATGTTCGGGATAAAATCAATGTCTAGAACGCCCACTAAGATCCGGGCCACCCCATGTGCGCGGGTAAAAGCCATGTCCACTTCCTTAGTCTTACCCACCAACATACCCAAACTCGCCACAACTCGAGCATCGGTTAAAGCCTCAGATGGGGCCCCTAAAAACCGCATCCACACCTGTGTGAGCGGTTTGCCCTTAGGCTCCTCCTTTTTCCACTCGTGGAACTCCAGGATACACTTAGTACCAGGCAGCCTGCATAACCCGAAACTCAGCAGCTTCTGTAAGTCGTCCACCGTTGGGAAATCAACCCTAAAGACATTGTCCTCGATCCGAACAAGCTCCCACTAAAAGTCACCGGGAACCAGTTCCTGAAGTCTCCGCACAATTTGAGCCTCAGACACCACCTCTCGGGTGGCTTTCACAATGCCAGTAGTCATACTCTGAGCCACAACTGTAATATCCCTCGCCGCTGGGGACTCAAAGAAAGTGAGTTCGGCACAATATACTCCATACATCATGAGCACAGGAGCCTGATCACGCATAACCGGGCAGTCCCCCATAACATGAGCATTCTTGCCACACAAGCTACATAGTTCCGCTACACATTCTGCAATAAAGTGGCCTTTCTCACCACATCGATAGCATAACATCTTTTCTTTCTTACGAGCCCATTTAGATGCCCTCTCAGACTCAGCCATGTCCCCTACCTCGG
Organism: Triticum dicoccoides; assembly: GCF_002162155.2. Taxonomy (NCBI): domain Eukaryota; kingdom Viridiplantae; phylum Streptophyta; class Magnoliopsida; order Poales; family Poaceae; genus Triticum; species Triticum dicoccoides. Next base: position 586,842,411 of record NC_041386.1, read on the forward strand.
CATCTCCACCAGTAATAGGGACCTCCACATTGTCCAAAGCCGTCACCACCTCCATCGGCTGGCTAGGCAACACAGTCGACTGCACATGATCAATAGCCATATCCGAAGAGGCCTGGTCAACCACGACCGGTGTTGGGGGCGGCTTGCGAAACCGACCACGACCACCACCCCGTCCACCACCATGGCCACCACGATGGCCACGGAAACCACCTCTCTGCCGGTTGTTCGGGCCCGAAGTCCCTTCAACGAAGCTACCCGCCGGACCAAGGAAAGGTCTCTCATCCAAACCATCACTTTGCCAGGCGTATCCGCGTCCACCTCCCGTAGATGACGACCCTCGGTTTTGGCCTTTTCCATACACATCATAACCATCATATCCCCACTGTCCTCGGGGCGGATCCGATGACTCGGCAGTCACGTTGTCATGTCTCATCTGCGTCGGACCCGATCGATGATGCTTCGGCCTCGTGATGTGATGAGGCGGTGGTGCTGCACGAGGCTGCACACCGGCATGGGTTGCCTGAACCCCCGGCCGAACCCCATCATGGCCAACCGGTCTAGGACCATCATGCACCGGCGGCCTTGGCGGTGCAGCTCCACGCCCCACGGCCGAAGTAGACCGAGGCCTCGGCGGAGGCGCACCACGTCTCGCGGCGGCCATCGAGGTCGGAATTGGCGGCCTCACCCTGGGCTGAGCGCCAAGTCCACGACCCATCGTGGCTGCAGCCGCACCTGCAGGAGCTCTGGTGCCCCGACCCACCGGCACGGGCAGCAGCACCCC
>NC_041386.1:586843570-586849285 GCF_002162155.2 Triticum dicoccoides
GGTCCTGAGCGGCGGAATACGACGAGCCCAGCCGTCCCCCGGCAGCAAAGATCGGCGCGACGGCTTGGAGCCAGGAACCCTAGGTCGCGGCGGATGTTGCTGGAGCGACGTACGTTTCTGGATGCATGCCTCGATGCCATGTACGTACTCCAAGGCCCGATCTGACTGGGCCTCATACCCAGCCGATCCCAGCCCAGCAACACCCCGCGGCCCAACAACCGAAAACCCCCCCTCGCGGCCCAGGAGCGAATTCAAACGCTCCTGGCGGAACGCACCAATCTGGGACGCCATGACCGCCGGCTGCACCGCCGCGGTCACCTCCGGCGCCGATCGAGCCCGAGTCCGGCGAGGAATCTTTCTTCTAGTAACCGTAGTCCAAGAATCCGGTCGAATCAGATCAAAAACAGTCAAATTTGGAAGACTTACCTTAGGTATAGGGCCCTTCCAGGGTCTGACTGCCGTCGCCGCCGTTCTCCGGTGAATGACACGGCGCACCATCTCCTTCCTCTCGTCCGGATGTAGCCCGATCCGCGCCGGATCCTCCACCGGCACTACCGAGTCTACGGTTGTGGCTACATCATCCTCGCCGTAACCTGCGTGAAATAAATCCAAAATCAAATCCGATGGAGTAGGCGACGCCGGTGAATCCCCCGGATCCGCTCCGTCGCCGTCGGCCTCCTCGTCGTCCGAGTCTAGAAGAGCCTAGAAACGGCCGCCGACGCCTACCCGGGGTGCGGGGCGACGCGCCGCGGTGATAGCCTCCACCGTTGCCTGGGACGTCGCCCGGGGAGACGCCCAGGGAGTCGCCATCCTTCCTTGAGCCTGAGTGATAGCAGTCTTGCAGCTTATGTTTAGCATGCAAAATTTACTTGGAAGAAATGTTGATGGTTGTTTCTATGTTTTCAGTGGAATCAATTTTTTTTCACCCCTCGGCAGAAGTTGGAAGAGGTATTCTCGGGAGTTCCCAACAATTGGTTTGATGTATGTTGGAACATGTATTCTAGCCCACTGTGGTTATCCAGCATGTTAGTTTGTTACATGATTCATTCTAGTATCTACATGCCATATCTTCTTTTTTGAATACTCTATGGTATATTCTTAATCTCATTACGGTCTGTATGTTTGAAGAACAGATCACAGATCATTATATAGCAATACAACTGGGCCATATATCATGAAGTTGATCATCATTACCTTGTGATACAGCCAGCTGTGCGTGTGCCCCGTTATATCCTGGAACGGGGTGCGCGTCCTATTGGGAGTGGTCAGGGCCATGCGCATCCTTTAACCCTGGTCGGGGCCAACTATACCTGAAGGATTAATGCAATAAGATGTAGTAGTTGGTAATACAATTCATCTAGGTCTCTTTCTGGGTGTGTCTTTGCTTGTGTTCATATTACTTGCAACTAAGCATTGGAATATCCATATGCAAATTGGGAGGGCTTTTAGGTGAGGTCAGTACAATGCTCATTTGCCAAGGCTTCATGGCACGACTTCAGGTTTAGGTCAGGTACGCACAATAGGGACCATGTTAGCATATGCTCATGCCATAAGAGTCACCTTGTTACACTTCATAGATTTTTCCTGTGAATTACAGTACTTTGTTGTTTCATAAATTATAGAATGCTAACATGTTTTTGTTATTATAATATGCAGAAAGACAACGTGATCAATGAAAGTGATCGATGGATCACACTGTGAACAAGTTGGCAAATGAGCCTGCATCTGCAGAGTAGTTCGTCGGCGTTGAAGTCAGCATGCGAGCAGTGCGGTGATGCTGCAGGACAGCCTTGGTGGTAGCGGTGGTGTAATCGCCTTACGAACTTGAGATCAGTTTTATATTGAAGAGGATGCACCTCTGTTGGCGAAGAGCTCGTCAGCGCGGCCGTGGATGGGCGCCTTGACGGCTGCACCTGTGTTGGGGGCCATGGGGTGTTCCGCGCGGTGCTGCCTTCGCCGCCGCCGCCCGGCGGTGAGGGCGCTGGCTTGTGTCTCATGGGTTGCTGCCTGACTTCTGGTCTGGGGAGACGGGCTTCATTGGCCAATAAATACGGACGGGAAGGTCCAAGACTGGAGGTCCCTGCTCGCAAACTCGCAATCCCGGCGGCTATTCTACTACCAGTCGAAAAAGAGTAAGCTTTCTTCCTAGTTTTGGGTTTCCTTTAATCCGCTTAGTTGGTGGCTGTGTTAATGATGCGATCCTTAATGGTTCAGTTTCATGAAGGAGAAGAAGAAGGTGCCGAAAGGGAATGGGAGCTACAAGTCTGAATGGACGGGTATGTTTTGATTGTGAGTTGCATTGCACTTTATTTTTATAGTTTGGGAAATCCTTGGGGTTGCCTATGGAACGTTTCCTTGATGTGATGGTCGGGCATATTTGTTTACTAAATCAAAGTTCCAGTTTACCTTCATCAGCAACTCTAAATATTTCTTTCACGTCTTACCACAAGCATATATACTTCAAAAACATTTATTCTAAACCGGTTCATGATAGATCAACAAAACCTCATTGATGCTCTTTTTTGCAAAAAAAAACCTCATTGATGCTCTCACCTAATAGGATATCTACATGAAAGAAGGATATCGCATAACTACATAGTTCCAACAAGCAGACAAGCAGACATTCAAATGCACCATTTTACACTCTGGAATCAGGAAGTGCAACTTCTTTAGTGTTTAGAATGGATCAGGTTCCATGTTTTGTTTCCAGTTTTAAATAAATAGTAAGCATGCACGTGCAACGCACGTCTCAAATAAAACAAGTTTATATGTTACAACAACAACAAAGCCTTTAGTCCCAAACAAGTTGGGGTAGGCTAGAGGTGAAACCCATAAGATCTCGCAACCAACTCATGGCTCTGGCACATGGATAGCAAGCTTCCACGCACCCCTGTCCATAGCTAGCTCTTTGGTGATACTCCAATCCTTCAGGTCTCTCTTAACGGACTCCTCCCATGTCAAATTCGGTCTACCCCGCCCTCTCTTGACATTCTCCGCACGCTTTAGCCGTCCGCTATGCACTGGAGCTTCTGGAGGCCTGCGCTGAATATGCCCAAACCATCTCAGACGGTGTTGGACAAGCTTCTCCTCAATTGGTGCTACCCCAACTCTATCTCGTATATCATCATTCCAGACTCGATCCTTCCTCGTGTGGCCACACATCCATCTCAACATACGCATCTCCGCCACACCTAACTGTTGAACATGTCGCCTTTTAGTCGGCCAACACTCCGCGTCATACAACATTGCGGGTCGAACCGCCGTCCTGTAGAACTTGCCTTTTAGCTTTTGTGGCACTCTCTTGTCACAGAGAATGCCAGAAGCTTGGCGCCACTTCATCCATCCAGCTTTGATTCGATGGTTCACATCTTCATCAATACCCCCATCCTCCTGCAACATTGACCCCAAATACCGAAAGGTGTCCTTCCGAGGTACCACCTGGCCATCAAGGCTAACCTCCTCCTCCTCACACCTAGTAGTACTGAAACCGCACATCATGTACTCGGTTTTAGTTCTACTAAGCCTAAACCCTTTCGATTCCAAGGTTTGTCTTCATAACTCTAACTTCCTATTTACCCCCGTCCGACTATCGTCAACTAGCACCACATCATCCGCAAAGAGCATACATCATGGGATATCTCCTTGTATATCCCTTGTGACCTCATCCATCACCAATGCAAAAAGATAAGGGCTCAAAGCTGACCCCTGATGCAGTCCTATCTTAATCGGGAAGTCATCGGTGTCGACATCACTTGTTCGAACACTTGTCACAACATTATCGTACATGTCCTTGACGAGGGTAATGTACTTTGCTGGGACTTTGTGTTTCTCCAAGGCCCACCACATGACATTCCGCGGTATCTTATCATAGGCCTTCTCCAAGTCAATGAACACCATATGCAAGTCCTTCTTTTGCTCCCTATATCTCTCCATAAGTTGTCGTACCAAGAAAATGGCTTCCATGGTCGACCTCCCAGACATGAAACCAAACTGATTTTTGGTCACGCTTGTCATTCTTCTTAAGCGGTGCTCAATGACTCCCTCCCATAGCTTCATTGTATGGCTCATCAGCTTAATTCCACGGTAATTAGTACAACTCTGAACATCCCCCTTGTTCTTGAAGATTGGTACTAATATACTCCGTCTCCATTCTTCTGGCCTCTTGTTTGCCCGAAAAAATGAGGTTGAAAAGCTTGGTTAGCCATACTATTGCTATGTCCCCGAGACCTTTCCACACCTCAATGGGGATATAATCAGGGCCCATCGCCTTGCCTCCTTTCATACTTTTTAAAGCCTCCTTCACCTCAGACTCCTGGATTCGCCGCACAAAACGCATGCTGGTCTCATCAAAGGAGTCGTCTAGTTCAATGGTAGAACTCTCATTCTCCCCATTGAATAGCTTGTCGAAGTACTCCCGCCATCTATGCTTAATCTCCTCGTCCTTCACCAAGAGTTGGCCTGCTCCGTCCTTGATGCATTTGACTTGGCCAATGTCCCTCGTCTTCCTCTCTCGGATCTTGGCCATCTTATAGATGTCCCTTTCACCTTCCTTCGTGCCTAATCATTGGTAGAGGTCCTCATATGCCCGACCCCTTGCTTCACCAACAGCTCGCTTTGCGGCCTTCTTCACCATCTTGTACTTCTCTATGTTGTCTACACTCCTATCCAGGTATAGGCGTCTAAAGCAAACTTTCTTCTCTTTAATCGCCTTCTGGACGTCATCATTCCACCACCAGGTATCCTTATCTTCGCTTCTCCTTCCCCTGGACACTCCAAACTCCTCCGAGGCCACCTTACGAATGCAAGTCGCCATCTTCATCCACACATTGTCCGCATCCCCTCCTTCCTCCCAAGGGCCCTCCTTAATGACCCTCTCCTTGAACACCTGAGCTACCTCCCCCTTGAGCTTCCACCACTTCGTTCTAGCGACTTTGGCACGCTTATCCCGCTGGACACGAATCCGAAAGCGGAAGTCAGCAACCACCAGCTTATGCTGGGGTACAACACTCTCTCCAGGTATCACCTTACAGTCTAGGCATGCACGCCTATCTTCTCTCACTACTAGGAAAAGGGCTATAGATAGGATTGATTCTAATGGCGCACCGCGGAAGCAGTGCGCCATTACTATATACTAATGGCGCACCTGCTTGTGATACGCCATTAGTGTGGAAGACACTAATGGCGCACCGTAAACAAGGTGCGCCACTAGTATGAATTATTTTTTTTTCCATTTTCCCATACATACTAATGGCGCATTTGGTCCATCATGCGCCATTACTATCTATAACTACTAATGGCGCACCGAGTAGGCAGTGCGCAATTACTGTAAATTTTGTTTTATTCTTTTTTTTTGCAAAACTACTAATGGGCACTTTAAATCGTAGTCTTCATTTCTCGATTGTATTTCATGGGCACTTTTTGATATCATGAATATTTTTAAATTTCATGGGCACTTTTTGAATTCATGAGGACACTTGATCTCGATTCCCCCTCCATCTCGATCTCGATCCCCCTCCATCTCGATCGCACCCGCACCCTCCCCCGCTAGCTCCACCCATCGCAACCCTCCCCCGCTCCACCGCCGGAGCACCCGGCCCCCCGCACCCGCACTTTTTGAACATATTTTTTAAATTTTTTTTACTATTTTTATAAAAAATATTACTGTTATAATTTAAACAAGTTTGAACATATTTAAACACAAATAAATATAAAAAA
>NC_041386.1:586849295-586849957 GCF_002162155.2 Triticum dicoccoides
GCCGACCCCCCGCACCCTTCCCCACTCCACCGCCGCCGACGTCCCATCGCACCCTCTCCCCCGCACCCTCCCCGGCCCGCTCCACCGTCACAAATGGATGCAACTAAAATTGCAAAAAAAAACAAATTTGATTATATTTCCAAATAAGAAATTTGATGATATTTTCAAATAATAAATTTGATGATATTTTTTCATATTCATAAATATTTTCAAATAACAAATTTGATGATATTTTTTTAAAAATTATTTCTATTTTGATAAATTCTAATGGCGCACCGTCGCGGGGTGCGCCATTAGAGTGGTTGTACTTATGGCGCACTATGGTTGCGTGCGCCATTAGATCCCTCTCCCCGGTTCACCTGTTCCCCTCTCACTGTTGCCTCCCTCCCTCCCTCGCCAGATCCACTCGACCCAACCGTACGCCGCCGCTCCCTTGCTCCGCCCCCTCCGTCCGTCGCGCCTGCACGACGTCGGTGCCGCCGCCGCCGCTGTGGTCTTGCGCTGCCCCGACGCCGCCACCCCGACCCCCGCAGGAGTCCACCCCCGCCGCCCCCGCGCCCCCCGAACGGGATCGGCCGAGCGCGCGCCGCCCGCTCCTCTCCTCTCCTCCTCCCTCCGATGAGCGAGGGCCTCCTCCGTCCCCTGCAGCAGACGGCGAGCGC
>NC_041386.1:586851190-586878261 GCF_002162155.2 Triticum dicoccoides
GAGCTACTGTCAAAAAATTCAGTTATGGCATCTAGAATTATGTCAGTTTTGTTTTGTAACTAGAAGACCAAAGTGTTAGGAATTCTGTCCAAACTGTAGTTTTCAGTATTCTGTCCAAACTGAAAACTGTTAAAAAGCATGATGTTTCTTGGATTTCTGTAATGATGATGATGATGGAACACATGGTCTTGGATTTCTGTAATGATGATGGAACATTATAAAGCATTGTACTCCAGTGTGTATGAAGGATACAAAAAATTTAGCAACTTCTTTGATTTTATAAAGTTGTTCTTATATGGGTGAAACTTCACTTGTTTTTAGGCTAGTGCAGGGTGTTGCTTTATTGTGATGCCTCTGAATTACTTGTGATCACATTGAGAAAGACTTGCTAGTTTGTTGGGTTTTGTCTCCGACCATTGTGTTGTGATGAATTTGCAGGTACCCCGAGAGGCCCTTGAGTTTGCCGGAATGTCGATTAACTTCCATTCCGGCAAATTCGGGCACTCCATATGTCCTATTTTCAGCAAAGGTCATGCTGAAATTTTCCGTGAATTTTAGCATGACTTTGCTAAAAATAGGACATATGGGGTACTTGCGACTAATGCCTGTTATCATGCATGGGTACTAATTGGTCTCTTCTGCTGCTTATCAGAGATGGCGGGAAGCAGCCACCGCCGATCTGCGACACCGTAGTACGAGTTGGATGCTTCCGAGTTCTTCACTATCATACTTGAGGCTTCAGTATCATCCATGACGCTGGTATATAAAACGAGAGATCTCCCCTTCACCCATCTCATTATGATATCTGTTGTTTGCTACATCACTCATTTTCCCAAACTATAGAGGCTGCCTGACAGTTTTATGAACATGCTGATGGGTGAAGATCCGCCAAATAATGTGAAGCTGCGACAGGCCGGCAGCGGGTTTCGCAGGCAGTGGGATGTGCAGTTGGCGATCAAGAAGGGCCACATGTACTTGTCTCGTGGGTGGGAGAAGTTCTACCGTGCCTACGACCTGCAGCTGGGGTACTTCCTTGTCTTCAGGTACGACGACGACGCCAACATGCTCATCGTGAAGGTGTACAACAAGACTATGTGTCGCATGCGCTACGCTGCCGATGATGATGCCGGTATGTACGTTCTGCCTCTTCTTATTCCTCTACATTTGGCTTTGTCTCACATCGATTGTTAACGGTCATTGTTGCATTTTGGACAGGTAGGAGCAGCAGCAGCGACACTAGCTACAGCCAAAGCAGCAGCGACTATGGCTATAGCGAAAGCAGCAGCGATTCTGGCTGTAGCGAAAGCAGCAGCGATTCTGGCACCAGCATAGACAACAAGAAGGATGATCCGGACTGGAGTGCGGGAAAAGAGGAGCAGAGTGAGGATGAGGAGCTGCATGATGACGATGGGCATCAGGCTGAGGATGACCTAGCGCTGGTGGTGGCTGACCAAGGGCAAGAGATGGTGGTGGCTGACCATGGGCAAGAGATGGAGGTGGCTGAGGATGACCTAGCGATGGTCGTGCCTGAAGGTGGCCTCGCGATGGTGGTGGTGCCTGACAATGACCACGCACCGGTGGTGGCGCCGGCGATCCCACAGCTGGGCGACATGACCACGCCAATTGTGGTAGAAGACTACATCCCACTACCTCCACTGCCTCCACCGCCTCGCCGCTCTAGGCGCATCAGGGAGATGAAGGAGAAGAAGGAGAAGAACTTCCTACTTTGTCAGGTATGTCAGATCTCCTATAGGTTAGCTATCCAAAATGATATATATATATATATATATATATATATATATATACTTAGTTACCTATGTTATCTCTAATATGCTTAGTTTCCTATAGGTTAGCTTCATTTTACCTAAGTTGGCTCTAATATACTAACTTAGAGCTTATATGCTTAGTTTCCTATAGGTTAGCTCCAAAATAACTTATGTTAGCACAAAATGATCAAGTTTACATAATAAGCTTATAGTCTTTTTCTTATTCTTCTTCTTTTCCAAAATGACATAGGTTAGCTTCATTTTACTTAAGTTGGCTCTAATATACTAACTTAGACCTTATATGCTTAGTTTCCTATAGGTTAGCTCCAAAATAACTTATGTTAGCACAAAATGATCAAGTTTACATAATAAGCTTATAGTCTTCTTCTTATTCTTCTTCTTTTCCAAAACTCTTCTTATTCTTCTTCTAGTGTTCTTCCTCTTCTAGTATTCTTCTAGTCTTCTTCTTTTTCTTCTTCTAACTTCTTGTTTATCATTTTGCAGATTTGATTTAATTGACGGAAGCTTGCGTGGATGGAGTACTTCTTTTCCATTTGTGTTTTTATTTTGTATCAATGTGAAACTTTTGTGAATTGATGGATAACGGTGTTGGATGAACAATGTGAAACTTTTGTAACGACGGAACTATGTGTTGGCTATGTATGTATATATGATGAAACTTGTGTGTTGGATATGATTGCTATATGGATGCTTGTTGTATATATATATATGTTGAATATCTCATATGTGAAATAGTGACCTGAGATTAAGAAGAAAAGAATTTAAAAAGTTGTTACTAATGGCGCACTACCATGTGCTGCGCTATAAGTATAGCAGATAATAGTGGCGCACTGTGGGCTATACTAATGGCGCACTACGTGGTCCGCCATTAGAACACCAGATACTAATGGCGCACATGTGGTGTGCCATTAGAATTTAATTCTAATGGCGTGATGCCAGTGGCGCACCAGTAGTGCGCCATTAGAAGGCAAATTCGGTGCGCCACTAGCATGCCTTTTCCTAGTAGTGTCTTCTCGAGAGGATGAAATCAATCTGGCTAGAGTGTTGGCCACTACTAAAAGTCACCAGATGTGATCCTCTCTTTCTAAAGAGGGTGTTAGCTACAATCATGTTGTAGGCTAGAGCAAAGCTTAAGACATCTTCTCCTTCTTGATTCCTGATGCCATGGCCAAAGCCCCCATGCGCCCCTTCAAAACCTATGTTAGATGTACCCACGTGGCCATTGAGGTCTCCTCCTATGAAGAGCTTCTCACCAATCGGTACACTCCTAACCATGTCTTCCAGGCCTTCCCAGAACTCCCTCTTGGTGTTCTCATTGTGGCCTACTTGCGGGGCATACGCGCTGATAACATTGAGAACCAAGTCCTCAACTACCAGCTTGACCAAGATAATCCGGTCCCCATGTCTCTTGACGTCTACCACTCCATGTAGGGGAACGTAGCAGAAATTCAAAATTTTCCTACGTGTCACCAAGATCTATCTATGGAGAGACTAGCAACGAGGGGGAGGAGAGTGCATCTACATACCCTTGTAGATCGCTAAGCGGAAGCGTTCAAGTGAACGGGGTTGATGGAGTCGTACTCATCGTGATTCAAATCACCGATGACCAAGTGCCGAACGCACGGCACCTCCGCGTTCAACACACGTACAGCCCGGTGACGTCTCCCACGCCTTGATCCAGCAAGGAGAGAGGGAGAGGTTGAGGAAGAATCCATCCAGCAGCAGCACAATGGCGTGGTGGTGATGGAGGAGCGTGGCAATCCTGCAGGGCTTCGCCAAGCACCACGGAAGAGGAGGGAGAGAGAGATGCAGGGCTGCACCAACGAGAGATCGAATCACGTGTGTTATGGGCAGCCCCTTAGGCCTCATATATATAGGGGAAGGGGAGGGGCTGCGCCCCCTCTAGGGTTCCCACCCCTAGGGGGGCGGCAGCCCTAGATGGCCAAGGGGTGGCGGCCAAGAGGGAGGAGGAGAGGGAGGTGCAGGGTGTATGGGCCTTAGGGCCCATATGCCCTTAGGGTTTGCCCCCTCTCCCCTTCTAGGCGCATGGGCCTTAGTGGGGCTGGTGCCCTTGGCCCATGTAGGTCAAGGATCACTCCCTACAGCCCATGTGCCCCCCTCGGGGCAGGTGGCCCCACTTGGTGGACCCCCGGGACCCTCCCGGTGGTCCCGGTACGTTACCGATAAACCCCGAAACTTTTTCGGTGACCAAAACAGGACTTCCCATATATAAATCTTTACCTCCGGACCATTCCGGAACTCCTCGTGACGTCCGGGATCTCATCTGGGACTCCGAACAACATTCGGTAACCACATACAAACTTCCTTTATAACCCTAGCGTCATCGAACCTTAAGTGTGTAGACCCTACGGGTTCGGGAGACATGCAGACATGACCGAGACGTTCTCTGGTCAATAACCAACAGCGGGATATGGATACCCATGTTGGCTCCCACATGTTCCATGATGATCTCATCGGATGAACCACGATGTCAAGGACTTAATCAATCCCGTATACAATTCCCTTTGTCTATCGGTACGATACTTGCCCGAGATTCAATCGTCGGTATCACGATACCTTGTTCAATCTCGTTACCGGCAAGTCTCTTTACTCGTTCTGCAACACATCATCCCGTGATCAACTCCTTGATCACATTGTGCACATTATGATGATGTCCTACCGAGTGGGCCCAGAGATACCTTTCCGTTCACACGGAGTGACAAATCCCAGTCTCGATTCGTGCCAACACAACAGACACTTTCGGAGATACCTGTAATGTACCTTTATAGCCACCCAGTTACGTTGTGACGTTTGGCACACCCAAAGCACTCCTACGGTATCCGGGAGTTGCACAATCTCATGGTCTAAGGAAATGATACTTGACATTAGAAAAGCTTTAGCATACGAACTACGCGATCTGGTGGTAGGCTTAGGATTGGGTCTTGTCCATCACATCATTCTCCTAATGATGTGATCCCGTTATCAACGACATCCAATGTCCATGGTCAGGAAACCGTAACCATCTATTGATCAGCGAGCTAGTCAAATAGAGGCTTACTAGGGACATGGTGTTGTCTATGTATCCACACATGTATCTGAGTTTCCTATCAATACAATTATAGCATGGATAATAAACGATTATCATGAACAAGGAAATATAATAATAATCAATTTATTATTGCCTCTAGGGCATATTTCCAACAGTCTCCCACTTGCACTAGAGGCAATAATCTAGTTCACATCGCCATGTGATTAACACTCATAGGTCACATCGCCATGTGACTAACACCCAAGAGTTTACTAGAGTCAGTAGTCTAGTTCACATCACTTATGTGATTAACACTCAATGAGTTCTAGGTTTGATCATGTTGCTTGTGAGAGAGGTTTTAGTCAACGGGTCTGAACCTTTCAGATCCGTGTGTGCTTTACAAATCTCTATGTCATCTCCTAGATGTAGCTACCACGTTCTATTTGGAGCTATTCCAAATAACTGTTCTACTTGGAGCTATTCTAAATTGTTGCTCTATTATACGTATCCGGTATCTCTACTCAGAGCTATCCGGATAGGTGTTAAAGCTTGCATCGATGTAACCCTTTACGCCGAACTCTTTATCACCTCCATAATCGAGAAAATTCCTTAGTCCACTAGTTACTAAGGATAACTTTGACCGATGTCCTGTGATCCATTCTTGGATCACTCTTGTACCCCTTGACTGACTCATGGCAAGGCACACTTCAGGTGCGGTACACAGCATAGCATACTGTAGAGCCTATGTCTTAAGCATAGGGGCGACCTTCGTCCTTTCTCTCTATTCTGCCGTGGTCGAGCTTTAAGTCTTAACTTCATACCTTACAACTCAGGCAAGAACTTCTTTCACTGATCCATCTTGAACACCTTCAAGATCATGTCAAGGTATGTGCTCATTTGAAAGTACCATTAAGCGTTTTGATCTATCCTTATAGATCTTGATGCTCAATGTTCAAGTAGCTTAATCCAGGCTTTCCATTGAAAAACACTTTCCAAATAACCCTATATGCTTTCCAGAAATTCTACGTCATTTCTGATCATCAATATGTCAACAACATATACTCATCAGAAATTCTATAGTGCTCCCACTCACTTCTTTGGAAATACAAGTTTCTCATAAACTTTGTATACACCAAAATCTTTGATCATCTCATCAAAGCATACATTCCAACTCCGAGATGCTTACTCCAGTCCTTAGAAGGATTGTTGGAGCTTTGCATACTTATTAGCATATTTCAGGATTGACAAAACCTTCTGGTTGTATCACATACAACCTTTCCTCAAGAAGATCGTCGAGGAAACAATGTTTTGACACCCTATCTGCAAGATTTCATAAATAATGCAGTAATCGCTAATATAATTCCAACAGACTCTCAGCATCGCTACGAGTGAGAAAGTCTCATCATAGTCAACTCCTTGAACTTGTCGGAGACCATCTTAACGACAAGTCGAGCTTTCTTAATGGTGATTACCATCATTGTCCGTCTTCCTTTTAAAATCCATATTTACCTAACAACCTTACGACCATCAAGTAGTTCTTCCAAAGTCTACACTTTGCTTTCATATATGGATCCTCTCTCGGATTTTATGGCCTCGAGCCATTTATCGGAATCCGGGCCCACCATCGCTTCTCCATAGCTCATAGGTTCATTGTTGTCTTGCAATGACTTCCAAGACAGGATTATGTACCACTCTAAAGTAGTACGCATCCTTGTCATCCTACGAGGTTTGTTAGTGACTTGATCTGAAGTTTCATGATCACTATCATAAGCTTCCACTTCAATTGGTGTAGGTGCCACAGGAACAACTTCCTGTGCCCTGCCACACACTAGTTGAAGAGACGGTTCAATAACCTCATCAAGTCTCCACCATCCTCCCACTCAATTCTTTCGAGAGAAACTTTTCCTCGAGAAAGGACTCGATTCTAGAAACAATTCGAATCTGAGACAGGAGGTATACCCAACTATTTTGGGTGTCAAATGAAGATGCATTTATCCGCTTTGGGTTCGAGCTTATCAGCCTGAAACTTTTCACATAAGCGTCGCAGCCCCAAACTTTTTAAGAAATGACAGCTTAGGTTTCTCTAAACCATAGTTCATACGGTGTCCTCTCAACGGAATTACGTGGTGCCCTATTTAAAGTAAATGTGGTTGTCTCTAATGCCTAACCCATAAACTATTGTGGTAATTCGATAAGAGACATCATGGTATGCATCATATCCAATAGGGTGCAGTTATGATGTTCGGACACACCATCACACTATGGTGTTCCAGGCTGTATTAGTTGTGAAACGATTTCCACAATGTCTTAATTTTGTGCCAAACTCGTAATTCAGATATTCATCTCTATGATCATATCATAGATATTTTATCCTCTTGTCACGATGATCTTTCAACTTCACCCTGAAATTACTTGAACCTTTCAATAATTCAGACTCGTGATTCATCAAGTAAATATACTCAACATCTACTCAAATCATCTGTGAAGTAAGAACATAACGATATCCACTACATGCCTCAGCACTCATTGGACTGCACACATCAAAATGTATTACTTCCAACAAGTTGCCTTCTAGTTCCATTTTACTGAAACCGAGGCTTTCAGTCATCTTGCCCATGTGGTATGATTTGCATGTCTCAAGTGATTCAAAATCAAGTGAGTACAAAACGGTCCATTTGCATGGAGTTTCTTCATGCATATACCCCAATAGACATGGTTCGCATGTCTCAAACTTTTCAAAAATGAGTGAGTCCAAAGATCCATCAACATGGAGCTTCCTCATGCGTTTTATACCGATATGACTTACGTGGCAGTGCCACAAGTAGGTGGTACTATCATTACTATCTTTTGGCATGAACATGTGTATCACTATGATCGAGATTCAATAAACCATTCATTTTAGGTGTAAGACCATTGAAGGCATGATTCAAATAAACAGAGTAACCATTATTCTCCTTAAATGAATAACCGTATTGCGATAGACATAATCCAATCATGTCTATGCTCAACGCAAACACCAATCTCGGTGGTAGAGGGAGCGTGCGATGCTTGATCATATCAACATTGGAAACACTTCCAACACATATCGTCATCTCACCTTTAGCTAGTCTCCGTTTATTCCGTAGCTTTTATTTCGAGTTACTAACACTTAGCAACCGAACCGGTATCTAATACCTTGGTGCTACTAGGAGTACTAGCAAAGTACACATTAGCATAATGTATATCCAATATACTTCTATCGACCTTGCCAGCCTTCTAATCTACCAAGTATCTAGGGTAATTCTGCTCCAGTGGTTGTTCCCCTTATTACAAAAGCACTTAGTCTCGGGTTTGGGTTCAACCTTGGGTTTCTTCACTACAGCAGTAGCTGAATTGCCGTTTCATGAAGTATCCCTTCTTGCCCTTGCCCTTCTTGAAACTAGTGGTTTCACCAACCATCAACAATTGATGCTCCTTCTTGATTTCTACTTTTGTGGTGTCAAACATCGCAAATATCTTAAGGATCATCATATATGTCCTCGATATGTTATAGTTCATCATGAAGCTCTAGCAGCTTGGTGGTAATGACTTCGGAGAACCATCACTGTCTCATCTGGAAGATCAACTCCCACTCGATTCAAATGATTGTTGTACTCAGACAATCTGAGCATAAGCTCAACAATTGAGCTTTTCTCCCTTAGTTTGTAGGCTAAGAAAATCGTCGGAGGTCTTATACCTCTTGACGTGGGCACGAGCCTGAAATCCCAATTTCATCCCTCAAAACATCTCATATGTTTTGCGACATTTCAAAAATGTCTTTGGTGCCTTAATCCTAAACCGTTTAACTAAACTATCACGTAGTTATCAAAACGTGTATGTCAGATGTTCGCAACACCCACAGACAATGTTCGAGGTTCAGCACACTGAGCGGTGCATTAAGGACATAAGCCTTTTATGAAGCAATGAGGACAATCCTCAGTTTTACGGACCTAGTCCGCATAGTAGCTACTATCAACTTTCAACTAATTTTCTCTAGGAACATATCTAAACAGTAGAACTAAAGCGCGAGCTACGACATAATTTGCAAAATCCTTTTTGACTATGTTCAGGATAAACAAGTTCATCTTATGAACTCCCACTCAGATAGACATCCCTCTAGTCATCTAAGTGATTACATGATCCGAGTTAACTAGGCCGTGTCCGATCATCATGTGAGACGGACTAGTCAACATCGGTGAACATCTTCATGTTGATCGTATCTACCATACGACTCATGCTCGACCTTTCGGTCTTCTGTGTTCCGAGGCCATGTCTATACACATGCTAGGCTCGTCAAGTTAACCCTAAGTGTTTTGCATGTGTAAAACTGTCTTACACCCGTTGTATGTGAACATAAGGATCTATCACACCCGATCATCACGTGGTGCTTCGAAACGACGAACTTTAGCAACGGTGCACAGTTAGGGGAGAACACTTCTTGAAATTTTTATGAGGGATCATCTTATTTACTACCGTCGTTCTAAGCAAATAAGATGTATAAACATGATAAACATCACATGCAATCAAATAGTGACATGATATGGCCAATATCACTTTGCTCCTTTTGATCTCCATCTTCAGGGCTCCATGATCATCATCGTCACCGGCATGACACCATGATCTCCATCATCATGATCTCCATCATCGTGTCTTCTTGAAGTTGTCACGTCATCTATTACTTCTACTACTATAGCTAACAGTTAGCAATAAAGTAAAGTAATTACATGACGTTTATGTTGACACGCAGGACATAAATAAATAAAGACAACTCCTATGGCTCCTGCCGGTTGTCATACTCATCGACATGCAAGTCGTGATTCCTATTACAAGAACATGATCAATCTCATACATCACATATATCATTCATCACATCCTTTGGCCATATCACATCACATAGCATACCCTGCAAAAACAAGTTAGACGTCCTCTAATTGTTGTTTGCATGTTTTACGTGGCTGCTTATGGGTTTCTAGCAAGAACGTTTCTTACCTACGCAAAGACCACAACGTGATATGCCAATTGCTATTTACCCTTCATAAGGACCCTGTTCATTGAATCCGATCCGACTAAAGTGGGAGAGACAGACACCCGCTAGCCACCTTATGCAACTAGTGCATGTCAGTCGGTGGAACCAGTCTCACGTAAGAGTACGTGTAAGGTCGGTCCGGGCCGCTTCATCCCACGATGCCGCCGAATCAAGATAAGACTAGTAACGGCAAGAATATTGAACAAAATCAACGCCCACAACTACTTTGTGTTCTACTCGTGCATAGAATCTATGCAATAGACCTAGCTCATGATGCCAATGTAGGGGAACGTAGCAGAAATTCAAAATTTTCCTACGTGTCACCAAGATCTATCTATGGAGAGACTAGCAACGAGGGGGAGGAGAGTGCATCTACATACCCTTGTAGATCGCTAAGCGGAAGCGTTCAAGTGAACGGGGTTGATGGAGTCGTACTTGTCGTGATTCAAATCACCGATGACCAAGTGCCGAACGCACGACACCTCCGTGTTCAACACACGTACAGCCCGGTGACGTCTCCCACGCCTTGATCCAGCAAGGAGAGAGGGAGAGGTTGAGGAAGACTCCATCCAGCAGCAGCACAATGGCATGGTGGTGATGGAGGAGCGTGGCAATCCTGCAGGGCTTCGCCAAGCACCACGGAAGAGGAGGGAGAGAGAGATGCAGGGCTGCACCAACGAGAGATCAAATCACGTGTGTTATGGGCAGCCCCTTAGGCCTCATATATATAGGGGAAGGGGAGGGGCTGCGCCCCCTCTAGGGTTCCCACCCCTAGGGGGCGCGGCAGCCCTAGATGGCCAAGGGGTGGCAGCCAAGAGGGGGGAGGAGAGGGAGGCGCAGGGTGTATGGGCCTTAGGGCCCATATGCCCTTAGGGTTTGCCCCCTCTCCCCTTCTAGGCGCATGGGCCTTAGTGGGGATGGTGCCCTTGGCCCATGTAGGCCAAGGAGCACTCCCTACAGCCCATGTGGCCCCCCCGGGGCAGGTGGCCCCACTTGGTGGACCCCCGGGACCCTCCCGGTGGTCCCGGTACGTCACCGATAAACCCCGAAACTTTTCCGGTGACCAAAACAGGACTTCCCATATATAAATCTTTACCTCCGGACCATTCCGGAACTCCTCGTGACGTCCGGGATCTCATCCGGGACTCCGAACAACATTCGGTAACCACATACAAACTTCCTTTATAACCCTAGCATCATCGAACCTTAAGTGTGTAGACCCTACGGGTTCGGGAGACATGCAGACATGACCGAGACGTTCTCTGGTCAATAACCAACAGCGGGATCTGGATACCCATGTTGGCTCCCACATGTTCCACGATGATCTCATCGGATGAACCACGATGTCAAGGACTTAATCAATCCCGTATACAATTCCCTTTGTCTATCGGTACGATACTTGCCCGAGATTCGATCGTCAGTATCACGATACCTTGTTCAATCTCGTTACCGGCAAGTCTCTTTACTCGTTCCGCAACACATCATCCTGTGATCAACTCCTTGATCACATTGTGCACATTATGATGATGTCCTACCGAGTGGGCCCAGAGATACCTCTCCGTTCACACGGAGTGACAAATCCCAGTCTCGATTCGTGCCAACCCAACAAACACTTTCGGAGATACCTGTAATGTACCTTTATAGCCACCCAGTTATGTTGTGACGTTTGGCACACCCAAAGCACTCCTACGGTATTCGGGAGTTGCACAATCTCATGGTCTAAGGAAATGATACTTGACATTAGAAAAGCTTTAGCATACGAACTACGCGATCTGGTGCTAGGCTTAGGATTGGGTCTTGTCCATCACATCATTCTCCTAATGATGTGATCCTGTTATCAACGACATCCAATGTCCATGGTCAGGAAACCGTAACCATCTATTGATCAACGAGCTAGTCAAATAGAGGCTTACTAGGGACATGGTGTTGTCTATGTATCCACACATGTATCTGAGTTTCCTATCAATACAATTATAGCATGGATAATAAACGATTATCATGAACAAGGAAATATAATAATAATCAATTTATTATTGCCTCTAGGACATATTTCCAACACTCCATACTTGAGGCTCTTGTTGATCAAGATGCCTACACCATTTCTGTTTGCAGCCGTCCCCGTGTACCACAGCTTGAAGCCGGTATCCTCCACCTCCTTCGCCTTCTGTCCTCTCCATTTGGTTTCTTGGACGCAAAGGATATCAACACATCTCCTCACTGCTGCATCAACAAAACAAGTTTATATGTTATTTTACAAAAAATTTAGATTGATCCGAAATGTTGTTTTGTCTTTCAAATTGTATTTTCAAAAAATGTGACATATTTCTGATCCAACACGTGCTAATTTTTATTTTAGTGAGTTCTTTTACCAAGCCATTTAAATGTGTCTTATGCATAACGATATGAGCGCGTGTGTAACACATGATCCAGAAACATGTTTTCGCATAAAATTCACTGTCACATAATAATTGTATTATAACTGTTACAAAAATATATTTTAAAAACCGCAACTAAGCATGTCTTGAAGGTCCACCTTTTGAAGCAATGAAGGTCCATCTATAGATGCGATCAATGATGCTTCGTTCAATGTATGGGATATTGTTTTGAGCTTCTTTCTCTTCATACTTTAAAAGATGCACCAAAAATTGCTTCCTCAGCTGAAAACCATCCTACATATGCATTATACAACATTGTTGTAACAAGTTGCATGTGCAATGTGTATACAAATAAGCATAGTGTCAATACTTACGTTGGATATGGGAAAATATAGTTTTCCATCGCACAATGAGTGCATGTAATTAAAAACCAAATAACCGGACAGGGCACTGCATGTATGAAATAAACACATAATGTGAGTCGAATGAATCAATTAATATTGTAATGCGTTTAAAAGATTCATACCAATGTGAATTTGTTGGAGCAACAGGAACTATGCATTCTCATTTAGAGATATCATCCTTGAATGCAGGGTTTGCAACTTCAAGCGCAAGGTTTAGGTTGTCGACCACAATTTTAAGTACATTATTCCCCAAAGTAGGTATTGGTATCGGATCAAAAATTGAGACAACTTTTTTGTTTTGATCCAACACAAACAATAGAAATAGCCCAAACATATACCAAGACAATAAAATCTGCAATGATGAGATAGTTTAGAAATAAATGGAATATTAATTAAGACCAAACAAAGCACTGTTAGAGATGAAAAATTAAAATCTTACTGTATTACATTGTGAGATATGATAATCATTACTGTCAGGCCAGCTATGAAACAACCGTTTCAATGTAGCAATTTCCACATTTTCACGATGACTTGAGTCTCGTGCATAGTGGAACATCGACTAAAATAAGAATGAGAAAATATTAGTGCAATGAGGAAAAAATGTAATACATGATTATAGTAACTTACACAAAAGTTCAGATCCATATAGTGAGATGGAATGTCTCTGAGAACCTGGACTTCGTGGCGCGCTAGTATCCGCACAGCCATATTAAAGCAATGTATATCCATGTATTCATCATTGTTCAATATGTTTCAACTCTTCATCAACCTCTGTAGTAAATACACCAACTTTTCCCTTTTTGCAACAAAATGCAGGCCCCTCGTATTGGAACCGCAAAGCTCCACAGTGGCAGCAGCCGCTAACTTTTCTAAGTACATGGTGATTTTTGGGCAGGTTTATGTAAACTCTGTCATGATGCTCATTAGTGATAGTTCCATCACCATGATGCCGTGCCACTCGGTAGGATTCAAAATCAACATCTGGAAAAGAATGGACAATTGCATTATTTAAAGTTTGTGCACAAACCATATAACTATCTTATGTCGTATTCATAACTCATGATAGCAATAATCTACCTGGTCTAGCAAACATCCTAGCTTCTTCATCAGGGTCAACATCACTAGTTTCTCCAAGGTTCCGGTCTCCCAAGCAGTCTAGTAAATCATGAATAGGACAGAGTTATGATGCACAAGGTCACGT
Source organism: Triticum dicoccoides (assembly GCF_002162155.2). Classification (NCBI taxonomy): domain Eukaryota; kingdom Viridiplantae; phylum Streptophyta; class Magnoliopsida; order Poales; family Poaceae; genus Triticum; species Triticum dicoccoides. Next base: position 586,865,030 of record NC_041386.1, read on the forward strand.
AAATTACGCTTATGACACATATTATCGGGGTAGAGGAATCTTAAACTGCCATTTTGCATACCATCAAGTATTATGGTCTGGACATCGGGCTCCAGTATTCCATACGCATCTTCGCCGTGGTTGTTGCCTGATAACATTGGTTGACCCCAGTGAGTAAGTTCCAGGGATGAACCGAAGATATGAACCAAATGCTAGTCTCAATCGAATGAAGAACAGAGTGCTAAATTAAAGGAGAAACAAACACTATTGATAATTTAGCAACTTAATTAAATCGATGAACTAACCCTGATCATGAAAAGTTACCCCTGGGGTACGTAGATTGACGACTGTATTGAGTTGGGGGTTGTCAACCCCTGCCAGTTGTGTGAGTGTCATTCTTCTTGAACTTCGTTGCATCTGATACGCATCATTTCTGTGCAGCCAATCGGATCCATCATTGTCAGAAATATTCTCCTTGTCAGTTTGTATGAATCCATTGTATGGTCCTAAAGTTGGTAATGCACCATCTCGGCCTGTGATGTTCTGCAGCTGGGTGACCGCCTCTTGTCCAGTAGCTGGCACATGTGACACGATGTTACTGCATTGAAAGCAGCAGTAATGTTCTGCAGTTGGGTGACAGCCTCTTATCCAGTAGCTGGCATATGCGACACAAGGTTACTGCCATCGAAAGCAGCAGTAATATTTCTATTTTGCTCACGGGTTTAGCGTTGTCTCTTTAATATTTCCTCTCTATTCTGTGCATAACGCTCCCTTTCCCTCCGATTCTTAGTCTCATTAGTGTCTGAACAGATGAAGAAAAAATAATTACATGCCAATTCAATTGGGGCATAGATAATGAAATTTGATCATCATTACCTTGTGATACAGCTAGCTGTGCCGGTGTTCCTTATGTAGGCCATCTATTTCCGCAGTGGTATTTTTTTCTTTTGTAGGCTTCACGCCTTCTCTTATTAATCTCATCTTTATTTTTTGCATACCGCTCTCTATCCCTCTGCCTTTTTAGTTCCTTTGGGTCTGCAAATCATGACACAGTTCAGCAGTTGTAATACTGTATCGAACTTGAGTGACTGGGTTATGATCAATAGATGATGTTTGGTTGTTGCTTATATCCTGAAAGGGGGTGGGCGTCCTGCTGGGAGTGGGGGTCCTGTTGGGAGTGGTAGGGCCCATACGAATAGGAACTCCTGTAAAAAGATGTGAGATCATTATATTTAATGGAGCGCAAGACCATCATTTAGAATATTGAACCAACAACCTCGAAATGTAATGCTGTACTTTGTAATAGATTCAATCGCAATTGTCGCTTTCAAGAGGCCTCATGCATAGGGTGTATTTTCTTATGGTCATATGATTTTGAGGGGACATCTTTGTAATAGATTCAATCGCGATTGTCGCTTTCGATCAAGAGGCCTCATGCATAGGGTGTATTTTCTTATGGTCATATGATTTTGAGGGGACATTGGCGGTAAACATGTAGCTATGTAGTTTGTAATAATATTCATATAGATTAATGTTCGGAACCAAGAGGTCACAATCAGTGTGAATTTTATATGTACATATTAATTTGACAGAACATTGTGGCAAACTACAAAGATTTGTTTCAGTCATAGGTTAGGTCAGTGGTATCAAATTTTCAGTACCATAGGGATCTGCTGAGGATCCGTGGTATGATTTCACTTGCTCATGCACTTTATGATTAGGTTTCATAACATATGCTCACGGCATATGGTTCATAACATATGCACTTTATGATTGGTTTTCAGTACCATGGTTTCACTATTTATGCAGAACTATGCAGAACAGAAACAGGAGCAATGAACGGATGTCATTGTTAACATCTTCACATGCGTGCAAATCAGCCTGCCGAGGAGTTTGCCGCCGCCGATGCATAGTCCGGAGACAGTCGCGGCAGTGTGGGCGACGACGTCTGAAAGATTGAAGAGAAAGCATGCACCTGTGTTGGCGAGGAGGTCCTCGTCGTGGATGTCGCGGGCGTCGTCGGCGTCGTCGGTGCGGCCGTCGTCCGGCGTCGTCGGTGCGGGCGTCCTCGGCGCGGGCGTTTCGGTGGAGGGCAACTCTGAAGAGCGACAGGAGGATTGGTCGCCGCTAATTTTGGAGCGGATGTGGCTGTTTCGGTGTGTTTTTTCTTTTCTTTTTGTTGGCGTTGGCTGAAGGACGGCAGAGTTTCGTCCGTCCACCTAAATTGCTTAGCGTACAACGTGAGGGGTACTTTTGTGTATTCACGGTTAGATCCCATTGAGTAGGCTTATCTTGACCCTCCAATTGATGTGTTTTCTTCCGTGTACAGTAAGCAGGGTGCGTTTAGGGGAGTTAATGTTTGCTTATTTTATAGTAAGTAGAGTTACGTTCTCGGTGGGACTCCGTGCATCCCGCGGGTTTGAGGACTCCCACTCACCAAGCCCGGCTACAGATGCTATCTACTCCCTCCGTCTCATAATATAAAAATGTTTTTAACGCTACTGTAGTGTCAAAAGCGTTTTTATGTTATAGGATGGAGGGAGTATCTAATTATTTGACAACATATAATAGTCTTTACGAAAACTTTTACTTTGACTTGTACTCTTTTTTATACATAGGTCAGCTGATTTGTGGTCACCGTGACGTATGCGCAGTTGATGATGTTTGATTGGGATTGAACACATGGGTGTGCTTCACTTCGACTTTTAAGTTTATAGAATATTCTCCTAACTTAAAATTTTCTTTTCTAGTTCAGGAAAAAAATTGGATTCTTGCAAAATAAAACCCTTAGCTTTTATCTTAACCCACCTCGCATGAATACTTCCTTTTTATTTCTTTTCAACTTGCGAATATATTCAAAGTATTCACATGTACGTGTCATATGCAGCAGACGACACTTAAATGAGAGGTGCGAATAGGACCATGAAGCTACACTTAGTTAGCCTTGTGGCGATTGATGGGCTCAAGACACTATCAGTACCCCGTGACCCCCTTCATCCACACATCATCGACATCAACAAGATAAACAACAAAGAACAACGCTCAAGAAAAATAGAGGGTGCCTACGGAGTTGAGATGCATGCTCACTTCTAATTGCCTACTCTCCATCCTGATCCAGTAGAGGACCAACATCAATGGCGCAACGATTCCACCATCGGGGTGAGCATAGGGGAGCATGGAGAGAAATTAGGAGAGGGAGCGTAATTTCCAAATTGAACATGTGAACCCCTAAGATGAATGCGGGTGGTGAGTGGGAGCGGTTTGTCGTCGAATCGAACTCCTACACCCCATAAACCCTAACGTGGCCTGCACACCTCGCATGCACTGAACCGCCAGGGAGAATAGCGGCCACTAGATAGGCATCAGACGCTTCTGGAGACTCCCATATCTATTACAAAAAATTGTAACGTTCGTCATGTACAAAAAATGCTTAAAAATGTTTAGAAATATAAAAAAGTGTTCATATTTTTTCATAAAATGCCCACAAACATATTAGAAAATATTCTCAATTTTTCTAAAATGCCATGTATTTCTCTAAGAAATATATTTTTAAGAAATAAATAAATCTCGTGTTTTCCTGGAAAACCAAAATAAAAAACCCACTGAAAACTAATAAAACAGAAAAAAAAACCTCAAAAAAAGGAAAAATAAACTCACTGGAAACAACTCGCTACCGAGCCTTACACTACATGGGCCGGCCGCCCCGAGCGTTCGAGAATCTGTCAGCGACCGATCTGTCAAAAAGATCTGTCTCGCTCCTTCGGTTCTTCCCCTCGCTCAATCTGTCTCCCTCGTGCCGCCGCCTCGCTAGGGTTCGGCTCCACCGTCGCCGCCGCCGCGCACCGCGACCGCCTGCCGTCACCGCGCACCGCGACCGCCTGCCGCCGAGCGCCTCGACCGCCTGCCGCCGCGCACCTCGACCGCCTGCCGCCGCCGCCACCACCGCCATCCCGGCGCTTCCCACCTTCGTCCTTTTCCACGATGCTCCGTCTCCGGCCGTCTGCCCTGACTCCCAGGCAGCCATAGTCCGAGCTCATCTACCCTGATTCCCTGACATCGACCCCCGAGCTTCTTTCCCGTCAATTCCCGGGCCTAGGCCATTCTCCGCCTTCCACGATCCATATCTTCATCGGCGCCCTTTCACTCTTCCGTCATGGCAATGCAAGACCATCCTTCTCCGTGTGGTCGCCACCCCCAAATCCTGCTGGATAGAAATTGTTTAGTGGGCCAGTTGGAAAATTCCACTACCGCAAAAACCAAGAATAGCAAAGGGCATCACTTGGAGCTTTCTTTTAAAGCAGTTGACCCTCCAGCTATCTCGTTGTGCCTCGTCAGCTGCGTTGATCAGACAGGGGAGCTCTTGCCAGTAGATCCTCGTATACTTGGTGAGGCTGGAGGGTCTGTACTGCTGGCTTTCACTTTCTTCGGGAGTGTCCACCATTTACCATTCACCGACTATTTCGTTTACAAAGCAGGGCCAAATTTTCCCTGTCTTCATCTTATTCCAAGGCCATATCCATCTTCTTTTGAGGCAAATTTGGTTGCTATCCTGCCTGTTAATGATAACAGTGAAGACTTTGCTGTCGTTTTTCCTCATGTTGAATATTTCGGGCTCGAGTCTCGCAAACATTACACACTCCACATTTATCGATCTGATGCAAATGATTGGCACACTCAGGTGGCTCATATCGCCGAGGATAATGAAACAAGGATAGCTAAGCGTAAGCTATTGCTTCATGATGCCATGAGCGTGGCATATGCAGAAAATGGTATCATAGGTTGGATTGATCTTTGGTGGGGAATTCTCTTATGCAATGTCTTGGATAAAAAGCCTATCATCCGTTTTGTTCCATTGCCAGTACCTGAACCATGTGATGCTTCTGAATTCCATTTGACGTTTGAGAATCTAACCCCAAGACCACACCGTCATGTGACGATATTCAATGATTTGATCAAGTTTGTTGAGTTAGATTTTCATGTGCAAGATGCTTTCTGCAACATGAAGCGAGGAAAAGATTATGGTTGGATGGCTAGGACCTGGAGTAGATCGATTTATTCAGATATTTGGCATGATGGTCTGACGTTTGATACATCTGAGTTATCTTTCAGTGATTCAAGTTTGCCGAATCTTTTACCTGAGATGTTTGATGACAAAAACAGTTTGACATGGGGGAATTTGACCAGTGCTGGGCCTACATTAAGCTTGCACGATGACAATGTTATTTACATTATGGCGAAGGAGAGCATGTGCCACCGGACATCATATGTACTTGCTGTGAATGGTAAAAGTTTGAAGCTTGAGTCTTGTGCGCCTTGCTCTGCTGAAAACATGTTGTGGTTTGAACCAACCTATGATCCATGTGTTCTTTTTAGGTCTTTTGGCACAACTTCAGGTACTTATGGAGCTAACAAAATTTTGTATTAACCAGAGAAAAAAAATGTTTTTTTGTTGTTGAAAACATTAATTACTGCTATACATTATGCTTTGCAAATTTTTTTTGCAGAGTCGGTTAAAGAATTTGAAACCAAAGGGACAATATCTGAAACCAAGGAAGGGCTGGCTCTCTCAGTGGCGTCGAAGCGTCTTCGCGCGCTGCGGAAGAAGCAGGATCGCATTGCGCAGATGGAGGAGTCGGTCGCCGCCGGCAAGGTGCTTAACCAGGACCAGAAGGAGGTGATGCATTCAAAGCCCACCATCGCCGCGCTCATTGACGAGCTCGAGCGCCTCCGCGTGCCACTCTCCACTGCCCTCACCAAGGAGCTCTCCACCGTCCCTGCACCTGCTGCCGGTTCCTCATCCTTTGGCTCCGATTTGTCCATCCAAGACCTCCTCGCGCTTGTCTACTTTGGCTCCCTTTTTTATGTCAAGTCACCAGACGAGTTCATCACCACCATGGTTGCACGCAAGCACGAGCGGAGCAGCTGCATCACCTACGGCTATGTATGGGATGATACCGTGGACCTGCTTACGGAGAACGACCTTGATGCAGTGTCTGCTGTGGCGGCCCTTGCCACGGCTCGCCCTGCTTCTGCGGTTGGCGTCTCCCACCATGACGCACTCCAGGCCTGTGCCCATCATGCCCGCCTATGGCTCACCCGTGCTGATGTGCCGATCCACCCTGGCTCCTCTGTTACATGTGAGGGTTGATATAGGTCTGTAATTTGGTTTGTTTTGAGCTCATTGCTGATTGAAATCTGCGGCTTTTCGCTGTAGATGCTGCGGTGAGGTCCAAGTTAGACAGGATCATGGCATCGGACTACTACACGGCGCACCATGGATCTGAAAGTGTGCAGGCACTGATGAGCATGACTGTCTCACCAGAGGCACCATCACTTAAGGAGAACATAGCTGCTGAAGGTCACAAGGTAAAATAGCAAATTGCACTCTTTTGTAATTTAATATATGCTTAGCATGGTGAAGTGATCATTGCCCTGAAACTTTGTTTTGATCTTTGTTGATGATTGCTCCTAGTATTATTATTATCATCATTGTTGTTGTTGCTGCTGCTTTTTGTGCTGGTTCAGTAGTAATGATCAATGTGGATTATAACTTTAACAAAAAAACTGTAACGTCACTCCATTTGGGGTGTAGATTATGCTGTTTCATACAATGTTTTCGAGTCGATGAGTCGATGGGTCGCTCGGAGGGGGCGACTCTAGACTAGTCGTGACTAGTCTAGACTCACGGTCGACGAGTCGACATGGCGACGAGTCGACGTGAGTTAAGCAGCAGGCAGTCAGGGGAGGAGCACAAGTGCACAGCAGCAGCAGCAACCAGGGGAGGAGGGGAGGAGCACACCACCAGCAGCAGTAACCAGGGCCAACTGAGAGATGGGCCACTAGTTATGCACTTCCCTGTGGCCCAAAAGCCCATCTAGTAGCTATATACTCCTCCCGTGACCTAATCCACCATCCACACTCCCTCCTCCCTCACCACAGCCGCCATACATTCTGCTGCCAATCTCTTGCCACCAGTCCACCACTTCTCCTCCCAGCGATGGATCTCTCAACTCCCCTGCAGCAGCTCTCTTGCCACCGCTCCTCCTCCCAGCCTGTTCCTCTTGCCGCTGCAGCTTCAGCAGCGGCGGCGGCGGCGGCCAGCGCTACAGCGGGGGCGCAGAAGCAGCAGCAGCAGCGAGGCAGCACAGCAGCAGCAGCAGCAGCATGGCGGCAGGAGAGTGCTCCAGATCCAGCGATGCCTCGAGTCGTTCGACCCAAAAACCACGACTAGTCGTGACTAGTCGAGACTAGTCGCGCGAGTCGCTCGACTCATCCCAGGAGTCGAGTCGAGAGGCTGAGTCGGCCCTGGAACTGCGACTCGTCGACTAGTCGACGACTAGTCGCGACTAGTCGAGCGACTCGAAATCCATGGTTTCATATGGATGTTGTGGGCTGTTGCTTAGATATAACAGATGGTGCCTGTGCATTTGTGTTCTGAAAAAAACCCGCTGAAATACTAACTTAACAACTAGTATGATCGTTGTATAATATTATGTGTAGTGCTACCACTATCTAGGTACAGGATGGTCTCTATTCTGATGGGTCTTCGCAGTTTGCAACATAGTAGTTGAGTTTTTGTTGTATTAAAGATTATAAATATCATGTGCTAGAATTCACCATTGCAATCATGCAATAACATGATTTTTTATTGTACATTTGTTCCTTTTTTACTTTGTTGGCCATTACTTAAAATGCTGGTTGAAAAGAACAGCAATCCTAATCCCTGATATAAACATTCTGAAAAGGGGACACATGCAAATGCTCTTGTATTTTTATTAAAAAAAAGGGCAACCTGGTGCATGTAGCTCCCGCTTGCGCAGGGTCCAGGGAAGGGTCCGACCACTTTGGGTCTATAGTACGCAGCCTTTCCCTACATTTCTGTAAGAGGCTGTTTCCAGGACTTGAACCCATGACCTCATGGTCACAAGGCAGCAGCTTTACCACTGCGCCAAGGCTCCACTGCGCCAAGGCTCTTGTATTTTTATTACGTTTGTGAATTTAACGGAAAAAGCTAGCATTTCTGCAGCATGAGTGGAGAAACCAAGTTTAGTGCTCTGACAATATTTGTACCCATTGAGTAAAGCAAGTTTCGGCGCGGCCTCTCTGCATTGCAGTGTGCAGGGGTAAGGCTTGCGTTATATAATCCTTCCCCAGACCCCACCTGGCGTGGGAACTTCTAGCACTGGGTCTCCTTTTTTTGTATAAGTTAATTTTCGTGCTTCTAAAGATTTCACTTTAGAGCCCCCAGATTTGTTTCTTTTGCCAAGGTGCAAAAGGAGTTTGTTTTTCCACAACCTACAGGAATCTGAATGGTTCAAACATTTGCATGTATAATTTTACCTGAATTTTAAACACTCGGAATTATTTATTAGCTTGCTATCCATGTGCTAGAGCCATGAGTTGGTCGCGAGACCTTATGGGTTTCACCTCCAGCCTACCCCAACTTGTTTGGGACTAAAGGCTTTGTTGTTGTTGTTGTTGTTGTTGTTGTTGTTGTTGTTGTTGTTGTTGTAGAATTATTTATTTACTGTCCATTGAAGGAACACATGCTCCTGGGACCTGGGTGCCATTTTACTCCTAGCTGTCATTTTTACTTGTTGCTTGTCTACTTTATGATTACGAGTTTAGGACTTATGACCAACATTACTTTGATAACACAACTTAATAGTTTTATATTCTTTGGGTCTGGTAATATATGTTCTTTAGCATCCTAGCTGTGTACTTGGATACTATTGCAAGAAACCTACAATGGTCATTAGTCTACAAAGCTTATATTGATCTTGTTGGTATGTTTACTTGCTGACAGGAGGAGGAGGAAGACTCCTCGCATGCCACAGAAATCTACAATGGTCATCAGTCTAATGCAGCCGATGTGCAAAATATGGTAAAGACTGGATGACCTGTGGAGTGTTTTTCTGTGTATGTAATATATTTCTGGCTTATACTAACATGCCAGCTTCAGGAAGGTAAATCCCCGGTGAACCCTCATGAGGAATATCCCTTGGCTGAGGCAGAGCAGGAGAAGTTTGATGTGGAAGAACAAGATCAGAGGTATGCCGAGCCAAAAGAGCGACAGTTTCAGCGCCCTCAGCGATCTTTTCAGAACCAGCGAGGTGGTGATCGTGGCAGGAGGGGGGCTTACCCTAATGGCCATGGCAGGCATGGAGGCGGCCGTGGCATGGGCAGCGCATACCAGAATGGGCGTGGAGGAGGTGGTGGTGGTGGATACCAAGGAGGCGGTGGTGAGTACCAGAATGGCTGGGGTGGTGGTGGCGGATACCAGGGCGGGTACCAGAATTGCCGGGGTGGTGGTGGTGGATACCAGGGCGGGTACCAGAATGGCAGTGGTGCTGGTGGTGCACACCAGGGCGGGTACCTGAATGGCAGGGGTGGTGGCGGACACCAGGGCGGGTACCAGAATGGCCGGGGTGGTGGTGGTGGTGGTGGTGGCAGAGGCGGGGGCGGGGGCGGGTACTACAACAACAACGATGATGGGTACTACCAGCCTAGTAACTTCAACAACAGGGGCAGGGGCGCAGGGAGGTGGCCACGCAAACACCGAGAGGGTTGAGGCAAGGGCATATCTGGAAGTCTGGGAGCCATTTTGTTATTATATATAACTAACTAACTTAACCTGTCGGTATTTGCAATCCAATCCGTCCCCATCTGTGAGTTTTTTTGTCGCTGTAATGAGTGCATATGGTTGGTTGGTAAATGTGGAATCTCGTTGAAAGTAGCTTCAGGTCACATATGTTCATATCGATGTGTTGCTTCTTTTTCCGGATGTGTGGGTCGTCATATATTTCTTGTTGGTTTTATTATTTTTGTTGGATGTCTTTCTACGTCGTTCCTGATTGTGTTTGTGTTTCCTTTGTTTGTTCTTGTCGGTATCGTCCCTTTTCTTGAAAATAATAATAATGTTTGTTTTGGTGATTTCTGCTGTCTTTTACAATCCTGACAAGTTGTTTTATGCAAGGTGCTAGGCGTCACCGTAGCCGATTATGCATCCCCCGGTGCCAAAATACTGCAATAGGCGAGGCCGAGGCAATTTTTTTTACTGGAACCGGCTTTGATTTGTTGCTGCGACCCGGCGACAGCGAGCCATGCTTTTTTATTCTGGCCGTGGTGCGTGGTGGCCGGCCGAAAATTGGGTCGGTTGACCGACGTCTAGCCATTGGCTTTTCCTTCATTGTAAGCTCCAAAGCGGAAACGCCCCCTCATCTCGAATCTTGCTTTTTTAGAACACAATATAGACGCAAGTGCTCATCCTATTAACGCACACACGCACATCCTACCGAGCATCTTTGAGAGGCTGAGCCGGCATATCATCTTGAGATTTTACGAAGTCATCGTAGGATAAATGCGAGCACCAGAACTTGAACCCTGGTGGGCTGGGAATACCACTGTTCACTTAACCATCCAACCACAGGTTGGTTCGCATCTCGAATCTTGTTAGAGCAATCGCTCCTTGTTGTATGTATAGGAGTAGCGGAAATTCAACATGGGTCATACTACCATATGGTATCATTATCCAAGCCGTTGGTCCACATAAGGATCAGTGAACACAGGCGTATTGCATAATGCATTTCTTTTTCATTGCATTAATATTCAATTGGGCCAGTGCTTCTTGCCAGTTGTCCATTAATGTTGTGGCTCACAATGGTGTTCTAACGGCGCTACTTTCTACTTTTTCTGGACCGGAGCCTGTGGCACATGGTCTGCTCCATACTAAGGCCAACTCCAATGTACGACCCCAAATAAACGTTTGTTTTGTTCGGATTTCGTCCGTTTGAGGGTGACAATGGGGCCGTATCCACCCGGATTTGAGTTTGCGTCGGCCGGGCGCCCAATGCGCGGCCGCATCTTCGACGCATCCTGTCCTCGTGCATGCAAACATGAGAAACTAAGGATTTAAGCCGCGGCCATGATTCGCACTAGTTCACACCGGCCGGCAACACAGCGGCGACCTATAGTCTCATGCCGGCAACATAACCAGCGGCCGACATAGGAGCCAGCCTTCAAAAAGGACATGTTTCACGCCGGCAACAAAGCCAGCGGCCGGCACACCAACTAGCCTTCAAAATGGACAAGTTTTGTCACCGGCAACAAAGCCAGCAGCCGGCACACCAGCCAGCCTTCAAAAAGGACCGCCATCGCGGCCAGCGCGGCCGAGGTCTCACCTAGTTCATGTCGTCACGGGCGAACATCTCCTTCTGCCGGTTTGTGAACCAAGCCTTCCTCTCCGGTGACATATTGTTCTTGTCGACGCTCATCAACGCTAGTGCCACCTCCTTGGCTTTTGTGTCGGCATTGGTGGCCTCGGTCTCTAGCTTCTTGAGTTGAGCGGCCTCCTCTATGTCGAGCTTCCTCTTCTTCACGGCCTCCTCCATGTCAAGCTTCTTCGTTTGAAGATCTAGGTATATCTTCATTTGCTCCTCCTTCCCTTTGCTCCTGCTCTCCTCCCGCACTTTTGGCTCATCATGTTCTCCAAATTTCCTTGCAAGGCTATAGAAGACGCATCACGCTTCTCGTCAGCCTTTGAGCTTGTCTTGCCCCTCGGCCTCTTAAGCACGTCTCCCTCATCAGCCATGGCCGCCTTCTCTCCTCTCTTCTTCTTAAGAGCATTGTATTGGTCCTTGAACTTGGGACAATCTTTGATGAGCACCCAACAATGCCCAACATGAGGAGGGCGTGCGCCTTGGAGACGGTGGGCTCCCTGTCGTCGAGGTCGGCCTGGTGCTGCAACGCACGCCGCAGGGAACACTTGGCGGCGTACTCGACGGCGGCCTTCTTCTCCACCGCGACAGTTCACCGATTCCTCCTCTTGGCCGATTCAGCGTCGAGCTTGGCGGCCTCCGCCGACGTGAGCTCCGACCGAAGCTTCTTCACAGACTTCGTTTTCTTCGCCACGGGGCGGGCGGCCGGTGGTGGGTCGCCGGGATTCGCCTCATCGGCCATGGTGGATGGAGGGAGGGGAAAGGCCGAGGGCGCGGGAGAGTGGAGGGCAAGGCCCAGGAGCGTTTGGAGGAAAGGGAGGGAAAGTGGCCGCTTGTGCCACCGACGGGCGGGCCAAGGGAGGACAAGGGCGCGCGTCCCGCCCGTGCGCGTGCTATCCGTTCGGCCGCAAACTCGTCTCAAACTTGGGCCAGGAATGGGTTGAAAGCGGACAGAAAACGGACGACGGACCGTTTGCGGTCCTGTGTTGGAGGTCCTGCTTTGTCCGTTTACCCCCAAACGGATGCAGACGGGCCATTTGGTGTCGTGCGTTAGAGTTGGCCTAAGCCATCGGCCCAATTTATACAGGTCGTATGCCACCGGGCAATCCTCTAGTCAATCGTGATCCCTTCTAATTCCTATCATTTTGGTTAATTCACTTTATCCCTTTCTGATGGGGATTATTCAAATCCATGTAGTGCGCATCAAACTGGTGCATGCAAGCATACAAGCCCAATACAGCTGAAATATGTCTGCATGTAAATGAAGCATCCTCATTATTTGAACTGAACTACGTTAAGCATCAGTTTATTACAATACCATAGAGTTGAAAGCCAAACAATTTCTTGATCAAAAAAGGGAAACATTCCTGGTAAAAAAAAGGAGAAGCAGGTTTGGTACACAGACAATATATGAGATGGTCCAGGAGATGTCCGTGACCTAAGCAAACTGCAAACTGTTGTTTGCAAGAAAAATTCAAATAGCTAAGCATGGTCGTCATTACTGCCGGATGCGCCCCATTCATTAAATAAGAAGGGGGTTTAAAAAGATATCCAGGCACCGGCCAAAGACCGAAAAGAAAAATACAAGCCGTTACTCTCCCGGCATCAGAAGACCCAAATGTTTCGCCCCTGCTAGGACCCATAGCCTCGCCTCGTGCTTAATTGCTTGGAGAGTGCTAAACGTTGGAGCGGAGCGGCCTTGAAAAACCTGTGCGTTCCTCTCATCCCAAATTGCTTTCGAAACGAGCACGAAGATAGAAGGCATCGCTTTCTTGTGTGCATCGTGGGCGGAATCAATCATGGATGCTCGTGTAAGTCGCCCAACCAGAAGTATCCAAATCAATGGGTTGAAGCCCAACTCTGACCATCTCCCAAACTCTCAAAGTGTATCTACATTGGAAGAAAATGTGCTCAACCGTCCTTATTCACGCCTACAGAGGGTGCACGGACCACTGTTTGGCCACCCTCGCTTGGCCAAGCGAACGGATGTCCATAACCTGTCTTGGATGGCAAGCCATGCAAGAAATTTGGCTTTCG